>NC_133364.1:3213869-3240994 GCF_049309525.1 Garra rufa
ACTAATATTTTAATATGATTTAAGTTTTTTATATCTATGGATTTTAATTTAAATCGTGATGACCTGAGAAGGCTAAATTGATCTGTCTGCCACTGGCACCTTGGTCGTTACTTTAAAAAACAAAAACTTTAATTTCACAAACAAAACGTGTTCCAAATATATTTCTAAATTAACTTTAGAAACTAAAGAAACGAAAATAAATGTCATTACTTTGCTATTAAAAACAGCAGCTGTGCAATGGGGAAGGGAAAGTAATTCTGATCAGCTGTCGAGGTTGTTAGGAATTTTTGCAACGAATGTTTGTTTAAGAGCCTATTTAACACTTATTTAGGCTACTTTTGTATTTAAATGTATTATTTCTTTGATTTATTTTAGCGTTTTGTAGGCTGCTTGTTCACCGACGGAATTGCTAAAATGAACACGCACGTTTGTGAATAACGTTTGAACCTCATTTATTTATATATAAAACATCGCGCCACCGCGGTGGTAAAAATCTGCCACCGTCACAGCATTACAGTTTTTACCCTCCATATGTGCACTACATGTTGTATTTTAAATCTAAATTTAACATTCAATGACAATGAATGTTTTTGCGCGGAGTATTAATTGTCTCCCTGTCTGTGTTCCAGTCTGACACGCTCATTCAGTAAAGATTTAAACTTAGCACAGACTGTCAGAATGGACTTTTATGCATGAATGAAAATGCTTGTGTGAATGTGTGACATTTACAGATAAGGATTTGACCGTAAACTGAAAGTTTTCATGCTGAGGATGCAAACGGATCTGTCAAAGCGCCTCACAGGGCAAGCCATTACGCTATTAGCTTCAAGTTTAAAATAAGGAATTGTAATGTTTTGGGCAGCTTGGATCACGTAACTCTCCTGCAGCATCTCAGTCTGTTTCCTCCACTAGTTTTAGGTGTTTTGTGTCTATAGAAATGCTTCATTCAGTGCTGTAACTCGACGTGATCCTCTGAAGTTGTACGTGCACTGTGAGCAGACCCGATTAATCGATAATGAGAATCGTTGTCGATGAATTTCATTATCGATAATTATCGATTTTATCGATTAGTTGCAGCCCTAGTTTGATGATTTATCATTTGAAAAAGAAAAAATGAAGACAGCCATAAATATTTCAGTTGTAATGTAAAATTAAATTTTTTACATAATAATTGTAATAATTCATATAATAATAATAATAATAATTCCTATGGACTCTGTCTTTCCCAGAACCAGGTGTCTCCTTTCCTCCAGGAGATCTTCATGCCTCTAGTGATGGCCATATTTGAGACGCTGTCTCGTCCAGCGGAGGAGAACGATCAGACGGCTGCATTAGAGAAGCAGATGTTGAGAAGAAGCTACTTCAGTTTCATTCAGACCATCGCCAGCAGCGGCATGAATGAGGTCATGGCCAGTCAGGGTGAGGCGCTGTCCTGTTTAGAAAGAAAATGGTACTGTGTCTGAAAACGTAAACTGACTTTGTTGCTTTTTTGGCAGGAGCTGAAAATATCGAGCGTGTGCTGTTCACCATCATCCAGGGAGCCGTGGATTTCCCAGACCCCATCGCCCAGAAAACCTGTTTCATCATCCTGTCCAGACTGGTGGAACTCTGGGGTATGAAAACACTTCAAACACCGCAGATTCAGCAGCATCTAGACCTGGGGGGTGTTCCATAAACCAAGTTTACCAAATAAGTCAGGCTTATTTCAGTTAGTCTGACTTATTTTGAGCCAAATCAAGTGACAATAAGTCAGACTAACTGAAATAAGCCTGACTTATTTGGTAAACTTGGTTTATGGAACACCCCCCTGGACTGTTAGCGTTAACTAAAACCATGTATAAAATATTTCTGATAATTGAAGTAAAGCTGAAATAAAATACTATATAATTTGGGGTGAAAACCTAATCTAAACAAAAATGAGACAACTGGCTTTGGCAACTTACTGAAAGTTTGAAGTAAAATTACTAACCAGAAATAAAAATTAAATTTAATAAAAATTAAATTAAAATTAAAATGGAAAACTAAAAATAAAGGCTAAAAATATAATAGTATACAAACAGTAACACTGCTTTTTACATATTCTCTTTTTTAGGTGGAAAAGACGGATTGGTGGGATTTCCAGATTTCATTTATAAGCATATCATCCCAGCATGCTTCATGGCCCCTCTTAAACCAACCTTTGACCTTTCAGATGCCCAGACTGTTCTGGTACGTCAGTCAAGGCTTTTGTAAACTGCTTTTATGAAATGTCTAATGGTGATCTGTAATGATTTGCTGTTCTGTTACAGACGCTGTCTGAGTGCACTCTGACTCTGCACATGATTCATCTCAAAAGAGTGAGTCTGAGATCATCTCAACTGATTAGTCTCATTTAGACCCGAAACCAGTTAAATTCATGTTAGGGATAATTTGAGTAATAGTTAATAAATCGAACTGCAGGCTATTTTAATGCTTGATGTTTTGTGTTCACACAGGGGCCAGAGTGTATTCAGTTTCTTCAGGAGTATCTGCCGTCACTGCAAGTCTCGCCTGAAATCACGCAGGTAACTTAGAGACACCTTCCATTGTTCAATTAAAAGTACTCTTAAGATACACACAAAGGTCTTCACTGTTAAAAGTTCAGTTCAACTTAGGGAAAATGTGACACTGAAATATTACTATTATAAAGTAGAATGTACTTGTCAAAGTAATAATAATTTATAATTAAAATAATTTTAATTTTAACAGTACATTTCTGTTGTTCAGCATTTTGTTTGTCAAAAGATATTGAATTTGATTGCATTTGAAAAGATTCAGTTGATGTTTTTTGTTTTAATTTGATTAAAACAAATGTATAAAGTGCACAAAAAAACTGAACTGAACTGGGCCCTAATGCTGTAAAAATGTTAAGAAATAATCAAATTGTTAGTTTTATTAATTTGGTTTATTAGACCTGACTTTTAATTAATTACATTTAATTGAACGGCCCTAAAAAATCTCTTTTTTTGTTAAACTTTTAATATTTCTGATTACAAAAATGTAATTTATCCAATAAATGGAATCTAGAAAAATTCAAATGGAAATATGGAATTTGGAGAAAAGAAAAATTTCATAGGGCCCTATATAGGCATTTTTTACATTATTTATAAAACATTATATTTAACTGCATTTTAACCATTTTTTGTACTTCCACAAGTTATGGCAACAATATCTAGTCGATCACATTAGCCCTACACGATAAATTTTCTAGATAGAAGTTGTGGGAGTACAGATTGATCCAGACTGCAGTGTCGTATGATGCCCATTTTTATATTTATTCATTTTATTTATTCTGATGTAATATTAACTTTTTCTTCTCAGGAGCTGTGTCAAGTGGTTCAGCAGCCAGATGTTAAGGTTCTGAAAAACTACATGAAGGTATTTCAGGAGCTTTAGAACTGAAATGCAAATTCATGTTTGTTTGTTTTTGTCAGTGTAATTTTGTTAAAGGCCGTTTTAACACATTTTTATTGTGTGTGTGTGTGTGCGCGCAGGTTTTCTTCCAGCAGGCCAAACTTTAAAACTGGAACTGTCAAGCAGAGCGTTTCGAGAGCTCAGCAGTCAACACCACTTACAGACCACCATAACGACAGAGCTTAGCATAGGAGCTACTTTTGCACTTAAAGAAGCGTAACCACACCCATCCTGTCTGCGGGACACGGACCCCCAACAGGAGTCACGTGGAGATTGGCTGTCACGTAACGTGACCACGCCTCCACACCATCCTTGGCCCAATCAAGAGTTGTGCTCTCCATGGAGGTTTAGCCACCCGGACTGGAGGCGACGTCTGCGAATGGATGAGACGCCATACTGTAGGTGGGGTTTGTGAGGGTGGGCGGGGCTTCAGTCCTGGACAGAATTTCAAGGGAAAATGCGTTTCCATTTGAAATACAACAGTTTTGGTAATTGTTTGGAAATATGACTTAAATGTTACAGAAAATTCTAAGATGAATTTAATGAAATGTGTTTTTGTTTTGTGCGAGAAATCTGGATTTTTCTCAAATTTCAGCTTAAGAAGGGCCGGTTAAAGAATATTTAATTGCTAGTTCTTTTTTCTTTTCTTTTTTTAACTTGCAGAAATGAAGCATAGGTTTTAGTTTGACGTGATGAGGTTAGCAAACGGAAGTGCTCTTGATATGGGCTCAACCCAGCAAATTGTTTGCTTTTTGAATCTAAAATGTCTTTTTTTACTTTGTTAACTGCTAATCATCAGCAATCCCCTCTAGTTTTCCATGTGATACGGCATTCCCATCAAAGCTGTACTGTACGGCGTATCATTTCCGAACACTAAACGAATATCCGCACCATCACAGTGTCAGATTTGCTGTCGTTTAATGCCTTTACAGCCCGTTTGAAATATGCAATGTAATGTTATGAACTGTGAAAATACTACGAGGTGGTTTGATCCTCAGATCTGCAGTGGGAATGTTTGGTTAAGTTACGCTGCTAGCAATTCTTTTGTTTGGAAATGTACTTGTGTAAAGTTGAAACTCATCAGAGAGACAATCGGTTCAGATCTCTCTGCTTTCACTCGTTTGTAAAAATGACCTGTTACGGCTGACGAAATGACATTGTTGACAATCTGTTGGATTTTTGGAGATGCTGCACATGCATTAACCCTTTCAGCCCTGGATCCCACTTCAGACAAACGTGCCCATCAAAGTTGGGACCTAAATATTACCTGGCTTTCGACATCACATTGGCTTTAATGGTTAAGAATCATGATAGGAAATAGTTATTAAATAAGTTAACCCAAAACAAACTCGATGAAGCACTTTTTCATAAGCTGAAATGTAACTTCTAACATGAGAATGACTGTTAAAGATTGTTTTCTGTGTCATTACCCATGAGCCTTTGCTGTGATCTGTTACTCAGAAATGCTCCAGTCCTGCTCGTCAGACCCACTGTGTTTATGCCAAAAAAAGAGGAGAGAAAGACACGAAAGGTAGACTGTGTAAACTTGATTTATTTTTGATATGCTGGGACAGGCCCTCTCACTCCCTTTTGTGGATCTTTTGTCATGACCAATAAAGTATTTACTAATCTCTTTCTGATTTCCAGCTGGACATTTATTCCAAGCTGCAAAGTTTGCATGATCATTCAAACAGATTCAGGAGAACAAGCAAAGATGCTGATGCAACAATTTATTCAACATAGGTAGCTCTTAGTGTAAACATGTTCACCCTTAAACCCAAAACGAAACAAACAATGCTCGAGCCACTTCACCTTCATAAGTGCTAAATAATTGAGATGCAGAGTCTTCAGCAGTACGGACTCATCTCTGTGATCAGAAACTTGCGTGCAGCTTCGTGATAATTCAGCCTTTAATCACAGCGATGGGTCTAAGCTTGATGGCCTTTTGACTGATGCCAGCGTCATGGCACGTGTTCACCACGTCTGTGACGTTCTTATAGGATTCAGGAGCCTGAGGTGCAAGAAGAAGTGTTAAAACTATGCATTTTGATAAGAGACTGACAATCTGTTTGATTTGCTCTTGTTTTAACAATAAATGTTAAACAGGGGAGATAAATTAATTAGCAGCAATTTAGGTCACAAACAGCTTGTATGTAACAGTATACATTTATTCAATGCACTTTATTATGATTTAAAAAAATATATAAAATCTAGTACAAATTGTAAAAAAAAAAAGTGCAATTTGTGAATGGGTAATCAAAAGGAAAATAAATAAAAAAAATCACAGAGCAACCTAAATAAAAGCATAAATTATTTTTTAGAGGATGATTATTTAAATAAATTCTAATAGTACAGCAACTGTCAACATTTTTTGGATACTACTGAAAGTTTATTTGCAGCTCAAATATAATAGCATAAAGTTATTCAGTGCAATTTATTGTACAATGATTATTCCATAACTGTATAAAATTTAGTTTTTAGTTATGATACAATAGTAAAATCATTAAAACAAAAATTGCTTAAATCTACAAAGTAATTCACTTTAAAAAATAAATTAATTTGTGACCATTTAGTGGTAATTTTGGAAATGTTTTTTTTTTGATACTTGATTTAAATTCTATTTAAAGTCTCACCTCCTCCATCACCAGCTTTGGTGACGCCACTCTAATGGCGATGCCCATATCTGCCAGTTTATCCAGAACGTCCTGGAAGTCCAAGTTGCGTCTGGATTTGGCTCTGGATAAAGCTCGACCCTACAACATTCACAAAACATGTCAGATAGGTGTGCACAAAAAATAATCACTGCAGCATATCTGATCACATGACTCACCGCTCCGTGACACGTGGTGCCAAACGTCTCCGTCATGCCCTGCTCCGTGCCCGTCAGCACGTAACTACAGGTGCCCATCGTTCCTCCAATCAGAACCGGCTGGCCGGTCAGCTGTAGAGGAAACAACATTGAAATCTTTCGGTTTAGGGTCATGTGTCAAGGAAAGTCCTTGCCAAACTTTCAGAATAACCTGCATTAATTGTTCAAAAGAAATCCAGGAATGAGAAAGTAAACTGTGTTTGTTTGATTTGGTACATCAAGTCACCTGATAGTCGACAGGTATGAGTGGATGGTGTGGTGGGAAGGCTCGCGTTGATCCCTTCCTGTGCACAAGGAGAGTCTTCTGTTTGCCGTCCACCATGTGCTGTTCCACCTTGGCAATGTTGTGTGAGACGTCATAGATGACATGCATGTCCAGATCGTCTGGTGTGGTGTTGAAGACTTTGGAAAAGGCCTGCAGTGAACGTCAGTATGAATGATCCTTCCGTATGTGTAAAGTACCAAGTATGCTTAAACTAATCAAGCAGCCCCAGATGTTTTTATACGCACTATTTTTGTTTTGCATGCACACTAAGCACTGTGTACACGGCAGGAATAGTAAGTGGCATTTTATTTATTATATTTTATTCCATATGAGTGTTCAGCTCACCTGGCGAGTGAGGAAGGTCATGGAGGAGCGGTTGACCCAGGCGTAGTTGCCGGCCGCTGCCATGCCCTTCAGATAGTCCTGACCCTCAGGAGATGTGATATGAGCACAGGCCAACTGACGATCATTCACTGTGATCTTATCTCGCTTCATCGCCTTTTCCATCGCAACCAAAGCATCTAAACACCAGAGTGAGCAACATTAAGCAGGACTATTATAGTTAACTAAAACTATTAACCATTAAGAAAAATCAGATGGTTAAACTAAAAGTAAAATATTAAAAAACTATTTTTAATTATTTCATTTAAAAAACACTAAATAAAACCATAAGCTCACCTGTAGCCACCTGGTGGCCGAGGCCTCGACTGCCGCTGTGGATCATCACACAGATCTGCCCCTTGTGATCGATGCCCATCTTCTTTGCCGCATAATCATTATAGATCTCGTCCACAACCTGAATCTCTGCGTAGTGATTTCCTGCACCCAGCGTACCTAACTACACAACGGCAGGAGATCCAGAACATGAGACTTGAGAGAATTTGCTGTACTTTGCATTACTTTGTCTTGTAAATGCGTGTGTACCTGCGGCAGTCCTCTCTTCTTGGCTTTGGATGAGACTTTGTTGGGATCGGCCTGCAGCATTCGGCCGTATTCCTCACAGTGTTCCTTATCCTCGGCCCAAGCGTATCCTTCCCTCAGCGACCAATCCACACCCATCTCTAGAGCTTCTTCCAGATCTCTACACACAAACCCAATGCTGGTAAACTCATGAAAAAAAATTATTAAAAGTATTAAGTTTGTTTCAGTGTTTACTTTGCTCCCATGGGAATGACACCCTTGGATCCGACTCCGACAGGAATGTGGTCAAACATGGACTGTGCCAGCTGCTCCTTCACCGGCTGCACGTCGCCCTCATCCAGGTTAGTTCTCAGCAGACGGACACCACAGTTAATGTCAAAGCCCACACCACCTGCAGACGAGATGGACCGTGAGCGGCCACATTATTAACCTGAATGTGAATCTGAATGTGGCTCGCTTACATACCGGGAGAGACCACGGCCTCCGGGTTGTCCATGTCAAATGCAGCCATGTTTCCGATAGCAAAACCATATCCCGAGTGGACGTCGGGCAAGCCAATAGACCGCTGCGCAGATCAGATTCAAATTAGAAAACAGTATGAAGACACATGATAACTTTCCTGTAACGATAAATCTTAATAATTTAACTCACGTGTACGATTCCTGGCAGGGCAGCAACGTTTCCAATTTGTTTCATAGCAGGCAAGAAACCACCAAACCCTGTGAAAACAGACATTATATGCAATTTAAACAATTTCGGTCAGCACGATATGATTCAATATTGTTTGATTAATAATATATATATAGGCTGCATTGGTAAATTTTAATCAAAATATTTAAATAGTAATTCTAAAATATAGTAACTTTAATATAGTAATATTAAAATTTCATTCAGAGCAAATACATATGTTGAATTAATTACACTTAAATATAATTTCATGTTCTCATTTTTGTCAAAATGAACCATAAACTAAACCGTGTGTCTGTTTAAGGTGTTTTATGACTTTCAGCAGTGCCCATGTATGACTGACATGCGTGTTTGTGTATCTGACTAATTATACAGCACAATCCTGTGCTTTTTATTAAGTATTTCTCAATCATTTCTAAGCCATAAACCAAACCAATCATCCTTGTGTATTTCACAATGAGCCCTTAAAGTGATGAAAAACACAAATGCAATAAAACGTTATAATAGAAGAATGATTTACAAAAAATTTTTACTTGACATAAATATATTTATTCTCTTTTTTTGGCTTTCCTGATGCTAATGTTCTAACCCATGTATATATTGTTGTTGGTGGTGTTTGTACAGATTGTTCAATTAATTTTATGAAAAATCTGATGTAACCTCACCTCCACCACGACAGGCGTTTCTCAGCTCCTCAAACATGAGTTTCTCAAGAGGATCATTCACATAGAAAATACCCTCCACCTAAAGATCAAACCATGATTCAGCATTTAATTCAATTTAAACAACATTTTATATTAAAACCATAATAAAATGAGGCAGAATCTGATTTACAAACTCATACCAGCAGAATAAAACAATATAATAATCAGCACAGAGACACAATAACGTACTGTACTACTAACCAAGTACTACTCATTTTGTTATGAATGCCATTATTGAATATTACGGTTTATTAATAAGCATTTATAAACGCGTCACAGAATCGCACCCGAAAGTGAACACGTTTGCGGTTCTGACAGCTGGTTTACCTGCATATTCGGCACGAAGCCCTTCTTGATCCGCCAGCAGTTTTTGCCGATTTTATCCAGATACTGAAGCTCATCGTTATAACTGCGACTCATTTTAAAATATAAATAATAGACGCACTTTTGACAATAGCAAACTATCTTCACACACTTCTCCGGATCTTCCTTCTTCTTCTCCTGCGTTTTTATGGACTGACGCGAGTTTTTTCGGATTGTTTAGCGCCACCTGCTGGTCGCACACGAAAATTAAAATAGAAGATGGCGCTGTCGCCAGTAAGTGATATTTTATTAATTATTAATAATTAATTAGGTTTTAAAGCGCGAAAACAAATCTAAAAAAAAAAAAGCGACGGGATATTTTAATTGTTTAATTCCTGGCTTTTTTCCGCGGAGCGCCGCCTGTTGGACAAAAATTCAGTGACAAAATGCATTAGTCTTTTCACTGCCCTCCTGTGGTAAAATATAGCGTCGCATATACACTAACAAATAAAACAATTTATAAAGAAAAAATAAATGGTCTAATAATTAAAAAATAATAATATTTGTTTAAATTGACGAAAATGTGCACTTTTAATTATGTACTAAATTAATTAATACAATTAATTTTATTAATCTAATTATACTTGCTTTATATATTACCTTCAATAAAATACAATGCCTAATTATTATTTGGTTGACAAATAATAAGCTACAAAACTTAACCTGTCAGATTTGTGACATAGTTGCGGACTTTTATTTTGAAAACCTCGCTCAGCTGTTTTGTTCGGCTGCGGAGTTTACTGGCTTCTCATCGCGCTACTTTGACGTATGTGAAAGGTGCGTTTGTTTTTGTTCAATTTATATTGAATACAAATGTAAATTAACACATTCAGCAGAGGCTTTTCTTGTTTATTTTACAGTGGCATAATAACATTGAACTAAATGCAATAATATTGTTGTATAAATAAAAGTAAATTATTATTAAAGATGTTTGTGAGTTTCAGTTACGTCACATGATAACGCTCTGACAACGAAATGAAAGTGATTCTGAGCCTGGATCTGCTTTTCTTCACTGCAGAATGAAGCTCAGGGTGAGAATCAACAAACAGACCAGCAGGCTGGAGCTGGACGGACCAGAACCGACGCTTGTCGAGCTTAATGTCCGGGTCAGAGACACCCTGCTGCCTCAGTGCGGACTGGGGTGAGTTTAAGATGCTCCTGCTGCTTCTTTGTGCTCCTCTTGGTTGTTTGTGTTAGTTTGGACATAACTGATCAGGTATGGATGAAGATTAGTTGTGTTCTGATGGCCAATAGCCAATGTTGTGTTTTGAAAGCATGTGATGCTGGTCACCATATTATCTGGTATTACTAGCTGGATTTTCCATATGGGTTTGATTTGATCTGTAGTTTTGCACATATGCTCAGTCATGTTGCTCACACTTTCATTTCTGCCCTTCTAGAGCACATCTCATGTGTCTGACTCTCTCTGCACAGGTCTGATGTGGAGTTCAGTCTGTCCCTGAATGGGAAGGAGGTTCTGTTGGACACAGGACAGACGTTGTCCTCTTGTGGGGTTGTTTCTGGTGATATGATCACTGTGATTTTGCCCCAGCAAACACAAACTGCCCCAGAAACCCAGAGTGGAGCAGGAGCTGTCCAGACAAACACACCCACATCCAGTGAGAAGGTGAGCTCAAGACACATAAATATACTTCATGTAGTAGTAATAATAATATTACAGTTTATTACAACATTGTTTTAAGTAATATCAGATTATTTTAGTCTGTGTGGTCTTTATACCATTAACCTCTGTTGGGCAGCACTCTTTCTTGTAAAAAAAAAAAAAAAAATCAAGTCAAGTAAACTTTATTGTCATTCTGCTGTGTGGAGACAGCGAAATGAAATGTTGTGCCTCACAAAACATGACATTAATACTTAATATATGCTAAATTAAAGTATTAGAAAAAAGTAGAATTTTAAAAGTAGTATTTATTATTTTTTCCTCTTAATTTATGTAAAAAATTGTCTATGTATTTTTTATTTTATTTTTTGTTTCTAAAAATTATTTTGATGTCTTAATTAAGCTATGGCCTAATCCTGCTTAATATTATTGAATACTATTTTATGTTTAACTGGTTAGATAACTTTTTTATAATGCTTTTGTATTAAATACAAAACCCAGAAAAATGTACACAGACAGCACAGAATGTCTAAAAAAAACAACAACAAAAAAGCACAAAAAAAACATGCATTTTATATATCATTCTTATTGTTAAACATTAAAAAATTATAAATTATTAAATTGATCAATTTAATTAATTCAATTCAATACATATTTTTTGATTATTTGCATGTAATTAAAAACAATTAAAATAAAATCAAAATAAAAAAACACAGAACTTGGGAAAGAAAAAATAAAACCCATTTCAAGACCCTAAAACTGCACTGGTATCATTATTTTATAAGCAACAGGAACCAAAGAAAGGAAAATGATATGAAAAAAGAACCTGATGCCATGAGTCAGCATGTTTGTGTGTGTGTGTGTGTGTGTGTGTGTGTGTGTGTGTGTGTGTGTGTGTGTGTGTGTGTGTGTGTGTGTGTGTGTGTACGTACTCAAAGCATCCTTTGTGTGTGTTTGTGTGAGTCCTCATAGCAGCCTTTGTCTTATCTCAGGCTGAACCCAGCAGCATCAGTGGTGGAGCAGACAGCAGCAGTGTGGGAGATTCTGGGATGGAGGATTGGATGGAGGATGAGGAGGGTGTGTCGGCCTTTGCTCCACCGCCGCTGCTGTGCTGTGAGACGGAGGATGGAGTGATTCCTCATGCGTTGGAGCGGCTGCTGGACTCATCGAGCTGCCAAAACCCTTCAGACTGTCTGATGCTGGCGGCGCATCTGCTGCTGCTGGAGACCGGCTTCCTGCCGCAGGTCAGAGTTTACACGATGACCCAAGAGACTGGATTAGAATTAATGATATTATTAACAGGATCAAACAAATTTGAAATAGGGATGTACATTTTAGGAGACTTCCATCATAATAGAGAACCAAATATTCAATTAATCATTCATGTAAATACATACAGATATTTAAAATTCCTAACTTCTTAAATCTAAAAAAGATAAATAGTCAGACTTTATCAATCATGAATTAATCATTCACACCCTAATCTGAATATCCAAACAATGACATACTTTTGAACCTAACTGTTGAGTCTTCCATTGGTTATTCTCTCTCTCTCTCTCAGGGTGGTAATGTGAACTCGGGTGAGATGCCGATTGGCTGGCGGGCAGCAGGGGGTGTGTACAGACTTCAGTATTCCCACCCACTTCTGGAGAACAACCTGGTGTCAGTGGTCGCTGTACCAATGGGCCGAACACTTGTCGTTAATGGTGCGTTCATCTGCATTCAGCAGTTGTTATTCGTCGGCATCTTCTTTCATTTGATTTGATTATTTGTTAATTTGTTGTGAAACAGCTGTTCTTAAGATGGACAAGACTATGGAGAATTCACGCAAGCTGGTGCTGAAACCAGATGATTATGTAACAGCTGACAGGGCAGGTAATCTTGAGACTGCATGTATTGCATTTTGTATTTATATTGCATATTTATATTTATAAGCAGTTCAATACGATTTAACTGTATAACCTACATTACTACAAAAATAATTCTGATCCTTAAAGTCATGACGAAATAGAAGTTGTGACAGATTATTTGTTCTGTATTGTGATTAATAAAAACTATATAAACATATTTAAAAAACAAAAACACACAACTAAATAAATAAATGTCTAACTTAAGTTTAAACTGAAAATATAAAATGTAATTAAAAATATTAACGAAACCTATAATAGTATATTAATGATACTAAAATAACACTCATGTAAACACAACTTAAATTTTTCAGGGCAAACTGGAAACTGGGTTAATTTTGTTATTTTCTAATTCTATTATTTTCTGTAGTAATTGTCAGAATCTCAAAGATACTGTTGTTTGTACCCTGAGCATTTCAGTAGGTTTTGTGTGTGTCTGCAGGAGGAAGCACAGGCGTCGTCTACACAGACTTGCGCAAACTGTCTCGTCTCTTTAAAGATCAGCTGGTGTATCCGCTCATGGCCGCTGCCAGACAGGGTGATTATCATTATTCGTCTCTCAGTGCTAGTATCATGTGTGTTGTTCGGAGTGTGTAATGAGTGTGTGTGTGTGTGTGTGTGTGCAGCGCTGGGTCTGCCAGCTCTCTTCGGTCTGCCTGTTCTTCCTCCTGAGCTGCTGTTGCGTGTTTTGCGACTGCTGGACGCCGCCTCTCTCGTCTCGCTGTCTACCGTGTGCCGAGACCTGAACATCGCTACCCATGATCCTTCGCTCTGGAGACACCTGCTGCACAGAGATTTCAGGGGTAAAACACACACACACACACACACACACACACACACACACACACACACACACACACACACACACACACACACACATCAGACTGTGTTTGTACTAATGAAGTGTATGTTGATTGTTGTTTTTTTTGCAGTGTGTTTTTCTGCAGGAAATCAACAGAGAGACACTGACTGGAAGGAGGTAAGCCAAATGTATCTCTTATTCATATTTACATATTTTATAGTGACTCGTTATTAGCACTCAATAGTCATTAAAAAATATGTAAGAATCTGCAATTTTATAATAAAAAAAACATTTGTTAAATGAACCATATAGAACAAATGAATGGCAGTTTAGTATTAGATATTAATTTAGTATAGATATTAGTATTGAATCACTAAATTGTTATATATTTTAATTATTATTTAAAATAAATAATACAAATAAATTAATAAGAATCTGTTATAATGTAAGATTTTTGAAACTGATAATATTTGATAAGAAATTAATTATAATTATGCTGATAAATAGATGCTATAATAAAATATAATAATGTAATTTATTCATTTTTGTGATTATGAATTAATATTTTTAATATATCTATTCCATTTTAATATGATTTATCACTGAGTTACCACACAATCTAAATTATTATAGTTTTTTATCTATTTAACATTAAATTATGCTCATAAATGGGTAAAATCTGTTATTTGTTTATGTGAAAACAAAATAGTTAATAAAAACTAAACTGAAACTAATAAAATAGAGAAATTAATTATGATCATGTTGCAAAATCAATCTATTTAAATATTAAAATAGAATCTAAAAACCAATTTATTTATTTTTATATGCGAGTATGAATTGATTAATATTTGCACTTTTTAAAAATAATTCCATTCATTACTACTGAAATAAAACTGAAAATACTAAAGCTGTTACTTTAGATTTGCAACTATAAAATGGTGGTCATTGATGATAATTATATGAATGATACAGTTTCAATGTATGTACTACCTTGTGCCTTATGTTTGAGTCACCAAACTAAATTAAATATTATATTTCTGTAACTTATTTTTAAGAAATACTCATAACTGTCCTTTTTTGCCCTCAGCTTTACAAAAAGAAATATAAGCAGAGGAAGGAGAATGAACGCAGGGGCAGATGTCGCTTTTATCCGTCCCACGTGCCCCCAATTTTCCCTCTCACCCCCATCCCGTCCGCTCCACTTCCCCTTCCTCTTTACCCTCCGGGGATCATCGGTGGAGATTATGACCAGGCACCCGTCATCCTTCCCCGCCCGCGCTTTGACCCCATTGGTCCACTCCCAGGTCATCTGCCAGGAATGGGCATTCCCATTGGTCGACGCGGTCTGAGGCCAGGAGGAAATCGACCAGCGGACATCAGGAGAGGTTTCATTTGAACTTGAGCTTCAGCACTTTAAATGCTTATTTTTCCAAACAAGTAGAAGTAAAATTATTTTGATGGTCTTACGTTTTTGTTCATCATTAACTGAAGCATTCCTGGGACATTTAGACCCACAAGCACACATTTGAAATGAATTCATTATAGGAATAAATAAAAAATGAAGACATTATAAATGATGCATTAGAGCAAACATTCAATAAAAAGTTCAGAATTATTTTTAGTAAGCCTTTAGTCTGATTGCTTTGTCAAATGTGACCCTGGAAAAGGTTAAATTTCAATATATAAGCTTTCCATTGATGTATAGTTTGTTGGGATAGGACAATATTTGGCCGAGATACATCTATTTGAAAATCTGGAATCTAAGGGTGCAAAAAAAATCAAAATACTGAGAAAATCACCTTTAAAGTTCTTAACAATGCATATTACTAATCAAAAATTACATTTTGATAGGTTTACAGTAGGAATTTTACAAAAAAATCTTAATGTAACATGATCTTTACTTAATTTCCTAATGATTTTTGACATAAAAGAAAAATCAATAATTTTGACCCATTCAATGTATTTTTGGCTATTGCTACAAATATACCCCAGCGACTTAAGACGGGTTTTGTGGTCCAGGGTCACAATCTATCAATATTTGATAACAGTTTAGTATAGAGTATAGAATTAGTACAGAGTTAAATAATAAGAATTCTAATATTATTCTGTTGTTTGATCATTTATTTTTTTCTATTTTACAGTACAACTGGAATTTGCACAGTAATATATTTCAGTCTTTTTTTTTTATTAGCATTAAAATAGTTGTAATTATTATTATTTTTAGCCATTAAAGATGATGAATTGGAGCAAGGCACTGAGGCACAAAAAACATTGAATAAAGCTGCAAACTGACTTGAGCTTCTATTTGATTGTTTCTCTGGAGATCGGTCAGCACAGAGTCAAAAGTTTGCTTGTGACGACAGCATCAGGAGTCATGTGTGGCTTTTCTCAGCGCTGTTGCTCCACACAGGTTTGCGTTTCTCCAGGAACGCCCGGATACCCTCCTGCCCGTCTCGCAGCGTCAGGTTCTCCACCATGGCGGCGGCAGCAGAGGCGTAAGCCGCGTCCCGGCCCTGAGCCATCTGTCTGTGAAACACAGCCTTCCCCAGAGCCACCACAGGCCGGCTGCTTTCACACACCCGCCGGGCGATGGCCAGCGTCTCCTCCTCTACCTGCTCCTCACGCACCACCTTACTGACCAACCCATGCAGCAGCGCGTCCTGAGCCGAGATGGGACGGCCCGTGAACAGCATCTCCATTGCAACCTAGAGTAGAGAAATTATAATTAATAATAGAATAATTAAACAGAAAAATACAGCAGTGTTTTTTTATAATTAGGTAAAATAATTATTCTTCTTATTATACAATGTTTCTTAAATATTATAAAATATTAATGATTAATTTTAGAGTACATTTTTAATTATTTTTATAAGAATTAGATTCCAGTTCAATGATTATATAAAATAATATTATTATTATTATTATATGGTTTGATAAACTGACAATATTATAATTAATTTAATCAAATATTATTTTTTAACTTAACAGTTAAATATTAACAAGTATATATTTAACTATTTTATAATTAGTTAAAATATGAATAATAATTATTATTATATGGTGTGATAATTTGATAATATTACAATTATTATCAAACATTAATTTACTTTACAGTATAGTTGTAAATTACAACAGTAATATTTCAGCCTTCTTTGTAAAATTAGTTATAAGTCTTATCTTAAAGTACAATTGTAATTTACAACAGTAATAAATAAAAGTTAATCTACAACAATAATAATACTAATAATTTACTAATAATAAAGGCTTAATATATGATACATTCTATTTTTTTATTTTATTTTACTGTACAGTTGTAATTTACAATAGTAATATATTTCTTTGTTCTTTGTTATTATCATAAGTTAAAATAATAATAAAAATAATTTACTATTATTATTATTATTGTAGTTAAAATAATAATTGCAATTATTATTGTGTTGTTAGAAATAAAAAAATGTATTATGAACTTGTCATTAAATTATTAAAATATAAACTTATAAATATAAAATCTGACACACTAGAGCAGTAAATTCACCTTTCTGGGCACTGCGCGTCCTATCGCCACGCCAGGTGTGGAGCAGAACAGGCCCACGTTGACTCCAGGAGTAGCGAAAGTCGATTTATCCGACGCTACAGCAATATCACAGCTGGCAACTAACTGGCATCCCGCCGCTGTGGCGATACCGTTCACCATAGCAATGACCGGCACCGGGATGTCCTGAATCAGGGTCATGACCTTCAAGAAAGAGTTGAGTTATTCCACTGCATTCACACACACACACACACACACACACACCCCTCTGCTAAATGAGCTCTGACCTCTGAGCAGGTCTGGAACACCTTGCTGTGATAGTCCTGGCCCTGTGCAGCCGTCAGCTCCTTCAGATCATGACCCGCGGAGAACACGGGACCCCGCGCTGCAGAGAGACACACACAGTTACTATGGAAGCCTTCGTTTCAGCGCATCTGTCTCTGGATGAACTGTGAATGTTTGCCTGATATTATAATGACACGCAGATCGTCTGTGTGGGAGTCTGTCAGGAGGTTTTCTCTCAGAGATTCCAGCATCGCCAGAGACAGAGCGTTCCTCTTCTTAGGGTTATTTAGGATAATCCTCCTGAAATTGCAACACACACTTCAAATAAGATTTACAGATTTACCGTCTTCATTTTATATTTAGTTAACATAATAATAAGATTCACACTGATTTGTGAAAAAAAGAATAAAGACTAAAGAATCATTCACAAACTAAGGTTTAAGTGTTTGCTAGATATTTATCTGGTGAAATATAAGGGCACATCATCACTAGAAAAATGCATATTCACTACAACGACAAGCCTAATAAACCTTCTGTCAAATGTTTTGCTTGCTATTTTTCTCTATAAACAGTGACATTTGCGTTAACATTTGGTTATTAAATAAGTTGCATTTAAGACAGGTCTCATTATGGTTTAGGTGTCCAAATAATTGTAAGGTCGTGGTAATAAATATCGATGAACACTGCTGAATGTAAAGTGGGTTTGTTTGGGGTCAGAGGTCACGCGAGTTCCAGCACCTGATTCCGTCCTGCTGCTCTCTAAGGGTCAAAGATGAAGGATCAGCGCTCATCTTCCTCGTCAAGATCCTCCAAGACCCCCCGCTGGACTTCAGAAGGTTTGACGCTTTGTAAAATCTGCCTAAAATCATTTTTGATTACCGTTAATGCATTACAGGAACACAATAAAGTAAAGACGACTGAACCACCGGATGTGGAGAGTAATATTCAAAATAAAAGTCTTTATAAATTGTGAAACGGTTAATATTCGCAAGCTCAACTACAACGTGAATGCAAGTGTACAGACTATTATGTTCAACGCAATAGTATCATTGAATAAAGCAATATAACAATATGTAAATAAAAAATAACATTAATCAGGAAACAATCCACATACATAGAAATAAATAAACAATATTCGTGTAATTCACACTATTCACCACAGGAGGGCCAAACTCGAATTCTAGATGTAAAATATGTTATATTATAGTAAATTAAAGGGGTAATTTGACAAATGATTTTCTGCTTCCAAATTAACAATTTGTTAAATCAATTAAACTAATTTATTAAAAGGTCGTAATTAATTAATTAAATTACATGCGATCAATGCAAAGTAATTTAGTGCAAGGTTTTCGTCTGACTCGCGTTTTATCTGTAGAAATAAATCACATTAATGTAATTCACACAATTTACCACAGGAGGGCGATGAAACTCTAATTCTATATGTATATTAATGTAAAATGCATTTATAATAAATACAGGGTTAATATAACAGACGTTTTTTCTGCTTCTCGTGGTATTTTTTTAATTCGTTAAATGTAAATCAATGCAAAGTATAGTTTTCTAGACTAGAATTATAAAACGTAAAAATATATATTATGTATTTATTTTAACAAAGATAAAATACAACAATACATAGAGAATCATACAAGGACTTTCGTCATATTTTTCCCACTAAACTTATATTTCTTTCAAAAAGATACATTTACCAGAGTTTGTTGTCGCCCAGTAAAATCAACAATTTATTTAATAATTATGAATCAATGCAAAATTATTTAATGCAAGTATTTCTCCTGATTCCAGTTTTAATCGTAGAAGAAAGTGTCAGCAGTGCATTTCACACAATTCACCACAGGATGGCGCACAGATATAAAAATGTATTTCTACTAGACAATAGGGCGGTTTTCTAGATGTTTTATTGTTGCAGAAGCTCGTGATTAGTTTATTAAATTATATGCGATCAATGCAAAATAATTTAGTGCAAGGTTTTCGTCTGACTCGCGTTAAATCTATAGAAATAAATCGCATTGATGTAATTCACACAATTCACCACAGGAGGGCGATGAAACTCCAATTCTAAATGTTAAATATATATATATATATATATATATAGTAAATTAAAGGGGTAATTTGACAAATCATTTTCGGCTTCTTATGGCAATTAACAAATTATTAAGTCTTTAATGTTTTTGTTTGTTTGTTTGTTTTTTTAGTAGAATTAAAGACGTAGTGATAATGAACAGCAGTGTAATTCATACAGTTTCACCACAGGAGTTTAATTGCTTTGAATTTTTCAAAATGTAATATTTATGAAAAATCTAGTTTGTCGCCATACAATATAATCAATAATTCATTAAATACGTTTGAATCAATGCAAAAACTATTTAACATTAAGTTGCAATTCACACAATTCACCACAGGAGGGCAATAAACCCCAATTATTCTGTGGAGATATAAGAAGAAAAGGGCGGTTTTTCATGTTTTGTCGTTGCACAGAACTATCAGTAATTTAAATAATATGAAATCAATGCAAAGTAATTTAGTTAAAGGTCTTTTCTCTGACTCGCGTTATATCTATTAATGTAATTCACACAATTTACCACAGGAGGGCGATAAAACTCGAATTCTAAATGTATATTAATGTGAAAATGTATTTATAATAAATACAGGGTTAATTTAACATTTATTAAACGGTAAATTGCCATAAAAAGCAGAATGTTTTTTGTCAAATTACCCCTTTAATTTACTATATGTATATATATATATATATATATATATATATATATATATATATATATATATTTTTTTTTTTTTTTTTTACATTTAGATTTGGAGTTTCATCGCCCTCCTGTGGTGAACTGTGTGAATTACACTGTCGCTACTTAATTCGATGAAACTCGAATTCTAAATGTGTATTAAAAATGTAAAAAGGTAGGCATATTTATGGTAAAAAAAATTTTTTAATTTAACAGCCGTTTTTCTGCTTCTCATGGTAATTAATAATCCATTACATATGAGATTAGATATGGTTTTCCTCTGACTAGAACTAAAGACGTAGAAACAACTAGTGAAATAATCAGTGCAATTCCTACAGTTCAGTTAAATTCCTCCGATTCACTTTTTTATACATATATTATGTAGTTATTTTAACAAAGATAAAATGCAACAATACATAGAGAATTATTAGGTCAATACAATGGTATTTTAGTCGCAGAAATAGCAGCAGTGTAATTCACACAATAAAAGAATATATTTCTACTAAAATAAAAGAGCAGTTTTCCAGATATTTTATTGTTGCAGAAGGCAGTGTTTCATGTATTAAACAATATGAAATAAATGCAAAGTAATTCAATGCAAGTTTTTTTTTTTTTTCCTGACTCGTGTTATGTCTGTAGAAATGAGTTACATTGTAATTCACACAATTCACCACGGGAGGGCGATGAAACTCCAATTCTAAATATAAAATTTATTAGGATATATAATAGGAAAGGAAAGAACGTGAGGTCAAGTATGATAACCCATACTCGAAATTTGTACTTTGTTTTTAACCCATGCAAATGCATACACACAGTAGTGCACACAACCGGAACAGTGGGTAACCAATTTGTTACTGCTGGGGTTTCGGTGCCTTGCTCAAGGGACTCACCTCAGTGGTGGTATTGAGGGTGGAGAGAGCGCTGTTGTATGTTGTTGTCTGACAAATAAAGTTTGAGAGGGTCACTGTATATTTTCATGAACATGAGCTTCATTGTCTACTGAAAAAATAAAATATTATAAAAATTATAATATGCTCAATATTATACAATTAAACACAACTTTTTAACTATTTTAACTCATAAATGCCACCATGTTCTAAGCTGAAAGAATTTGTGCTTTTAATAAAAATAACATGATCATAAATGTTGTCTGAAAGAAGTAACAATCTCTTTGCTGGTCTCACATCCATGTGATCTATCTCCTGTATCAGTAACAGATGTCACTTTGTGTTAAATTCATTAAAGTACATGAAATATTCTGGTGTTTTGTTTGTTTGTTTGTTTGTTTGTTTGTTTGTTTGTTTGTTTGTTTGTTTGTTTTGTGAGTGATTCTTGAATGAATAAATCATAAATCAGCTCATATAAAACTGAAATGATACAGTAAATAAGCTACAGCAGCAAACACAAACAAAACTGACAATCAGCTTATTGCAGTGACTATGATTCATCCCCAAAAAAGTAAATGAGCTTTAAGGTTCATCAAACACCACGAGTCTTAGAACAGATGAGAGGAGCTTTAATCAGGAGTTCCTGAGACTCTCTGAGGCATTTGAAGATGTTTGCTAGTTACCGTGACCAAGATCACATTGGGAGGATTGTGAGAAGTTCAGTTACAGTCATGGACAGCTGTGGTTGTTCTCTGTGTTTATTGTGGGAATTTGAGATGATAATAAATTGAGACAGAATCTTCCAAAAAGCAATGATACTCAGTGGAAAACCAGTGACCAGTGAATTAAGGAATCCCAGTTTCAAGTACTGTGATGGGGAGTAAAATGTTTAATTTCACTACTCTTTAAAGAAAAAAAAATATATATAAAATTCTTCCCAAAAACAGAAAAGCAGTTGTGGGGCAGCCTGTAGCTCAGCTGTTACAGTGTTAGTCCACAACCTGGGAATTCTAGGTTCAAATCCTGCATTAAGGTGAAAAATGTTTAGTTGCACTAACCTTTGAAGAAAAAAAAGACAACAGTTCAAAAAAAGAAACTTTAGAATGAATGTGCCTGTGGCCTAGTGGTCAGAGAATCAGTCCATGACCTGGGTGCTCCAGATTCAAATCCAGCATTAAGGTGGAAAATCTTTATTTTAACTAGTCTTTAAAGAAAAAAAAGTCAAAAGTTCAAAAAAAAAAAAAAAAAGAAGAGGAAGAGTGGAAGCGCCTGTGTCCCAGTGGTCAGAGATGACCTGGGAGTCCCAGGTTCAAATCCCTTATTGGGATGGAAAACTGTTTCAATACACTAGTCTTTAGAGGAAAAAAAAGTCAAAAGTAAAAAAAAAGAACAGTGAACATGAAAGAGCCTGTGACCCAGTGGTCAGAAAGTCAGGCCATGACCTGGGAGTCCCAGGTTCAAATCCCTTATTGGGATGAAAAACTGTTTCATTACACTAGTCTTTAGAGAAAAAAAGTAAAAAGTTTAAAAAAGAAGAGGAAAAGAAAAAGAGCCCGTGGCCTGGCAGTCAGAGAGTTGGGCCATGGGGTTCAAATCCCCTTTTGGGAAGAAAGAATGTTTAATTTCACTAGTCTTTAGAGAAAAAAAGTCAAAAGTTAAAAATAAGAGACGCATGAGTGGAAGCACCTGTGGCCCAGTGGTCAGAGAATCAGTCCATGACCTGGGTGCTCCAGGTTCAAATCCAGCATTAAGGAGTAAAATCTTTATTTTAACTAGTCTTTTTTTCTTTAAAGTCAAAAGTTAAAAAAAAAAAAAAAAAAAAAAAAGAGGAAGAGTGGAAGAGCCTGTGGCCCAGTGGTCAGAGAGTCATTCCACGACCTGGGAGTCCCAGGTTCAAATCCCCAGTTGGGATTGAAAACTGTTTCATTATGCTAGTCTTTAGAGGAAAAAAAGTCAAAAGTAAAAAAAAAGAGCAATGAACATGAAAGAGCCTGTCGCCCAGTGGTCAGAGAGTCATTCCACGACCTGGGAGTCCCAGGTTCAAATCCTTTATTGGGATGGAAAAATGTTTCATTTCACTAGTCTTTAGAGAAAAAAGGACTAAAGTTGAATAAAAAAGAAGTACAATAGTAAAAGAGCCTGTGGCCTGGCGGTCAGAGAGTCGGTCCGGGATCTGGGGTTCAAATCCCCTATTGGGAAGAAAGAATGTTTAATTTGACTAGACTTTAGAGAAAAAAAGGTCAAGTTTAAAAAAAAAGAGGAACAAGAGTGGAAGCACCTGTGGCCCAGTGGTCAGAGAGTCAGTCCATGATCTGGGAGTCCCAGGTTCAAATCCCTTTTTGGGATAGAAAAATGTTTCATTGCACTAGTCTTTAGAGAAAAAAGGACTAAAGTTGAATAAAAAAGAAATACAATAGTAAAAGAGCCTGTGGCCTGGCGGTCAGAGAGTCGGTCCACAATCTGGGGATCTGGGGTTCAAATCCCCTATTGGGAAGAAAGAATGTTTAATTTGACTAGACTTTAGAGAAAAAAAAGTCAAGTTTAAAAAACAAAGAGGAACAAAAGTGGAAGCACCTGTGGCCCAGTGGTCAGAGAGTCAGTCCATGACCTGGAAGTCCCAGGTTCAAATCCCTTATCGGGATGGAAAACTGTTTCATTACACTAGTCTTTAGAGGAAAAAAAAAGTCAAAAGTAAAAAAAAAAAAGAGCAGTAAACATGAAAGAGCCTGTGGCCCAGTGGTCAGAAAGTCAGTCCATGATCTGGGAGTCCCAGGTTCGAATCCCCTATTGGGATGGGAAAATGCTTCATTTTACTAGTGTTTAGAGAGAAAGAAAAAAGTCAAAATTACCAAAAACACAAGAGTAAGTGTGGAGGTGCCAGTGGCTCAGTGGTCAGAGAGTCAGTCCATGACCTGGAAGTCATAGGTTCGAATCCCCTGTTTGGATGGCAAAATGTTTAATTTCACTAGTCTTTAGACAAAAAAACAAAGTCAAAATTACGAAAAACAAAAGAGTAAGTGTGGAAGTGCCAGTGGCTCAGTGGTCAGAGAGTCAGTCCATGACTTGGAAGTCATAGGTTCGAATCCCCTGTTTGGATGGCAAACTGTTTAATTTCACTAGTCTTTAGACAAAAAAACAAAGTCAAAATTACCAAAAACACAAGAGTAAGTGTGGAAGTGCCAGTGGCTCAGTGGTCAGAGAGTCAGTCCATGACCTGGAAGTCATAGGTTCGAATCCCCTGTTTGGATGGCAAACTGTTTAATTTCACTAGTCTTTAGACAAAAAAACAAAGTCAAAATTACCAAATACACAAGAGTAAGTGTGGAAGTGCCAGTGGCTCAGTGGTCAGAGAGTCAGTCCATGACCTGGAAGTCATAGGTTCGAATCCCCTGTTTGGATGGCAAACTGTTTAATTTCACTAGTCTTTAGACAAAAAAACAAAGTCAAAATTACCAAATACACAAGAGTAAGTGTGGAAGTGCCAGTGGCTCAGTGGTCAGAGAGTCAGTCCATGACCTGGAAGTCATAGGTTCGAATCCCCTGTTTGGATGGCAAACTGTTTAATTTCACTAGTCTTTAGACAAAAAAACAAAGTCAAAATTACCAAAAACACAAGAGTAAGTGTGGAAGCACCTGTGGCCCAGCGGTCAGAGAGTCAGTCCATGACCTGAAAATCATAGGTTCGAATCCTTTGGATGGCAAAATGTTTAATTTCACTAGTCTTTAGACAAAAAAACAAAAGTCAAAATTACCAAAAACACAAGAGTAAGTGTGGAAGTGCCAGTGGCTCAGTGGACTGGGCGCGTACTCCCTGCACGGGAGGTACCGGGGTTCAAGCCCCAGACTGGTTACCGAAGCACGGTTGCGTGGCGGTCGTCCGGTAGTGCGCTGTGACAAGCTGCAAAGCGGATCAGAGCACGACCTGACACGACAGAAGGTTACAGACGAAGGGGGAGTAAAGATCCAGACGCTCCCCCTGGGGCTTCCCAGACAACATCGAGCAGCGGTTATACAGCACAAGTCCAATTTTTAAGTTTCGACTTATAAAAATTCCAGACACAGGCTAAGTACTAAATTCTCCTTGTTTTTTTTTTTTTTTATTAATTAGTAACAGCCCATCCACTTTAGGCTCCACCCACACAGCAGCTTATTTTACCTGCAAAATGCTCCACCAGGATCAGATTCAGGACTCATCAAGCTCTAGTACAATCACTCTACAGAATGACACCTGCACAGGAGAAGGGTGTGTTTGGCCCATTTGAAGGTACAACAGCTCAAAACTCAAATCACTGACAGCTGAACAATTCACAGTGACTGCATCACATTTCAGCTGTTCAGATGCAACTTTCCTGATAAACTGTCATTTATTTGAAGATAAGCAGCTCTGTTAAAGACAAATAAACTAGACTGTTGTAACTTCAAAATCACAAATCAACCACATCTTATCCAAAGACAAAATTAAATGTCAATGAACAAACCTTACTTAAAAGATTCAACAGCTGATTAGAAGTAACAGCAAATGTTTAGAAAACCAAGATCAGATGATCTCTGGAAATTATGAATAGCACACAAATGTCACATTTATCCTTTTATTGTACACACATCTTATACATAAAAATCACAGTGATCATGCTCTAATGCAAGGCATTTGTTAAAACAAATGGACCACCAAAGCATTTACCCAGAGATTGGGTCCAAGCTGGTATAATCAGACGGGTCCAAGAACTCAAAGGTGCATTACAGCAGCAAACTGTGCGCTTCACTGAGTCCAGAAAAAGATCAGAAGTCCAGCAGTTATTCCCCTCATCGAAGGACACTCCCCTCCTCAGAAATACCCTACAGACAGAAAGCAGACACTCAAAAACAGCTCACAATTCACCAACAAGTTCTTAATTAGCAATATCTACTTTATTTTACTATCAGAAGTAGGCCTAAGCCATTTCCTGGCATGTGTCTATAGGTAAACAACTAGAAGTCTTACAAAAATGTACCATGTTTTTATTCTATTAAAAGTGTAGAGTAGGCTAACATTTCTGGACAAATACAGTGGTTAAACTATAGACTACTGTAGCAAAACCATTGGTGATTTATGGTTACTAGGTTTAACAACAACACCCATGTTTTTTGGTTGTACTAAAACCATAGTTAATTTTTGTAAGGGTACTTGGGACAACAAATGTATGTATTGTCATAATTATAAACCCACTGGTTTGATGTGCAAAGATAATGAGATACCAACAACAACAACAAGATACAAATGAAAAACATGCTACAAGTCACTTAAGCTCTTATAAACTTAAAAAAAGATAATAACTTACCACATTCAAAGATGACTTCTCTGTGCTCACATGCTGCACAGCGTTTGTCTTGTCACTAATCTCTGCCAGGTGTCGGGGTATTAATCACATTGTCAACCAATAGGATTACTGCTTGTGAGTTAGTCCTACCCACTGCTTAAAAAAAAGAACTCTGCAATTAAGCAAAATAAACTTATTAAAATCATCATCTTTAATCATGAATGTATTCAAAATGAGCAAACAACATTATAATGTACTGTTGAGAAAAATGTATGCGATCAACTTAAAGCTGGTGAAAAATACCATCCACTTGTTAAGTCTGACATCATGCGTCACTACTTCCGGGTCCAAATGCTCTATCAGATACAAAAGGTACAAATATACACTCCCAATGTGATATAATATTACCAACAATTATAACCCTAACCTTTAACTCCATACCAAAATCGCAGATAGCCAGACAATGAAAATATAAATAAAGAAGTAAATCTAAAAATGATTTGTGTTTGGGATGCTGTGAGTACAGAGACTGTAGTGTACACCATATATTTGAAAACATTTAGCTTAAATGTTTCATATGAATAAACAGTGCTCATAAACAGCTGCTGAGGTAGTATTCTCAAGTGAAGCGAGTTGAGGCTTGGACCCAGAAACGGCATTTCTTACGTCACTGCTCAAAAAGTGGTCTCATGTATCATCAGCCTAAAAGAACAACTTTCCACTGTAAAGTAGCATTTTATCAACATTTCAGCAATAAATCAGTGTATTTTTGGCTATTGCTACAAATATACCCGTGTAAC
>NC_133364.1:3241494-3356486 GCF_049309525.1 Garra rufa
TGTGCTACAAACTGACACCTGCACATGGAGAAGGGTGTGTTTGGCCCATTTGGAGGTACAACAGCTCAACACTCCGTTCCATGGCCGAATCACTGACAGCTGAACGATTCACAATGACTGCTTCACATTTCAGCCGTTCAGATGCAAACTTTGCTGATAAACAGTCATTTATTTGAAGATAAGCAGCTCTGTTAAGGACAAATAAACTGGACCGTTGTAACTTCAAAATCACAAATCAACCACATCTTATCCAAAGACAAAATTAAATTTGTCAGATAAACAAACCTTACTTGAAAAGATTCAACAGCTGATTCGAAGTAACAGCAAATGTTTAGAAAACTGAGATCAGATGATCTCTGGAAATTATGAATAGCACACAAATGTAACATTTATCCTTTTATTGTACACACACCTTATACATAGAAATCACAGTGATCATTAAAACAAATGGACCGCCAAAACATTTACCCAGAGATTGGGTCCGAGCTGGTATAATCAGACGCGTCCAAGAGCTCAAAGGTGCATTACAGCAGCAAACTGTGCGCTTCACTGAGTCCAGAAAAAGACCAGAGGTTAATGAGGGTCCAGCAGTTACTCCCCTCATCGAAGGACACTCCCCTGCTTCTCCTGCCACCTCCTCATGACATCCAGCAACTCTGAACCAGAAATACCCTACAGACAGAAAGCAGACACTCAAAAACAGCTCACGATTCACCAACAAGTTCTTAATTAGCAATATCTACTTTATTTTACTAACAGAAGTAGGCCTAAGCCATTTCCTGGCATGGGTCTAGGTAAACAACTAGAAGTCTTTAAAACTACCCATACAAAAATTGACCATGTTTTTATTCCATTAAAAGAGTAGGCTAACCTTTCTGTACAAATACAGTGGATAAACTATAGACTACTGTAGCAAAACCATTGGTGATTTATGGTTACTAGGTTTAACAACAACACCCATGTTTTTTGGTTGTACTAAAACCATAGTTAATTTTTGTAAGGGTACTTGGGACAACAAATGTATGTATTGTCATAATTATAAACCCACTGGTTTGATGTGCAAAGATAATGAGATACCAACAACAACAAGATACAAAATGAAAAACATGCTACAAGTCACTTAAGCTCTTATAAACTTAAAAAAAGATAATAACTTACCACATTCAAAGATGACTTCTCTGTGCTCACATGCTGCACAGCGTTTGTCTTGTCACTAATCTCTGCCAGGTGTCGGGGTATTAATCACATTGTCAACCAATAGGATTACTGCTTGTTAGTTAGTCCTACCCACTGCTTAAAGAAAAGAACTCTGCAATTAAGCAAAATAAACTTATTAAAAATCATCATTTTTAATCATGAATGTATTCAAAATGAGCAAACAACATTATAATGTACTGTTGAGAAAAATGTATGCGATCAACTTAAAGCTGGTGAAAAATACCATCCACTTGTTAAGTCTGACATCATGCGTCTACTTCCCGGGTCCAAATGCTCTATCACAAAAGGTACAAATATACACTCCCAATGTGATATAATATTACCAACAATTATAACCCTAACCTTTAACTCCACACCAAAATCGCAGATAGCCAGACAATGAAAATATAAATAAAGAAGTAAATCTAAAAATTTGTGTTTGGGATGCTGTGAGCACAGAGACTGTAGTGTACACCATATATTTGAAAACATTTAGCTTAAATGTTTCATATGAATAAACAGTGCTCATAAACAGCTGCTGAGGTAGTATTCTCAAGTGAAGCGAGTTGAGGCTTGGACCCAGAAACGGCATTTCTTACATCACTGCTTAAAAAGTGGTCTCATGTATCATCAGCCTAAAAGAACAACTTTCCACTGTAAAGTAGCATTTTATCAACATTTCAGCAATAAAATCAAACACATTTTGGCCCCCCCAAAAACACAAAAAAAGTGCCAATTTGTGACCCTGGACCACAAAGCCAATCATCAGGGTCTATTTTTTAGAATTTATATTTATACATAATTTGAAATCTGAATAAATAAGCCTTCCATTAATATATGGTTAGGATAGGACAATAATTGGCCGAGATACAACTATTTGAAAATCTGAAATCTGAGGATGCAAAAAATCTAAATAGTGAGAAAATCACCTATAAATTTGTCCAAATGTTCTTAGCAATGCATATTACTAATCATAAATTAGGTTTTGATACATTTAGAGAAATTTACAAAATATCTTCATGGAACATCTTAATATCCGAATAAAAGAAAAATCGATCATTTTGACTCATACAGTGTATTTTTGGCTATTGCTACAAATATACCCGTGTAATAATTTAGACACTCACTGCCCAAGCTCTATCTGTCAACATGTTGCTGTGGTGTATGTGAGTGTCTGCATTTACAAAACGCGATGTAATACCCTGTTTTTGCAAACACTGCTAATGCTAATATGAGTGAACTCCATTACATTTTTTCTGAGGTCTCTATCTCCACTTGGGTGTGACGTCATTCCTAACTCAGACCGATATCGGGTAAATCGATCGCAGCATGATCAAACCAAAGACAAACCTGCTCTGGTATCCGTGTAGCGTAAATTACCTTGGTGACGAAACCCGGTCAAAACCAGCCCACCTTCTTGAGCCTGAAAACGCATAGTTTGCACAAACAAAACGCGAACTTATTTGTTAAAAACCGAAACCACACCAGCATCGTGAGGCGTACTGGGTGTTTCGCTTAATCGCACATAGTTCCTAGCAGTAATCCTATTGGTTGACAACGTGATTAACAACCGCACACCTGTTAGAGATCAGCGTAACACACAAGAAGCTGCACGAACACGTGCGCAAAGAGAAGTTTTCTTTGAATGTGGTAAGTCAATCTTTTTTGTCGATAAAACATTTTATGTATAAGTAACTTTTAGCATGTCCTTAATTTTGTATCTCATTATTGTCACTTAAAATTGCTTAATTTCAGCGTGTGTACATTTTAATTGTGATTTATTTGTACTTTAAGCTACATTTTACTGCATTTTGTATTATTATTATTATTAATTGCGAATCATTTCACCACACATCAATCTGTTTAACATTCATCTTATATGTCTGTCTGAGACTTGTGGTTTCTTACAGAAAGAACTTGTTGGTGAATTGTGAGCTGATTTTGAGTTTCTGCTTTCTGTCTGTAGGGTGTTTCTGGTTCAGAGCTGCTGGATTTCATGAGGAGGTGACAGGGAAGCAACTGCTGGATCCTCGTTGACCTTTGACTCTTTTCTGGACTCAGTAAAGCTCACAGTTTGCTGCTGTAATGCACCTTTGAGCTCTTGGACCCGTCTGATTATACCAGCTCGGACCCAATCTCTGGGTAAATGTTTTGACGGGCCGTTTGTTTTAAACAAATGCCTTGCATTAGAGAAAGATCACTGTGATTTGTGTGTAAAGTGTTTGCATAATAAAAGGTTAAATGTGATATTTGTGTGCAGTTCATGATTTTCAGAGATCCTCTGATCTCAGTTCTCCAATTACTTACTATTACTTCTAATCAGCTGTTGAGTCTTTTAAAGTAAGGTTTGTGTGCATCTGACAAATTTAGATTTGTCTTTGGATAAGCTGTGGTTGATTTTTAGTTTGTAGTTTTATCAGCAAAGCGTGCATCTGAATGGCAGTAATGTGACGCAGTAATATTGTGACTTAATTTGTGAGTGATTCGGCCATGAGTTTTGAGCCATTGTTCATCTCTGTGTGAGCAAATGTCTGATATACCTTCAAATGGGCCAAACACACCCTTCTCCATGTGCAGGTGTCAGTCTGTAGAGGGATGGGACTGGAGCCTGATGAATCCTGAATCCGATCCTGGTGGAGCATTTTGCAGGTAAAATAAGCTGCTGTGTGGGTGGAGCCTAAAGAGGATGGGCTGTTACTAATTAATAATAATTAAAAAAAAAAAAAAAAAAGAATTTTGTACTTAGCCTGTGTCTGGAATTTTTATAAGTCGAAACTTAAAAATTGGACTTGTGCTGTATAACCGCTGCTCGATGTTGTCTGGGAAGCCCCAGGGGGAGCGTCTGGATCTTTACTCCCCCTTCGTCTGTAACCTTCTGTCGTGTCAGGTCGTGCTCTGATCCGCTTTGCAGCTTGTCACAGCGCACTACCGGACGACCGCCACGCAACCGTGCTTCGGTAACCAGTCTGGGGCTTGAACCCCGGTACCTCCCGTGCAGGGAGTATGCGCCCAGTCCACTGAGCCACTGGCACTTCCACACTTACTCTTGTGTTTTTGGTAATTTTGACTTTGTTTTTTTGTCTAAAGACTAGCGAAATTAAACATTTTGCCATCCAAACAGGGGATTCGAACCTATGCCTTCCAGGTCATGGACTGACTCTCTGACCACTGAGCCACTGGCACTTCCACACTTACTCTTGTGTTTTTGGTAATTTTGACTTTTTTTTTCTCTCTAAAGACTAGTGAAATTAAACACTTTTCCATCCCAATAGGGGATTTGAACCTGGGACTCCCAGATCATGGACTGACTCTCTGACCACTGGGCCACAGGCTCTTTCATGTTTACTGTTCCTTTTTTTTTGTACTTTTGACTTTTTTTTTCCTTTAAAGACTAGTGTAATGAAACAGTTTTCCATCCCAATAAGGGATTTGAACCTGCGACTCCCAGATCATGGACTGACTCTCTGACCACTGGGCCACAGGTGCTTCCACTCTTGTTCCTCTTTTTTTTTTTAACTTGACTTTTTTTTTTCTCTGAAGTCTAGTCAAATTAAACATTCATTCTTTTTGGGGATTTGAACCCCAGACTCCCAGATTGTGGGCTGACTCTCTGACCGCCAGGCCAGGGGCTCTTTTACTCTTGTATTTCTTTTTTATTCAACTTTAGTCCTTTTTTCTCTAAAGACTAATGAAATAAAGTTTTCCATCCCAGTAGGGGATTTGAACCTGGGTCTCCCAGATCATGGACTGATTCTCTGATCGCTGGGCCACAGGATCTTCCACAGCTTTTAATCTTTTTTATTTAACTTTAGTCCTTTATTCTCTAAAGACTAGTGAAATAAACATTTTTTCATCCCAGTAGGGGATTTGAACCTGGGACTCCCAAGTCGTGGACTAACGCTATGACCACTAGGCCACAGGATCCTCCACATTTTGTAAACTTTTTTTTTTTTACTTTTGACTTTTTTTCTCTCTAAAGCCTAGTGAAACTAAAAAAATGTCCATCCCAATAGGGGAATTGAACCTAGGACTTCTAGGTTGTGAACTGATTCTCTAACCACTGCACCACAGGCTTTTACATGCTTGCTCTGTTTTTTATTTAACTTTAGTCCTTTTTTTCTCTAAAGACTAGTGAAATAAACATTCTTCCATCCCAGTAGGGGATTTGAACTTGGGACTTCCAGGTCGTAAACTGATTCTCTGACCGCTGCACCACAGGCTTTTTCATGCCTACTTTGTTTTTTTAACATTTTACCTTTTTTTCTCTAAAGACTAGTGAAATTAAATATTTTTCCATCCTAAATAGGGGAATTGAATCTGTGACTCCGAGGTCATGAACTGACTCTCTGACCGCTGGGCCACATGCTCTTCCACGCATGCTTGCTTTTTTTTTTGGACTTTTTTTTTTCTTTAAAGATGAAGACAAAATAATTCTCGCCTCAATGTGGGATTTGAACCTGGACTTCCCAGACCATGGACTGATTCTCTGACCTTTGGGCCACAGGCTCTTCTCCAATACGGCTTTTTGTTTGGGCATTTGTCCCTGTTTTTCTTTCAAGACTACTGAAATTAAACATTTTCACACATTGAACCCAGGATTCCCAGGTCATGAACTGACACTCTGACCGCAGTGTTTTTTTTGTTTGTTTGTTTTTTTAAAGTTAAATTTTTCACTAGGCTCCTCCACAGGCTCTTACATGTTTTTTTTTTTTTTTGTAAGTTTCGTCCTTTTTGTCACTGGACCACATTTTAAGCTTAGTCTTTTTTTTCTCACTGGGCCACAGGCACTTACATGTTTTTTTTTTCTTTCTTTTTTCTCTAAAGATGACTGAAACTAATCATTTTTAGACCTCAATAAAGGATTTGAACTTGGGATTCTCAGGTCATGACATGATACTCTGACCACTGGACCACAGCCTCCACCACACAACTCTTTTCTTGTCTTGTCTGTTTTTTTAAAGACTATTAAAACTAAACATTTCTCCACTTGGATTTCCCTGACCACTGAGCCACTGGCATTTCAATAGTGTTTCTTTGTTCAGGAGCTCCTGACTAAAGCTCTTCTCATCTGCTCTGAGACTCTCATGATGTTTGATGAGCTTTAAAGCTCCTTTGTTTTTGTTTTTTGGGATGAATCATAGTCACCGTTTCTGAGCTGATTGTCAGTTTTGGAGGTGTTTGCTGCTGTAACTTATTTCTTATTACAGTCAATTCATTCAAGAATCACATTTAAAAAAACACAAAAAACAAACAAACCAGAATATTCCATAAACTCAGACAGACTTTATTGACATCCGTGAATTTATCACAAAGAGACATCAGTTACATCTTTTAGACACCACTTATGATCATGTTACTTTTATTAAAAACACAAATTCATGCACTTTAGGACATGTTGACATTTATGAGTCCTCAGACTCCCATAATATTGAGCATATCATTTTCAGTAGACAATAGAGCACATGTTCATGAAAATATACAAATCATCCTGTCACACTGAAACAGAACTGTGAGATATTGGTTCTGGTGTGAAGTTTCACTACATACTGATGAGTTACAACCACTTACTGACTTATAATGTATCGTTCAACAAATTGGACACAAACATGAGCCTAGTTTCAAGATGAACTATCTCTAGATGTCATTATTTCTCGACGCTGTTATCATCCGGCGGGTCTCATCATTGAAACATCTTGAAGTGGGAAAGAATATCAGGGTCCTGAGAGTTCTGGAAGATCTGTGGACAAAGATCTAGACTGATTATCTGAAATGTTTCCATTAAATAAGAAAAACACAAAGAACATGGAGAGAAAGTGGGTAATGACTTATCTTTGTGAGGCTGAAAACTGCTGCACATACAGTACGTCCGAGTTCCTCCTGAAAACTCCCTAAAACACAAGTAGGGACTCCGTCTGGTATTTTAAGAAGCAGAATATTATTTGTCAAATCACCCCTTTAATTGACTATATATATTTTTTGCATTTAAAACTGGAGTCCCTCCTGTGGTGAATTGTGTGAATTGCAATGTCGCTACTTTATGTAAAATAATTTTTGCATTGATTTAAAATTATTTAATAAATTATTGATTATATTGTGTGGCGACAATATATATATATATATATATATATATATATATATATATATTATTTGAATGAAATGAAATAATTAAGTAAATGAAGTAAATTGGTCAAATTACCCCTTTAAATTACTATTGAATTATTTTTTTAACATTTAGACTTGGAGTTTGAATTACATTAATGCGATTTATTTCTACATATACGAAGCGAGTCAGACGAAAATCTGCACTAAATTACTTTGCATTATTGTTTATATATTAAATGAATATTTTTCATTTAATATATAAAAATAATTTATTATTTGGGAAATTATTATTTGTCAAAATACCCCTTTAATTTACTATATATATATATATATATATATATATATATATATTACATTTAGAATTGGAGTTTCATCGCCCTCCTGTGGTGAATTGTGTGAATTACACTGTCAGTACTTTATGTTAAATCATTTTTGCATCGATTTAAAATTATTTAATAAATAATTTAATAAATGCTAAATTGCAACAAGAAGCAGAATTTTATTTGTCAAATTGCCCCTTTAATTTACTATATATATATATAACATTTAGAATTGGAGTCTCATCGCCCTCCTGTGGTGAATTGTGTGAATTACACTGTCGCTACTTTTTGTTAAATCATTTTTGCATTGATATAAAATTATTTAATAAATTATTGATTATATTGTGTGGTGACTAAATACTATATTTCCATAAATATTTTATTTTTTAAAATTTGAATGAAATGAAATAAGTAAATGAAGTTAATTATTTCTACATATATAATTCCAGTCAAATAAAAATATTAAATAAAATATTTTTTGAAATTGATTTAATAAATGGTCAATTGCCATAAGAAGCAAAATATTATTTGTCAAATTACCCCTTTAATTTACTATATATATATATATATATATATATATATATATATATATATATATATATATATATATATTGCATTTAGAATTGGAGTTTCAACGCCCTCCTGTGGTGAATTGTGTGAATTACACTGTCACTACTTTTTGTTAAATAATTTTTGCATTGATTTGAAATTATTGAATAAATTGATTATATTGAGTGGCAACAAAATATATTTCCATAAATATTTTAGTTTTTGAAATTTTAATTAAATTAAATAAGTAAATGACATGAACTCTAATGAAGTAAACTGCTGTTAATTATTTCTACATATTTCATTCTAGTCAAATAAAAAAATATTAAATAAAATCATTTAAAATTGATTTAATAAATGGTAAATTGCCATAAGAAGCAGAACATTATTTGTCAAATTACCCCTTTAATTTACTTTAAATTTCTACATATACAAAGCGAGTCAGACGAAAATCTGCACCAAATTACTTTGCATTATTGTTTATATTATTTAGCAAATGATTGATATTCCTGTGCAACGACAAAAAGTATAAAAAACTGTTTTTTTCTTCTGTAGAGAAGAAGCGCCACATCTGAGCGCCCTCCTGTGGTGAATTGTGTGAATTACACTGTCGCTACTTTATGTTAAATAATTTTTGCATTGATTTAAAATTATTTAATAAATCATTGATTATATTGTGTGGTGACAAAATATATTTCCATATATATTTTATTTTTTAAAATTTGAATGAAATTAACTAATTAAATAAATTAAGTAAATGAAGAATGAGGTAAACTGCTGTTAATTATTTCTACATATTTAATCTAGTCAAATAAAAATATTAAATAAATAAAATAATTTAAATTATTTTAATAAATGTTAAATTGCCATAAGAAGCAGAATATTACTTGTCAAATTACCCCTTTAATTTACTATATATACAGTGCCTTGCAAAAGTATTCATACCCCTTCTTTTTTTCACATTTTGTTTTGTTGCAGGATTATGTTAAACTGCTTTAATTGAGTTTTTCCCCACATCAATTTACACTCCATACACCATAATAATGACAAAGCAAAAACCAGATTTGCAAATTTTACAAATGTATTAAAAATAACACACTGAAATAAGTACATTGCATAAGTATTCATAACCTTAACTCAGTCCATAGTTGAAGCACCTTTACAGCCTCAAGTGTTTTTGGGTCTGATGTGAGCATCTTTGCACATCTGCATTTGGCAATTATCTGCCATTCTTTGCCTCACCTTTTCACCTCTCCATCTCTGTCAGCTTGGACATTTTCTAGAGTCCTAGTTGTTCCAATCGTCTTCCATTATGGAGAATGCTTCTGTCAACCTTCAATGCAGCAGATTTGTTTCTGGACTCTTCTCTAGATCATCGCCTTAACGCAAGTCTGTCACTGAGCTCTACAGGCAGTTATCTTGGTTTTTGCTCTGATATGCATTTTCAGCTGTTAGACCTTTTCTGAGAGGTGTGTGTCTTTCTAAATCAGACTCATTCAAATGAATTTGCCACAGTTTAACTCCACTCCAAGTGTAGGAACATCTAGAAGCAATGTGAATGCTCCTGAGCTAAATTTCTAGTGTCCCAGAAAAGGGTATGAATACTTATGCAACGGGATCTTTTCAGTTTTTTACTTCTAATAAATTTGCAAAGTTGTTACAAACCTGTTTTGTGCTGTCATTATGGTGTATGAGATGTAGATTGATGTGGGAAAAAAAAGTAATTTAAAGCAGTTTAACATAATGCTGCAACAAAACAAAATGTGAAAAAAATGAAGGGGTATGAATACTTTTGCAAGGCACTGTATATATAAAATTGGAGTTTCATCGCCCTCCTGTGGTGAATTGTGTGAATTACATTAATGCAATTTATTTCTACAAATACAAAGCGAGTCAGACGAAAATCTGCACTAAATTACTTTGCATTATTTTTTTATATCATTTAGCAAATGATTGATATTCCTGTGCAATGACAAAAAGTATAAAAAAAATGCATTTTTCTTCTGTAGAGAAAAAGCGCCACATCTGTGCGCCCTCCTGTGGTGAATTGTGTGAATTACACTGTCGCTACTTTATGTTAAATATTTTTTGCATTGCATTTAAAATTATTTAATAAATTATTCATTATACTGTGTCGACAAAATATATTTCCATAAATATTTTATTTTGTTAAATTTGAATGAAATAAAATAATTATGTAAATTAAGTAAATGAAGAAAGAAGTAAACTGTTGTTAATTATTTCTACATATTTAATTCTAGTCAAATAAAAATATTAAATAGTTAAAATTATTTAAAATTAATTTAATATTTAATAAATAGTAAATTGCCGTAAGAAGCAGAATATTATTTGTCAAATTACCCCTTTAATTTACTATATATATATTTTTACATTTAGAATTGGAGTTTCATCGCCCTCCTGTGGTGAATTGTGTGAATTACACTGTTGCTTTTAGCAAATTAAATTGATTTAAAATTATTTAATAAATTATTGATTATATTGTGAGGCAACAAAATACATTTCCATAAATATTTTATTTTTTAAAATTCGAATGAAATGAAATAATTAAGGAAATTAAGTAAATGAAGAATGAAGTAAACTGCTGTTAATTATTTCTACATATTTAATTCTAGTCAAATACAAATTTTAAATAATTACAATTATTTTTAATTGATTTAATATTTAATAAATAGTATATTGCCATAAGAAGCAGAATATTATTTGTCAAATTACCCCTTTAATTTACTATATATATTTTTTCCATTTAGAATTGGCGTTTCAACGCCCTCCTGTGGTGAATTGTGTGAATTACACTCGCTATTTTGTTAAATCATTTTTGCATTGATTTCAAATTATTTAATACATTTTTGATTAGATTGTGTGTCGACAAAATATATTTTCATAAATATTCTATTTTTTTAATTTGAATGAAATGAAATAATTAAGTAAATTAAGTAAATGAAGAATGAAGTTAATTATTTCTACATATTTAATTCTAGTCAAATAAAATATTAAATAAATAAAATATTTTTAAATTGATTTAATAAATGTTAAATTGCCATAAGAAGCAGAATATTATGTCAAATTACCCCTTTAATTTACTATATATATTTTTTTAATTTAAAATTAGTTTCATCGCCCTCCTGTGGTGAATTGTGTGAATTACATCAATGCTATTTATTTCTATAGATTTAACGCGAGTCAGACGAAAACCTTGCAGTAAATTACTTTTCATTGACTGCATATTATTTAATAAATGAGTCACGACCCTCTGTAACAATAAAATATCTGAAAAACCGCCCTTTAGTAGAAATATATTCTTATATCTAATTAGTTGTGTGAATTACACTGCTGTTGATTATTTCTACATTTTTAATGCTAACTTCTGATTAATGTATCTTTTTTAGAAGAAGAAATATCATTTTAGATCGATAAATCAAAGAATAAACATGACAAAAGTCCTTGTATCTCGTGAATTGTTCAAATTAATAATATAAAAATGTGAGTCGAAGGAACTTAACCAAACTGCATGAATTGTCCTGATCTTTATTTTTAGTCAGTGGAAAACTTCATTTAGCATTTTTTTAAATTTAATTTAATAATTTTTACCATAAAAATTACCCATTTTATTTACTATAAATATATTTTTACATCTGTAATACATTTAAATTGAGTTTCATCGCCCTCTTGTGGTGAACTTTGTGAATTACATTAATGCGATTTATTTCTACAGATTTAACGCGAGTCAGAGAAAAACTTTGCATTCAATTATTGTGTAATGATTTTAAAAATTGCCATTTACCATGATCAGCAGACAAACTGTCAAATTACCCCTTTTATTTAGTAAATATATTTTACTGTAATATACATTTTGAGTTTCATCGCCCTCCGGTGGTGAACTGTGTGAATGGCATGAATTCAGTTTATTTAGGTGTATAGTTTTATTCCCCTGACATTTGATTATTTATTTACTTATTACATTGCTACATTTAGTCGTGCTAGTGTGTTACAGATAATAATCTTCGCACTTTCTTGCACATTGTATTTGCGTTTGTGACTTTTTTGTTTCGCAATTTTAAAAAGGGACTTTTATTTTGAAGAGGCTTTCGCGTATCTGGTGGTGCAGCCGCGCTCATTTAGTTGATCAGCGGTAATTAAAAATGATTTTAGGCAGATTTTAGAAAGCGTAAAACCTTCTGAAGTCCAGCGGGGCGTCTTGGATGATCTTGATGGGATGAGAAAGATGAACGCTGAGTCTCCATCTCCGACTCTGAGAGAGCAACAGGTGCTGGAACTTGCGTGACCTCTGACCCCAAACAAGCCCAATTTACATCGAGCAGTTTCCATCGACATTAATGCATAATTAATGACCGTGACCTTACAATTATTTAGACACTTAAATCATTATTAGTTCCGTTTAACATGCATTGTATTTAATAACAAAAAATAAAAGCAAATGTCTTGGTTTATAGAGAAAAACAGTGCATTTAACAAGCAAACATTTGAGAAAATGTTCAAAGCCTGTCATGAAACGATAATCAGAAATCTTCCTTCTCAGTACATTGGAACGATATATTGGACCTTTAGACGAGATTTAAAAGATAAAATGCATATGCACGTCATGTTTTGTGCCATGTTTGATACATCAGGCTCATACAGTGGGACACAGTGAGAATATAGAGGAAAAACTGCTCCGGTTTATAGACAAACTCAGATAAAATATGCAATTTGGTGGAGATGCTGATATTTATATGGACAAAAAGATGAAATTCTGATGCTTGTAACGTAAACCAGTCTATCTTTATAATAGTATGCTACTTAAAATGAATGTTTCCAATATGCTTCCAATAATATGTTTTAAGATTATATATAAATGCTTAGTTTTGTAATCAAAGCATACAATGCAAATGCTATACAATGATAGAGAATGAACAAATAAGCGTAAAAAGCCTGATCTGATGATCATATTTGATACTTGCATTTAAACATGATTTAACGGTGAATCAAGTAAACCAATCTGCTTTAGTCCAGTAAGTGTTTAAATATGACAGACAAAATATAAGAATAAGTTTTATATTGTTAAAGAAAACATGAAGCGCAAGCTGAAGATGGACGTTTGTACAATTATACTAAAAGACCCCTTTACTTGGGGAAAAAAAACCCCTATAAACTATATGAACTTAAATTCATTTATCAAATATATGTGCTTAATTTGCTGCAATTTATTATGCAAAGCAACAAGTATTAATTGGCAGTCCGTTAATGTTATTTGACAGCGAAACATGAAGGCAGTCTTGTCTTCTGTGAAGGGTTTTCAGAGAGTTGATATGCTGCTCTCGTGCTGTCAGATGTTTAATCCATACGCTCATAATCTGTGATTGAATCACACTCTGATATTCACAGTATGAGGCTGAATAATAAGGAACTGTGCTTTTTGTCTTTGTTGATATTGTGATGTGATATATAAAGAGTTTCCAGGCAGTAAACTGGACACTCTGCTTCAGTTTTGTAATTGGTTTGGTTTCTCATCTAGAATTTTTTGGACCAACAGAAGATGAGTCCTGTGTCTGGGTTTCATGGACAGACATTGGCTTTCGTGATGGAGATCTGCTCATGGACAGGTAATGCCCAGAACATGTCCACATTTGTTTTACTAAAGGTTTTGTAGAGCTCCAGTGCTTTGCTTCCAGTGATCACCATATATATACACAGTTCAAGTATTTAAATCCAAACCCTATATGGTTTGCACACATGAGATTTGGGCTGAAACTAATACATTTTTACTGCCTAATAAAGCAAAGGAAGTTAAGCTTAAAGTGTTGCTTTTCCTAAAAAAAACATAAGGACAGTATCTCACAACTATTTTCTTTTTCTAACCTTGAGCTTGAATCTCTTATACATTTTTTTTTGGCATTTGCAATATTTGAGAGGTTTCTGGAACCAGATATGCATGTTAAAATGTCATGCATTTCATAAAATAAGTACAATCGATAAACCTACAATAAAACTTAAATTTGCTTGGGAGTTTTTTTTTGGTATAAAGCAAAGGTATTGGCCATTAAACCCTGTTAATTGTTTATGTTTATGACGATGTATTATACACATTGATGAAAAGACTTCTTTTTAAATTAGTATTTGAACTTGGAAAATATCAGTCAAATGGCAAAATAAATAAAAGTGGCAGTCCAAGGATTAGTTCTTTTTGATTTTAAAAACCAAAGATCTGAATGGTTTAACTTAAATTCCATAGTGCAAAATATCATTTAAAATTATTTATTGATTAATATTTTATTTGCATGATAAAAAGACCTGGATGTGAGATTCACACTAATATACACTACCGTTCAAAAGTTTGGGGTCAGTAAGACTTGTAATAGTCTTTAAAGAAGTCTCTTATGCTCATCAAGGCTGCATTTATTTTATTAAAAATACAGAAAAAAACAGTAATATTGCAAAATGTTTTTACAATATAATTTTTTATTTTTTATTTTAACATACTTTAAAATAGAATTTATTCCTGTGATGAAAAGCTAAATTTTTATCAGCTGTTACTGCAGTCTTAAGTGTCACATGATCCTTCAGAAATCATTCTAATATACTGATTTATTATTAGAATGATCAATGTTGGATAATATCAACAGTTGTGCTGCCAAATATTTTATGGAACCTGTGATTTTTTTTCAGGATTCTTTCATTAACTTTTAATAAACTTTTAATTATTAACTTAATACATCCTTGGTAAATAAAAGTATTAATTTCTTAAAAAAAAAGAAAAGAAAAGAAAAAAGAAACAAAAACGTACAGATCCCAAACTTTTGGACGTTAGTGTATGTTAAGAATAAAAATAATTATTATTTGCATTAAATATGATTTTTACATTTGACAAACGGGTTGTAATTGAAGTCACCAGCCACAAGAGGGCGCGATAGAATAGCGTTACGGGCACGCCACCCTTTTCTGACAAATTTACCCCTACAAAAACATAAATGTTCCAGTCAATCAGTCCAATCTCACACTTTAGGTCGTTTTGATTGATAAATTATGAATCTATAAATTATTTTTGCTTTGAGGTTTAGGAGGAACCCTGAGTGTTGGTTCGCCATCATGTACGTAGGAAAAGGCGCGCGCGCTCCCGTGCTCCAGCAGAACCAGCTGAGCAAGATCAGGCGCGCAGCCGCAGCACACGCTCTGATTTAAACCCATTCACTCACTGTACAGAGACACAACTGGAATGACACTCGGTTTATTCGCTTAACCTCCTCTGCTCAGCTGTTCCACAATGTCAGAGTAAGTTGAACTTTTTCCCTCTAACAATCTTTTACTTTTTTCAAACTCTTTAGAGTTTGGGTGTTTGGGTGAATCTCTTGAAAACGTGTCCAGGTCGTTATTTCAGTACAAAGAAATATGTATGTTGTTGTTTTTTTTAAACTATTAACACATCACGACGATATAGTACATTTGAAAACTACAGTAGTATACAGTCTAGTATTTATTGTGCTGACTTTAACTGAGAATTTTAAATGCTGTAATAGTGATGAGATTGACGGGGAAATGTGTTTGCCAGGAGGAATAGTCACAATGCAAGCAAACCAACCTAAAACCTTAATGTTTCTTTTTAAAAAAAAAATATTTTTTCTAACAAAATTTTGGAATGAATTGCGTTATTACATTTGTGATTGTCACACATGTATTTCTTTGACTGTAGGTAAATGCTACACTGAAAAAAACTCAGAAGTTATTAGTAAATTTCACAATTACAAAAAATGTTTTAGACATTTTGACTGAAATACTGCTTACGTAAATATTGTTTAGCCTACACCAGTACATTTATTCCAAGTATATCATTATTCCGCAGCGAATGGTGGATCAGAAGTGCTGTAGTCAGACCTCAGGAGATGTGTCTGACAAACACAATATTCCTCAGTGATCTGACTCCAGCAGCTCTGTGTGTGTTAGTTCACCTCAACAATTCATTTTAACCATATGTCTTTATATTGTGTGTTCCAGGTGTATCATGTGAAAGCGGTCAGTCGGGTACGTGGAAATGCTCAGACCATTTCGCACGACCCCTGACCTTTACTGCCCGACCCTCTCACGAGAATCCGAGCCCTGGATGCTGTAAGCATGGACGTTCATATGCACAACAGCCGGATGCTTCACTATGGCCTCAACGACTGTCCTGTAAGTATTAAAACACATCAGGACATGTATTGTTATTATATAAAACTAATTATAAATGATGACAGCTAAGCCAAACCCTATCTTATTTATGATTAAAACATTATATGCAAAGTGTTTTTTTTTTTTTTCTGTGAAGGAAATAACCCACACATTCACAAACACTGATTCATGCAGAAATCGCACAAGCAGAGAAACCAGTTCCTTCATCTTTAAAGCATGACAGGATGCTCATTGTGTTTCGGTCGGACAGGTGTGGTGTGTGTTAGAGAGCCTTACTCACTGCGTCTCATACGCTGAACCCTTAAAGGAACGTGATTCTGTTGTAAAGACAAGAATGCAGTCGAGCAGCATGTGAAACATTAACACATGACATGATCTACACAAAACAAGCAGGTTCTGAATGACACGCAGATGCTTTTAAGATAAGTGTCATTATTATTGCTGCGCACACTTAGGATTAGTGATTTGAATAAACCCCAAACTATGTCTATTTGACCTGTTGATTTAAGTGATCATCCACTTGATTATAGTTAAGTCTGTGGCATTATTGGTGATGAAAACATCCCACAAATGCACAAATGATCTTCTGGTCTGTAAATACAGCTCAGGTTCTCATTTAAAGCCTGATTCATGCAAGACAGTAAGAAACCTCCTAGCAATCACTCAGGAAACCTTAGCAACGCATTGCAATCCCTTTTTAAATGTATATGTAAAAACATAGTAAAACCATCCCTTGAAATAAAATATATTTAAATAGTATTTATGATTAATTATCATTTTTATATATTATTTTTAATAATAATACAAAAAGTACATTTTAAATATAAAATATTTTAACTAGTTGCAAAGGCAAGATCTCATTTATTTACTAATAACTAAAACTGAAATAAAAAAAATCATAAAAAAAGGGGGGAATAACAGTGACAAACTATTAATAACAAAACAAAAATTATTAATAAAACCTATAACGGTATCCTAGTGACATTAGTTGTCACATTTTCTATAGTCTCACTATTTTAACATTTTATACAATTATGATTTGCAGTCTTAGAAAGATTAAACAATCCAGTGAAAAAAACGTGCATTTTAAATATTACTTATTTTTTTTACTTTTTTAACTGAATAAGCAGAATGTGCTGCTCTTGTTGCTTAAATTGCACATTAAAATGGCAGATATTTAGCAAATATAGTAGGTCATCAGCAAATCATATGCTTAAAAATTGCATACCGTGCACAGCTCTATATGTACAGTGTGTATAAACAGTAGTAGTAGAATGCATACAATCCGAATTATTATTTTGGCAAGCTATCTTTATATGCCACAAACCATTTGGATGGGTTGACGCACTGTTTCTCTCTCACTCACTCAATCATTTCCTCATGACATGATTGTGCTGACTGTAACTTGATAACCGTCTAAACAAAAGCCTTCAGACCGGTGTTTTGAGATAAAGGAATACCACTCAAACCATCAGCTGTTCTCTACAAACCGAGCAGAGACGAAAAGCCGGTCCTGCTTCTGTCTGCTGCTTGTTTTCTGAATATCTAATGGCACAGACTAAAAGCTGCCCACAAAGGTGATGCAATGTGTGCGTGGAACATCATGGCTTACAGAGGGGCTGTTCAGGGTGAAGGGTGTGTTCACGGGGCAACGAACAAGTAGCCCACTGTTCACACACATATACACACACACACACACACACACACACCTGTGTGAGCAGCATGAGTAGAGTCTGTGTTCTGCTGTTTGAGCAGGGAGAGGCACTTCAGCAAGGCGTCCACCTCTGAAACACACTCACAGCTGATTGATCTCTAGAGGTCAAAAAACACACGTATTGCTTAAATGAACACCTTTAGGATTATGGGAAACAAATTCAGACATGTAGATGACACTGCATAATGCATCATGTCATAAACACACTAGAGATTCCCAGCCTATTTTGTCAGCTGAACCCATTTGAGCCAAAATATTACACTTCACAGTAAGGTTTCTTTTGTTAACAGTAGTTTATTATATTAGTTAACACAATCATTACTTATACAGCATTTTTTTTATGTTAAGTTGAACATTTACTAATCTGTGAATTATCTGTTGTATCTGTTAATGCACAGTAAACTATAATCATATGAGTATATTTTGAGTTTATTATAATTTTGATTCAAATGTTATTTTTTTTATATTACCATTTTTATTTCACATTTAGATTATTTATTTTCAGTTAGTAATTTACTTTATTTACTCTATTTGAGTTAGCAGCCAAGGCAACATTTCAACACATGTATTTATATGTTGTATATTTTATATTTGTAATATATATATATTAGATCTCAGGTTCACTGTGCTTCATATTTTTGTGGAAATTGTGACATTCAAACATTCAAAAAAGAAATATACTTTTATTCTATTCAGGAAAGACACAAACAGATCAAAAGTGATTTTCACATCGTTTCAAAAGATTCTATTTCATATAAATGTGGTTCTTTTGAACTTTCTATTAATTTGTGAACCCTGAAAAATAAAATGTATCACAGTTGTCACAAAAATCCAGAACAACTGTTTTTAATATTTTTTAAAAACTGGGGTGTTTGGAAGAATCCCTGTGTCCAGGTAGTTATTTGACAAAAAAAAAAAAAAAAAAAAAAGCTTGTTTTTTTTTTAAAATTACTACCATTATTATTTTCATAACAATGAAGTACATTTGAAAACTACAGTAGTAGTATTTATTGCACTGAATTTAACTGATAATTTTGTGTTTGTCAGGAATAGTTAATGCAAACAAACAAACAAAGTAATGTAATGATGCTTTGAACACAAATCAATTACAGTAACACATTCACAAAGAAAAGTTGCATAGAAGTTATTTTAAATAGCAAATATATTTTACAATTTTGACTGTATTTTTGATCCAATAAATGCAGCCCGAGTTTCAAAAACATTACTTAGCTTACTCTCTTTCTCTCTCTCTCTAGGATGATGACCTGCAGTTCCTCAGTCTGGAGGAGCGGGAGTGCATTTTGTTCTTTGAGGAGACCATCGGCTCCCTGGAGGAGGACGATGAGAGGACAGCAATATCAGCAAGCAAACAAAGGCTTGCGGTGGAGCGCCCAGCCTCATACACTACAGCTCGACACCCCAGCCCTGTAGATCATGACATCATTGACCTGGTGCACCCTACACCTGACCTCAGCAAACAGAAAGACACGCTGCCCGTCATGCCAGGTACCTGAAAATGACTACTCAATACAAACCACAGAAAACATCCCAGTTCTGCTTTTAAATCATAAAACTTCACCCTAAAAAAGCTATGCTCTGAAAAGGTATAATAATTGCACAGCACATAGTGCTTACTATTTTTTATAAACAAAATGCATCATGCAAAGACAAAAGTTCTGTAGCTTTGTTGTCACATGATGTCAAGTGCATGCAATCTAAATGTAAATATCTTAAAAATGTAAACAATTCAATGGAAAAACATGCATTTCCACATTTGGCAAGTTTGAATTTTTACTATAGACTGAATGCACAAAATAAATTTGTTTTAGTAGATGTAGTAGGCCATCAGGGAATTGTATGCATATAATTAGCTTACTGTGCACAGTTATATATATATACACACTGTGTAAACACATGAGTAGAATGGTAGTACGATATTCCAGACATAACCACAGTATACAAGAACATGTCAAATCAGCAATATCGCCCAACATGCTGTCGTTGCTTTTTTAGCTGTGATCAGGACAAGTACTTTACATGATGTGTATTAATGTTCATAAACATTGTACACCAAAAGAATATAGTCAGTGGGTCTCATTCACTAATAATTGCTTAGAATATTTTAAATGTGTATATATACACAATTCATAACCAGTGTTATTGTAGTATAATTTAAATGGTTTATATCATTCATATGCATGTTTTTTATTAATATTTTGAATTAGCTTTAATTTTTATGCTCAGTGTTTATTTTAATTTGAAGTTACAAATTTACAAAAATGTATTTTAGCAATTTTGTTACATGCTTTTGCCATTTTTACTATTTTTTGTAACACTTTCCAATAAGGTCCCACTAGTCAACATTAAAAAATAAATTAATAAATAAAGTGCATTAACTAACATGAACTGTCAGTGAACAATTAAACATGGATGTTAATGTTAGATTTATACTAAATCTGTTAGTTTATGTTAGCTCAGATGCATTAAATAATATGAACAGACACAATTTTTGTTTTTAATAATGCATTATTAAATGTTGCAATTAACTTAGATTAATAAATGCTCTCAAAAGTATTTTCTGTTGCTAGCCCATGGTAACAAATGTAACCTTGCTACGTTTTTTCCCATAAATATTACTGTATAGATTTTTTTTATTCTTTTCTTTTTTTTATTTTAATTTAATTTAATTTTAGATTTATATATTTAGTTTACGCTTATTTCATTTAAATTTTTATTATTATTATTATTATTATTTAATTTCCTAATTTTTTTAATTTTATAATAAATATTTAATTTCAATTAACAAAAATGTTTTTAATAATTTTAGTTTATAACAAACCTGTTAACACGCATGGAAATATTAATGCTGCCTTAAACTTTTTATAGTTTAGTCGAGTTGAATTATCTTAGACATTTTAGTTATTTTTATAGTTATCTATATGATTGTTGCAATTAGCTGATGTTGATAAAATATTTAAGATGAAATATCTATAAATTAATTAATAAAAAAAATAAAAAAAAAAAGTATGAAAGTTACTTAAAAATCATGATGTTAATGAAAACATGCATGTTGAATTGCCACATACGGGTTTGTGCGTATGCACATGTAGTGACTGATGCTTGACACTTTTAAGTGATATTTCTTTAGATGTCCTAATGAGTGATGTCATTATTGTCAGTGTGCAAGATTGGAGGTGCATTAACCCAACTTCAAATGTGTTTTCTTTTCCAAAAGTTTTCCAAGAGCTGATCATACCTCCGGAGACTCATATCGAAGTGAGGTCGACACGTGACCTGGATGTCCCAGATGGGCTGGAAGAGGAATTCGGACACCAGCCGCCCATGGGTTCAGTTCCCACCCCGGTAGTGATCGCCAGCAAGATCGCCGAGCACCAGGGCACGAGCGGCATGTCTGCATCGCAGCTGCTCCAGCGCAGACGCAGTCTAGAGTTGCCGACGAGCCCCTCGGCCAAACTCGGCCCTCCGACTCACGCCAAGCCCACGCGTCTTCCAGACAACATCAGCATGTTTCGGAGCAGCCGCGATCACATCACCCACTCGATCGCCACCGAAGCCGTCAACGTGCAGGAGCGTCGGGCGCAGGTGCTCTCTAACCTCAGCGGCCCGGCGCACCCTTTGGATGGCGGAGAACCGGCCTGCGTGCGCAACCTTCCCATTCGGAGCATTTCCTTTCGAGATCCGACGCCAGACAAGTCTAGGATGGAGGCACTTTCGAAGCTCGGACTTGTTCAGAGGCGATCGCAATCCATCATGCATCCATCTCAGAGGGATTCGGAAAACGCCAAGACCGCCACCATGCTCAACGCTACCAATACAGCTAACGCTAACACCGACTTCCACATAATAGACACTACAGACCACTGCCAAACCAAATCTAGCCCCGCACCAACTTTGACGAGTGCCGAAGTCACGCACAGTGATTTTAACAGCTACGGCGGTAAGAGCATCACGGTGAACCCCACAGCGTCCTTCAGGAGTGAGCAACTCTCATCTTCTGCAGCCAAAATGGAGTCTTCCGAGGTCCATCTCAACAACTTCGGCGGCAGATCGCGAGTCATGAATCCATCGCAGTCAAGCCACGGCGCCCGAACAAAGACCGTCATCCCAGTAAAAGAGGAAAACTCAAGCTCACACAGGACTTCAAATGAAGACTTACTCAAGAGGAGAGTGTCACACTCTGAAACGTCCGTGAAGCAGCCGCCATCTCCGGCTCCAAAACCTCTGCGCCACCAAAGTCCGCTGAGTCCCACCGGGTCACGCCCTGCTCAGCTGTCCCCAGAGTTACGCCGCAAGTCTTTACCGAAGGCGTCCTTCCGCACTCAGGGAATAACGGTACAGTTTTCTGGGAGGGGAGCCACAGACGAGGCCAGACGTGATGCACTACGCAAGCTAGGACTGCTGAGGAACACGTCTTAAACGTTCACTAACCCTAGCTAATAATGTGTAGACTCCAGTACAAAAACAACTGATAAGCTATCATTTAACCAGTGCTGGGAGGATTACTTACAAATTAAGTACAAATAGTTTGTCACAAAATACAAGTTACATGGCAAAAATTGTAGTTGGTAATGTAATCTGTTAGATTACACATTTTATGTAATGTAATCGGACTACTCTTTGATAACTTTTTAGATTACTAGATGACCGAAATTTTTGAATAAGATCATTTCGTGCCATATTGATATAAAAATGCAAAGTGATAAGTAAAATAGAATCAATTTCATAACATCAGTCAACAACATGCATTGCAGTAGGGTTTCCAAAACTAGAGTTTGTGAAGAAACTATAGTAAGTTTAAGTAATTAATCTTAAAACTAAATAAAAACACTTGATACGTAATATTAATTTGTTAAGCTGTTTGTCATGTGACAATTAACCAACATTAGAGAATTGTGAACATTAATTCTTAACTAACTACTAAAAATCTCAGGGGGACTTTGAGTAATTAAGTCAAAGAGGTTTGGCTAACAAAAAAAGCATCACATGGCATAAAAGTTTGCATTTTAAAGACAAAAGCTTCACAAAGACAGACAAGTTAATTAAAATAAGTTCATCAGGAGGTGTTTAGATATGCAATATTAAGAAAACACTCGTTTAAGGTGTAATGATGTCTGTAAATAGTGGATTTATTGGGGAGAATTGATCAATTATAAATAGTTTACTGCCATTTTGTGAATAAAATGTAATCTATATGAAAGTAACTGTAGTCTAATTATGAGTATTTTAAAACAATATAATCCAGTTACGAGTATTTAATTTTTAGTGCAGATTTAAAGATAATCAGTTAACGACCCAGGACTGATTTCAGCTAATCATGTGTAGATTTGCACAGAGAATATTGGCATTACCTTGTTTGGAAGATTTCTAGAAATTCAGAGCAGGATTTCTGATCATCTGTTGGACAGTTTAGAAGTTACAAATCAAAATAATCTTACCTTTAAAGAACCTAAGCAGTTTGTATATCTCTGAAACCATTTACATTAATTTTAAACGTAGTTGCTTAAGTTGTTGAGCATGCTGTCCTTGGAAGCACACGACCAGACTGCAGCCATATTTGCTTCATGGTCACATGGTTCCAGAACTGAGCCAATCACTTAAGTCTTATTTGTCATGTGACTGATGACACGCCTCCTGACGTTTCAGAGTCGCTGTAGTTATGCGTCTATTTCCTACATTTTTTTCTGTTTAGTAATACAAAAAGCAACATTTAAAAAACAATTAGCTAATTAACCTAATTCACTTGTTTTGTTTTTTTCTTCACTTTTTGGATTTTTCCTTTTATTTTGACTTTTACTATTTTATTTTATTATTTTGCTCTTCAAATTTAACTTTCACTTTGTCTTTTTTGTTTTAGTAGCTTCTGCTTTTTTATGATAGTGTCTGATATGTTATGTCTGAAGAACCCAGACTGTACGCAAGAAATACCTCAAGGGTCTTCCTAGAGAAATATGTTAGATGTCGTCTCTCATGTTTATTTCAGCAGGTTGTTCGTATGCTAATGTTGTACTTTTATTTTCTGGATGTTGAATGGTGGATTTGGATGTTAGTTTTTAGGTGGGGATCTTTCCCTTCTTTCTCTCCCAGCATGCTGCAGCCTTCAAACATGCAGAAGGTCTTGTAAATGTAAGTTTAGTTCCTCCCACACTAAACCACAGCCATCCAAATGTAGGTCTGGAACATGGGACTGAAATCACCACCGATCACATGCTGTTGTTTTGTACCTGTAGTGTGTGTGTAATGTGGCGTCCAGTGTGAATGAGCATGAGCGGACGAGTTTATGTATGAGTGTGTTTGATTTGTTTCGTTTTATTTTTGAATCTTGCGACTCCGGTTTTTTGCTTTCATTGAAGCAGTTTTTGAAGGACACAGAATGCATGATTGTGAACATGACACCACTATATAAACACACACACATCAAACAAAACAACAGTTTATTTCCACCTCTTTGTGTAAATGTAGAATTGGTGAAGATCGTCCATTTTCAGTGATTGTTTCTGAATAAATTCATTGAAACCCATCATGGAGTCCAAAGTTGTTCAGATGCAAAATAGAGATTTAGAGATTCACAAATGTTCACCAAGTTTGACAGTGACATTCAATCAATCAAGTCTAGAAAAATCACAAATCCGAAGCACAATACAAACAAAAAGCACAGAATAGAGAAGAACTAAATCAAAAACTGCAGAGCGGTCATTCTTACATAATCTATGCATTAAGAAATGTAGAAAGAAAATACTTTTTTTGCATTGAAAAATCATTTTAAATGACAATTAAACCCCTACAGTAATATTTAAAGCACATGTTGTGGTTTTATGAATTTTAATAATGCGTCTGAAGAGGATGAGCTTCAAATCTTGTGCTAAAACAGCCTCTGGGAGCGATTTAGGTTGTTTCTATTAATATTTTGATTTCAAAGATGTTTAAAACCGTCCCAAACATCAGGCCTTCAGCAGATTTCCTCAAGTTGGGCTAAAGCGTATCACCTGAAATCTCTGGGTTAGATCTTACCCGTTCCACCCACAGATGCATGTTTTTGCATCCGGTCGGACTGCATTCTGATCAGCTGAACTAGTTTGTGAGTTCAGCGACTCGCGACGGCTGTAAAACAAGCTGGCGAGCGTTTTTGGGAGCACAGAGACAAAAAGAGACATTCTCACGGTCACAGGAAGTCACTTTACTGCAACAGCGAACATGTTAACAGCTGCGTTCAGCCCATGCACGTCTCGCTCAGGAACGATTGCTGCGGACCGGCTGAGGTTAAAGAGAATAAACATCAGGAGAAAGAACAGAACACGACCCAAAGTTTGTCTGAAGAACAAAAACACTGAGTTTTCCTCCATTAGAGTCTCCGTTCGCTCACTATCGAACCATCAAACTGTACCTGGCAAAATAAAACCACCTCCATTCTGTCCATGCTGAGACATTTCAGCCCAGCGTGTTTGTGTGTGTGTGTGTGTGTGTGTGTGTGTGTGTGTGCGTTCCCATCTGTATCCACCAGCTGATGCGGCTCGTCTCTGGTTGCCGTGGTGACGCTGCAGTCAGGTGGGTGTGTCTCCGTCCCAGAGCAGCACCGCTGTCCATCTCTTCATGTCTCTCTCGCTCTTTGACTCGTCGTTTGCTCAGTCTGACATCATCAGCGTCTCCTGCAGTGCACAGGGTCAAAGGTCAGGGGTCGGCGCCTCTGTTCCAAACATATGTGAGCTGCCTATCTAAGCTACATGATGGCTGCTCTAGTAGAAGTTAAAAGAGGTGTTGAGGGTAGGACCACACAATTTAGGGAAAAATCAATGGCAATTTTTTTATTTTATGATGTACATAAAAAATAATTATTTTTACATTAAAACTCGCTACTACAATTTAAAATAAAATTTTAGTTAAAAAAAGATTATTGGAAAAACAAAAGAATAAAATTAAATAGTTATAATAAAATTAAAGTAGTTATTTTTAGAATAATAATATAAAATATAATAATAATAAATGCAATATGTAATAAAAAGAAAGAACAAGAATTAAAAGTTTTTTATAAAATGTAAAATTTAACGTTATAAAAATAATGAAATTTAATAATGGTAAATAATATATATATATATATATATATATATATAATAAATATTTAATACTAAATAATATAGAATTATAAATTTTAAATAAAAATAATTACTGCTACTAATACTACTAAATAAAAATATTAAAATAAAAAATATTACTACTAAATATTTTACTGTAAAATAAAATGCAACCTTTGCCATAATTGAGGTTATCAATTTAGGTTTTATTCCGATTAATCATGCAACCTTTGTTGTGGGTTAATTGTTATTATATGTTTTTATCATAATACATAATATTTACAAATAATACATATAAAATATAATAATGATAATAATAATTAATTATAAAATACTAATAAAAAAGAAGAAAATGTTTGAAAAATGTTTTTTATTTTATTTATTGTGCAGTTCTGGTTGTGGGTTTTAGCAGGCCACTGCAATTACTGTCCCAGAATGCTTTGCAACTGCAATATTTTATAATTAGCAAAGACAAATCCATTTAAAAATCTCACTGGGAGTATCCATTTTGTTAATAGTTTTCAAATCTAATTTCATCTGCTACTTAATTTCAGTATTTGAACGTTTTGTGCATTTCTGTGGTCATTAGACAGATGGATAAGCTCCTCTCTGTGTTTGTGTGTTTGCGAGTCTGACCTGCCGCCGGTCTTGAATATGAGGTCTGCGTTCGGGGCTCCTTTGGGGTGCTGGTATCGTGGCCGGCGCTCTCTGTTGGTGTTAGCAGGAGCGGGTCTCTGAGCGAGTGACTGCATCATCTCTGAAACAACAATCAGTCAGTCAATCCATCAGTCAACACCAGCAGCTGGGAAATACTGAGAAAGCAGAGTCCGCTCTTCTGTGACTCACCCTGGTAGTCCTCCTGCTCCTGTCGCTCGTTGATGTCCAGCGTCAGCTTCTTCATGCGCATGCGCTCCTCCTGCTCCGCCTGCTGCTGGTTGAAGTGATTCGCCGCCAGATGAGACGACAGCGGCACATTCAGGATCTTAAACTACAGAGACAGACACACAGTTTGTTATCAGGCCTCATCCTCCTCAAAGATCACACTTCATTTCTCTGAAATAAAACTGAGACAATAAACTATCAGAAAGTATTTTATCATAATGAAATGACAAATATCACCTTCAAGTCTTTGTTATTTTTTAATGACTTTTTTGCTACTTTCTTGGCAGGAAAATACATTTTAATAAAATTTAAATTTACAATTTTATTCTTGAATACCATGTGTGTCATTTCTGTGAATGAACTGACATATTAAGCTATTAAGAAGAATATGAGAAAGTATTTTAACAAAGAAAGACAAATATCACCTTTACTTGTTTAAATGTACTTTTGTTACTTTTTGATACTTTATTAAAGTTACTTTTTTTGTTGCAATAACTAATGTGAATTCAAATTTTCATTAATTTCTCTAAGACCTTGCCTGCTATTTCTGTGGATAAGCTGAGATATTAAGCTATGAGAAAGTATGTGATACTTTAACAACAAAAAACAATGTAAATTATTATTTATAGAAGAATTACATTATTTATAAAAGGAATTAAAAGCAATATTGTCAGTTTTTAGTTATATTTTCTCATAGATTGTCTTGTTAAAATCACTTAATTACACTTTTTGATACTTTTTTAGTTTCATTTTATTTAAATTTATTGGGCACTATTTTAGAATTGAATTAAATTTTTAATTAATTTAATATTAAATGATTAAATAATATTAAATTATTATTCATGTGGATTGAATATTAAGCTATGATAAAATATAATAAAAAAAGTATTTCAAATGTAGAATGTATTTTAACAAAAAAAATTGCACTTTCACTAAGTGTTAAACTAATTAAATCTATTTTACTTATTGTAGATATTAATACTTCATTTGCATTACTATTATATTTGCACCTTTTGGGCACTGTTTCTCACTGCTCACAGCTACATGTTAAAAATATTCTGGCATTACAAACATAGTGAGAGAGACACAAAGACAACAAGTAGAGAATGTCAGACGTATGTCAAGACTGTCAATGGTTAAAGTGGGTCACAGAGAAACACCAGCAGAATGAAAACAAAGACGCTGTGTGTGTGTGCTTTAGTTTACACTCCCAAAGCCACATCCTGAACACACCCTGCAGACCCAAACCATTCCTACACACACACTGTGTGCTGTACCTGCTGTTTGTTGCCCTTGCGTGTAAGCATGACGAACTGCATGGTGTCGCTGATGTCTGCCTCTGCATCTGCGGTGCAGGAGGGGGCGGGGCTCTTCTTCAGTTGGCTCTTTAACTGCAGGGGAATGGCCACATCTAGCTGATGGACCTTCACTGCTTCTCCACTGCGCTGCTGCTCACACACACACACACACACACACACACACACACACACACACACACACACACATATAGATGCATTTATCCAAAGCAGCTTACACATGAAGATATATGTGGATAAACTCAGATATACGCTTGAATACATTTACTGCATTTTTTTAACATTACATTTTTTTTGACAAAAATCATAAAAAAATTTTCTTTGCTATTTTCTTATTTTCATGTCATTAACATTTATTTTCCACAAAATGATTTAAAATGTAATTATTGTGAAGTAATCTGTAACTGAATTACATTTCGAAATGAATTACATTTACTTTATTCTTAAAGACTGTGTGTGTCATTTCTGTGGATATTGAGATATTAAGCTATAAGAAATAAGAAATGTATATGAAGAATTCATATGAGAAAGTATTTTAACCAAAAAAAGACAAATATCACATTTAATTCTTAAATAATTAAATTTTTTTGCTACTTGCTTTGCTTAATTTATTTTGCACTCATTTATAATATAAAATGACATTTACAAAACTATTAAAATAATATGACATTAAATAATAAAACTTTAATTAAATTACATTTATTTTACTTTGTACCAAGTAGCCAAAAAGTAACAAAAGCAATTTAAGTATTTATACAAGGAATTAAATTTGATTTGTAATTTTTGCACTTATTTAAATTAAATTGCACTTATTTTAAATGAAATTAAACATATTTAAAAAAATGTAAAATTAACATTTAAAAATGTAATGTATTTTAGTAGACTTTAAATTGTTTTAATTATTAATTTAATTTAATAGTAAAGATTAATACAGATCAAGTAAATTTCATAAATAGTTACAAAAAAATGGGCAAGTAGAAAGATTTTTGTAAAACCATCTTTCTTTAATTTACCTTTTTTAACTTCAAGAATGTTTTTTTTTTTAAAAGTGTGCTTTATTTGCACCATTGTTATTTAATTTCTACTTTTTGCACAATTTCTCACTGCACAGCTATATGTTAAAAATGCAGACATAAATATTCAAGCTACTTAAATGCTGTTATTTTTCTGTGGTTTACGACTGAAACTTTTGAAGCAGCTGTTTTTCATTTAAAGCGGTCACAGTGGCCACAGATGTTAAACCCCAAATCGGATAAAAATACACCATTAAAGTATCATAAAAATAGAATAGAGCACACAAGTGCTACTTGACTACTTTTATGGTGTCATTTTATAAAATAAAAGCATACTTCCAGCACTACTCTTGCTCATATGTGAGCTCAAAGCATCCAGACGTGGACAAAGCTGCAAATTTTAAGATTTAAAAGGGGAAAATCCTGCCCCCAAAAGGATGTAGTGGAGCTATACCACAATGGTTTAGAGAGCGTATGTGCACCTGCAGGTTCTCCAGCATCATTTTGTCCAGCGCCTGGATGAAGTCCTCGTCCTCGGCACACGCCACATGTTTGAGTCCTCCGCCGCGGATGGTGACCTCCTGACCAACACAAACAGCAGCGTTATTTCAGACCTCAGAGAAAGCGCCAAACAGCCACTTCAGCCCGACGTCACACTCACGTTATTCTCTTCATCAGTTTCATTCTCTTTGTTGGAGTCGGTCAGATAGTCGGTGTTCTCCTCTTCCTCCTCACGCTCCTCTTCCTCATTGTCTGAGCCCTCCTGAACACATTGTTAAATGCGTTTTAACTTCATAAAAATATTAAATTGATGTTCATTTATATTATACATATTTGTTTATGAAAGCCTGTTTCCACGACTGAATAAAAAATACAAATTGTAATTGCGACTTCTTTCTCGCAATTCTGACTTTTCTCACAATTGTGATTTTGTGTCTTGCACTTGACTTTTTTTCTTGTAATTGCAACTTTGTATTTCGCAATTCTGACTTTTTATCTCACAATTTTTTTTCTCAGAACTGTGAGATATAAACTCGCAATTGCGATTTATAAAGTCCAGTTCTAGGGGGAAAAAAGACTGATATGTTCACAGAATTGCAAGTTTATAACACAATTTTGACTTAATTTCTCAGAATTTCAAGTTTATATCTCACAATTCTGACTTTTTAACTAACAAATGTGAGAAAAAGTCAGAATTGCAAGTTTGTATCACGCAATTCTGAGACAAAAAAGAACACAACAACCTTTTTTTATATTCAGTGGTGGAAACAGGCTTCCATAATTTTATACATAAAATGTACAATTGAAAAAATCGATACTATTCAAGTGGTGGCTTATTAATTTTGCATATAAATGTAATTTTGATTTTGTAGTGACTTGTGGTGTGTGTTTTTCTCTATCTCTGTGTATCATCAGCAAACTGTATGTAAGTGTAAACTATAATGTATGAGAGAGGAAGCGGCTGTGTTGACAGAAGTCAATCACACGTCTGAGAACAGTCACCTCCTCCTCGGGTTCATTCATCTCGCTCTCATTTCCAGACTGCTCCTCGGTCTCCGCTCCTCCCTCGTCTTCATCATCATCATCCTCCTCATCCAGAGGCTCGTTCTCACCCATGGCGCTTGAGGAGCGTCCGTCTTTCTCCAGTCCTGGACACACATAGGAATGCTGCTACTAACCAAACCAGACTAAAAGAGTTTGTCCAAGGACAAAAATAAACCCGCACTACTGAATGACTGTGGTTTAAAACCAGCCGGTCGACAGACACACAGCAGCATTCCTGAAGAGCTATTCTGGGTCTGAGCTGCTTTAACACTGATACTCTTACACTCGCCGGAGGAATGCATGTCTTTCTCTCAGCACACGTCAGGCATGAAGGCGTCGATGACTGAATGCATGAAACAAACCAGTGTGTCAGTGTGAGGAATGCTGCTGGACGGGGAAAGCAGTAACAAGAGCGGAACAACTAGATAAACGACTGCACACACACACACACACACACACACACACACACACACACTAGGGCTGGGCGGTGTGATGGTATGTGGGTGTTTCCTTAAATATGACCACATTTGGCTTTGCAGACTTCAGCAAAACACTGCATAAAACACACTAGCACTAGGCTTTCTACTCCAGTGGACAACAGTGAATGAATAAAATGGCCAGTCTCATTTGATCACAATCTAAAATCTGAACTGTTTTATAAGATTATAATCTGTTCGGTTTCATATTGTTAGTTTAGGCTGAGCCTTTAATTGTAAACCCTCCTCTTTTTTAAAATGCACTGACATCAGACTGATTGATTCATTTGTCATGAATCATATCAGGATTGTTATTGTTAACTAATAGTAAAACTATTACAAACATTTATGCTAAATAACTTTAAACAATAAGATGAACAACTTAAACTAGACAAAAACTCAAATATTGCACTTAGTGAAATCAAATTGAAGCATTAAAATTACTACCTGAAAGAAAAAAAAACCTGAAAAAGAATTTAAACTAAAAATAAGAAAATAAATTAAACTTAAACAATATTATATAAAATAAAACTGACAAAAGCACAAAACAAAATACTAAAAATCCTAAAAATCCAACATATTTTAATTAAAATAAAATAAATAAAAAATAAAATAAAAATCAAACTAAATAATTATATAAATATATATATAAACAATTACTAAAAATTAAACAGAAGATTGTTTTGGAAATATTGCTTTGGTAAGTATTTAAAATAAATTTAGGTTATGCCTAAAAATTCAATAGAAACACTACTAAAACAAAAAGAAAACAAACAAAAAAAGCACAGAACACAATTACTAAAAATGTAACTAATTTTGATGAAACTTAAGTTTAGAAATGTAAACAGAACTAAATCTGAAACGGAAATAAAAATAAATGAAATCTAAATACTAATATAAAAAAATGGTCAAAAGTACACATAACAAAATGATTAAAACTTAATTTAAAAAGAAAACTGAAAATATAAAAATAAAAGGCAATTCAAAATATTTAAAACAAACTAGTGTAGAAACTAGTATAAAAATAGTATAGAAACAAAAATAACACAGAGTCATCGGATATTTTGTGAAATATAAGGAAAAGACAATCAACTGATGAAGCACTATTTGTAAAGTACTTAATTCACTTGATTATCAAAAACAGGCATGACCTCATGTTTATTTACTACACAATTACCAGCAATAATAACTATATTGATCTATACTGTTAATATGATATAAAATGCTCATACTGTAGAATTTTGGCCATACCGCTGACTCATAACACACACAGACAGACAAGTGTTTTACCCAGTTTGACGAGGAACTCTCTCTCCAGCTGTGTGACTTGAGCACAGGCCTCATCCAGAGACGAGCACAGCTTCATTTTGGGCCGCAGCAGCTCCAGCGTGTCTGTGATCATGTACTCAATGTCGATGGGGAACGGCTGATCTTTAGTCCACACATCCAGACTCTTCTTCCACCAGACGTACCTCTAAAACACACACAAATAAACAGTTTCAATGCGCTGAACATCATATCTGTAGCCTGTTTTTGAAAGAAGTCTCTTATGCTCATTTCATTAGCTGTTCTATGTGAATACATGTTCAAATGTACTTCATTTCTGTGATGTAAAACTACATTTTCAGCATCATTACTCCAGTCTTCAGTCTCACATGATCCTTCAGAAATCACTCATTTATTGATTTAAAACATTTCTGATGATTATCAATGCTGAAAACAGCTGCGCTGCCAAATTTTTGAGGAAAACTTGATTTACTACCATTCAACAACATAAAAATACTTTCATTCATCAAGGACATTTATAAAGTTTATAAAATTCATATAAAATGTATCAGTTTCCACAAATATATAAAGCAGTAAAATGATTAGCACTGATAATAAGAACCATTAATATGAACTAAGCACCAGTACTAGATAAGCACCAAATCATATATGATTAACAGTGATACATCTTTGTAATTTAAGACTTAAAATATTTGCATAATGTGTTTAATTGCCATGATAATAATGCCACAGTACAAAAGAAAATGTTAAGTGGACCTAGATATAGGCTTTAATAACATAATGCAAATGTAATCTTTTTCATTTTAATGTATATAATTATTTTTGGGAGGGAGGTTATGATGCAGACATTGCTTCATAGGTACGTAATGATGGACAAACAAACAAACAAACAAACATGTAAACAGCTAATGTGTTAATAAAAAAATTAGATTGGAGAAAAGTCATGTACTGTCACTGTATTATTTTTTAGAATATACTATGAAAAAAATATAAAAACACATTTACACTCCAGTATTATATAATATATAATTATTTCATATGTTTTTATTACACTTTTACTAAATTAGTCTCAAATACGTTTTTCTTAATTATTGGTGAAATTCAAGTATGAAATATCCTAATACTTATGACTTATTCTATTGACAGCCCAGGTTTTAACACCAGTCACGGTACTCGTAAGAGACGTTGCACTGACGTTGTCTGTGATTGGCTGGTCTTAAAACAAACGCTCACCTGGAAGTAAATGAGGAAGCAGTCGAGCTTCTTCTTGCTGGAGCCGCGGTCGAAGTACTGTCCGCAGGTGTCCAGCAGGGTGCAGACCATACGGATGCGGAACAGGTGCTCAGGAGGGTCCAGCGGGCTTGGAGAGCCATCCGTGTTCACACCAAATGAGATGAAGGAGAAAAGTGTGCGGAAGATGACGGCAGACTCCACCATACGGTAGTTATACAGCTCACCCAGAAACTTAGCGCTGCTGATCCGCCGCTGGTTAAACTTGGGCTGGTTCACCTAAAAACACATCAACACAAACATCTAACATGAGCACTATGATTGCATTAAATAACTATTTTGTTTCAGATTTAGGATTGACATCATATGAAGTTACTTTTTCAATTAAGTAGCATATTTTTCCTCTCTTATTATAATTGCACTGACATATGCATTTAAAACCTTTTAACAAATTTAAATGTCATATATCTAGTTATTATCATTAGAAGTTACAATATTGGAACTAAACTGAATCAACATTGAACTAAATAGATATAAATAACCCAAACAACCCTGAATTATTGGATCTTGGTTTCCATGAAAATATTTAGCAAAAACTTATCATAATCGGAAATGTTTCTTAAGCAGCACATCAACATATCAGAATGAATTCTGAAGAGTCATGTGACACTGAAGACTTAATGATGTAATGATGCTGAAAATTTAGCTTTGATCACAGGAATAAATTACATTTTAAAATATATCTACATTAAAAGAGTGATTTTAAATTGTAATAATATTTCAATATTTTTACTGTATTTTTGATCAAATAAATGCAATCTAGGTGAGCATAAGAAACTTAAAACATTTAAATCTTTTCACCCATAGTGTATATATATGATTAACATAGATGCATTTCTGTAATTACAAGCTGTGTCGTGTCTAATTGGAACAAAAATAATTACTTGATGCAAAAAACTAAATATTACTACTGACTCAACACTGAACTGAACTGGTCTGAATTTGCCCACTGTTGTCTTTTTTGAGCTGCTTTACAGCTGAAATTAAGTTCAGTTCAGAATTATAGACTTTTGGACATTGAAGGATTAGTTCACTTCCAGAACAAAAATGTACAAATACTTGTACAAATAATGTTTCTTGAGGAAAACATTTCAGGAATTATCTCCATATAGTGGACTTCAATGGTGCCCCCAAGTTTGAACTTCCAAAATGCAGTTCAAGTGCAGCTTCAAATGGCTCTGAACAATCCCAGCCGAGGAAGAAGAGTCTTATCTAGTGAAACGATCGCTCATTTTCTAAACAAATTGACAAATTAGATACTTTTTAACCTCAAACACTTGTCTTGTCTATGTTTGAGTGAACTGTTTTTTCTGGTTCAAGACAGTTGGGGTATGCTGAAAAACTCCTATCTTGTTTTCTTCCCCAACTGCAGAAGTGCCGACCCAGTGTCTACAAAGTGAATGTAAAGAAGATAAAAAAAAAAAGGTAAAACAGCAAGGTAGGATGACTTTAAAATTGAAAAAGAAAACGGGTTTTTCAACATACCCTAACAGAGACGAGACAAGACGAGCATTTGAGATTTAAAAGTATATAAATTGTACATTTGTTTAGAAAATGACCGATCGTTTCGCTAGATAAGACCCTTCTTCCTCGGCTGGGATGGTTTAGAGCCATTTGAAGCTGTGTTTAAACTGCATTTTGGAAGTTCAAACTTGGGAGCACCATTGAAGTCCACTATATGGAGAGAAATCCTGAAATGTTTTCCTCAAGAAACAATTTCTTATCGACTGAAGAAAGACAGACATGAACATCTTGGATGATAAAGGGCTGAGTAAATGATCTGTAAATTTTTGTTCTGGAAGTGAACTAATCCTTTAATAATGTCTCTGTAATAATAATGTTAATGTTCTGGGATTAATAATGTCTCTGTAATATAATCATTTTCCTTTTTATTATTGCGAAGTTGCTTTGAAACTGTCCACATTGTATCAAATGCTACGCAAATTAATGTGACTTAACCTCCATGCCGAGGCGAATGTCCTCCAGCACGCCGTCCACCACATGAATGCCCACGTCCTCCTGATACGCCACCAGTCCGGCCAGCAGGTTGGCCACGCAGTGGATGCTGTTGTACTTGACGTTCCAGATGTTGATCATACAGCAGATCAGGTAACTCTTCGAATCAGCATCCTGCCAGGGCAACTTCCTCATCTGCCTCAACACCTACAGACACAAATTACACTTTTGGTCACAAAATAAATGCTGCGAACATACGAGGTACCCCTGTTATAACGCATCACGCGTGTGAACCACATACGTGACCCACCTTCTCAGTGGTGACCTTGGACAGGTCTTTGTAGAGGAGTTTGCGGATGTACTCTTGCAGCGGCGGTCTCTTCCTGCGGACCGTCTTCTCCATCGGCGGCGGGTTGCAGTAGTAATAGGCGTTCTCCACCATCGTCACGTAACGCACATCCAGATGCTGAGCCTGTTTCTTACGCATCATTTGCTCCTGTGAACACACACACACACGAGCTCAACAGTGTCAGCATGAAGATGGCGGCTGCGTGTTTGCATGTTTGTGTGTCTGTATGTGTGAAGACTGACCAGTAAGACGCTCGTGCGCAGGTGAGATTCTGGTGAGCGGAAGAGAAAGCGTCCGCACGTCTCCAGCAGTGTGCAGGCCATCTCAATATGATGGTGAGAGAAATCAGACAGCAGCATCTGCTCAAACACACACACACACACACACACACACACACGCACACATAGTGTTAGAGATGCTGGAATAAACATCTGTATTGAGGTTATGATGATATCAAAGTTTCAGCAGGCAATGTCATTATCATCACATAAACTTCAACATCACAGCAAAGCTAAAATGCTACTGAAACAGTGCTATTTTAGTATTACATATATACTATTATTGTATTTAATAATTCTATTAATTAATTTTATTTATTTTTTATCAGTTAATTCCAATGTAATTTTAATACGAAGATACTATTTATTTTTAATATTTTAATATTTTGAATATACTACTTCTGTTTACATTTTTATTTTAAAGTTTTATTAATTTGCTGTGTTTTTGTAATTGTATTAGTTTTATGTCTATGTAGTTTTTATGTTTATTTAATTTTAATTTAGTTATTTTAGTACTTCAATTTAAACTAAATGAAAATAAAAAATGGTCACAGCTAAAAAATAAAATAAGTTATTTTATTTCAACTAACAACAGTTTTTCTTATGGCTTGAGTTTTAGTTTATTTAGTTAATTCTAGCTTTAGTTACAGGAAACTAATCAAACCCTGGTTAGTTTGTTTAGTTTTTAGTTAGTTCTTACGTTAAGATTTCAAATTTTAATATAAGTTAAATTTTTAAATTATAATTTTTTATAAGGTTTTTTAAGTTTAAGGTTTATTTTGCTTCATTTCAATGACAAATAATTTTTTATATTATTTTAATCCTTTCAGTTACAAATAACACCACTACACTGAACTTTCTCCTTATTTAAAAGTACATATTTAATAAAAAGAAATCTAATTAACAGACTGCAATCATTACATCTTTTTTTTTTCTTTTCAGTATGGACTTTGTAGTGAAGCACTACTGCTGACACCCCTAGTTAGTACACACTGTAGGGGTCACCAGATCATCACCTTGAGGCAGTGCAGAGTGTCCGTTTTGGAAAACATCTTGAACTTGGCCAACTCCCCAATGAACCTCACCGTCTTATTCTTGGTCTCAATGTTGATTTGGTCCTTCTTTCTAATCTATAAGACACACACAAACACACACTCACTTTCATGTGTTATATTTGTTTGAATGCTTTCAAATTCTAATTCTCAGACAGCGTTTTTGGGCATCCTGATTCTATAACACCATGTTTTGGTACTAAAATACCTCATTTGTGTGTATTTATGAGAAACACACTCACATGGAATCTGAAATCTCCTTTAAGCATTGAGCAGAGGTCTTCAGCCACGTCAGACATACACGGGTGTAAAGTGGCCACCAGACGAGCGTAGAACGGCAACAGATCCAGCCTGACACACATATGTAAAATCATTAATGCATAGTCATTCAACAAATCTAAAAGCTCAAGAGCTCCAGCTCCATCTAGTGTTCACATCTACAAATGCTTTAAACACACACACACACACACACACACACACACACACACACACACACACACACACACACACACACACACACACACACCTCTGTCTGGGCACCGTGAAAAGAGCTCGAACCAACTTCCTGCGGTTGGACTTGGTGTTCATGTTCATACAGAAGTCCATCGCAGCCTGAAACACAGCAACATGTTGAACACAAAACAGACACAACAATAACTTGAACTAAATTGAATTTAAACTAAAAACGTGTTTGAGTGTTTTAACTCTTTACCTTGTCAATCAGATCTCTGTTAATGCAGTTCGGAAGCTGCTGGATGAAAGCGTCCACAATGAGTTTGAGATGAGAGCCAGTGCTGGCCTCCTCATCCTCCTGCTCTGTACACACACACACACACAAACAAAGATACAATTCAAACACTGACTTATGATGATAAGTCTGCACCAGTGGTGTAGTGGAGGGTATACGCAGGTATACGGCGTATAGCCACTTCTTTATCAGGCGGATTTGCGTATACCCACTTCTAAATCCCCTCTAATGTGCACTATTAGTGTCCTGCATTAGCCAAATTCATGAGAGTCCACAACATCCAGTCATATGTGAATAAATGCAAATATTCACTAAGAACACCCAATAAAGACAGTGATGCTGCAGTCAGGACCGTGGCGTCGGCTTGCTTTTTGATTGCGCCAGCTCCATCTCCCGCACCCCAGTAGTGTAGCGCGGGGCACAAACTAACGCGGGGTTAGTTTTAACACTTGTGGTTTAAATATTTCCACACATGCTAGCTTAACCAAATTTCCTACTTGCCATAGCAGCATATGGAGAGAAAAAAGCGCGCCAAAATTTAAAAGCCTTTTGAAGATATCGCTGAATATTTATTTTATCATAGTAAAAGTAAATTTCTGGCTAAAGTACTGTTGTGCTCCCGGTTGTTTAATGTTCGTGGAGGCGTGAAGGACAAAACACAACAACGTTATTCCGTTTCAGGAACTTTACTTTGTAAAATATGACTTACAACAGCGGGATTAATGCTCTTGCCCAGTGCAAATGGGTTTCCATCAGCATCGGCGCCTGCGAGCATACTGGCGTCTGGCTAATATAAACAAAACAGCGAACTAATCCCTACGTGATTACGTGACAGCGTATGATTGGACAACACAGAACTCACCATTTACACATACAAAACGACTGTAATTTAACTTGCATTTAATAAACGAACACTATAACAGTACACTTTTCAATTCAGTTTTAAGTATTCATTTAAAATGAGACAAATATGCTATTATTTTAATCTCCAATTCGTTATTTATCAGTTTCGCAAACCACCAGAAGACACTAACCCCTATTATATTCCAGTGGCGCAGATGGGGAACGTTTTAACACTGTGTGACAATATGCCCCGCTGTTATTAATCTATGCTATTCTATGACATTAGCGATGTAATTTACTTTTATGGATTTGTATGAGAAACCACAAGAAACAGGTGAATAAAGGATGACAATCAATGTTTAATGTTCAGATGTTATTATTTCAAGAAATGTAAAGCATTTTGGCTGGTTTATGTGTGTGGTGTTCTATGAGAGTTGTGTGTGGAGGGAGGGGAGTGTTTTTCTGAATGTCTAAATGTGTTTCATCAATTTGTCCACATTATTTTGAACTACTGTACAGCTGTGTGTTGCGATCAGGGCCGTTCAAAGCATGGTTGCGAATGTGTTCATTGTCAAACGCAAAATTTGACTTTTTTTAAACGTCATTACTTTATTTGAAAAAGTTAACATGTATTTTATTGACAAAATATTTTAGTTTGTTGTGTATATTTTTTTTCATTCGATCAGATAACATTTTAAGCTGTCATATGGTCGAGTTACAATGTGCCCCTCAAATGTTACAATGTACCCCACCTACGGGGCATGTTGTCACATTTCACTTCCTTTCTTTTTAGGTAAATAATGAAAAACGTATACACTGTAAATATGAAACAAAGCCACATATTTTTACTAGACCAGTGTGAAAGTAATGTGGACAAAAATTGTACTCTGAGCCCACGTGGTTTACATGAGGGGGGGGGGGGGGGGGCGTGGTGTTTATAAAATAAAGCGTATACCCACTTCTCCAGGCACCACTACACCACTGGTCTGCACATATAAATAATTACTGTCAGTGGGAAAAAAATGCAAAATACAGATAAAGCCAGGCTGCTGGAAAGATCCTGTACTTGCCCTTTACTGCCCCCTGGAGGTTTTGGAGGTGTATTGATCAGTGTGTTTTACTGAGAAAGCATGTTTACCTTGTTCATCCAGTAACTTTTTAGCCAGTTCTTCACTTTCAGCCTCATCGGTTGCATCCAGATCTATCGGGTCATCAGTGATGTCCAGCGCTTCCAACTCCATCTCCAACTCCTCAGTGCTATTTCCCTCTCGTCCCACTGCACACAAACAACAGATCATTGCATGTTTAACATACTAAAAAAAAAAGATAAAATATAAATAATACATAAAACAATTACAATATATGTAAAAAATAACTCTAACCTAACAAACTAACATTTTTTTCTAAAATGAAAGTAAACTCAAACTCAAAATATTAATAAAAAACATAATATAAAACTAACAAAAATTACAAAAACAAACATGTAAACTGCTAACACTTAAAATGGAAAATGTTTGAATAAAAACTGAATAAAAATATTACTAAAAGCTATAAACTATATCTCAATTATACCAAAACAACACTAGTACTAAAATGACTAAAACTAAAATAAAATAAAGACTAAATAGACAAAACAAACCAAATAGGAAAATACTTTAAATTACTAACTAGGAAAATATAAAAACAAAAGGTAATTCTAAAAAATAAAATACATCTAACAGTATATAAATACTAGTAAAGTGACCAATACATTAGGTACCTTTGCTGGTCTGGCTGCTCTTCTCGTTGTCCTTGAAGAGGATAGCAGGTACAAACGCTTTCAGATCCACCATGTTCTCGTAGAAGTTCCGCGCATCCTCGTCCTCCCAGATGCCTCCTTCCAGATCGTACTCTCCCGGTTTCCCCGGCGTAAAGATATCGATGCCCGGACCGTGTTCTGCCACACAAATCAACAACAAATCATGCGCATGCCAAGACAAAATCTCAACACAGATGAAGTCGTGCCAGCGGTCGCACCTTCCTGGACGGTTTTGTCCAGAGGAAGTTCAGGCATGTTCTCGTCCAGCAGATCGGCCAGAGTTTGCGTGTTTGCCAGCAGCTTCTGATAGGAGGTGGCGAACTCCTCATACTGCTTGTGTCTGTCCTCGCTAAGCTCTCCTTTAGAGTGCAGAATGCGCCTGCAGAGAGACACAGAACATTATTATTATTCAAATGCAATCAATGAAAATAATTCCAAAGCTGAAGCATGAGCGCCGTTTCTGAATCTGCATTTTTGAACAAATCGGTTGAGTGAATAATTCAATAATGGTGCCTAGAAAGTAGTTTTACTGTATCATAATCAAAATTTTGTGATGTAAATAATCAATTCAAATCGAATCATGAGATTCTAAACGATTCCCAAACTGGACCCTTTTTACAGACTCTTATGATGCATTTCCACAGTTATGAACATTGTGTATACGGAAGACTTTTGCTTCTGAAAACCCTGAAATGTGAAAATGACCTGTTCTGTCTCTCGATGTTCTGCAGCTCTCGGTGGTCTTTCTTCAGGTGTTTGGTGAGCGAGGTGAAATATTCTCTGAGCAGGTTCTGGAATGGCTGCTGTTTCTCCACATTAATGATTTGACTGGGAGGGAAGGACAAGCCGAACTTCTCGGACGCGTTCTTGACCTTACGCGGCACCAGCCCAGCAATATCATCTCCACAGTGCTTGCAGAAGCTGATGATGACAGAAATGTGAGTGTGCGTCTCTCTGTCAGCGCTGATGATGTTCTTCAGCTGCTCGTAGATGAGCGACAGCCCTTCTTTATCCGTAAACAGACCCGCGATGGTGAGCTCGGCAATGAAGCGCAGGTCGGTCCGCAGTTTGCTCACGTTGGGTGCCTTCTCCTCCTTCCTGGCCTCGAAGTGTCTCTTCCAGGCGGCGAGCAGGAGCGGTGCGAAATCGGTGTAGCGCTGGTGGAAGAGGAAGCAGAGATGCACGGCGCAGCCCACGTCCGAGATCTTCAGCTTGGCCTCCACCATGGAGCTCACGGCCTCACCGATGTACTTGCTGAGGTTGAGTGAGTCAAAGTCCTGTGACAGCGAGCCACGCTGCTGCTCCGTGAGTGTGCGAAGCTTCTTGACAAACGCCGTGTTCTTCTTCAGGCTGGAGTCCAGGCGGCTGAAGAAGGCCTCCTCGGGACGCGTCTCCTGCACGTGCTGGTTTTTTGCACGCAACTCCTTCCTGCCTTGGTGACGCTCCCACGCCTCCTGGTGGAGCTGTTCGGCCTCCTCCTTTTCCCTGATGAGACACAAAGAATGAACTGTGATTTCAAAGCATCTTTATTATTTTAGTACCAATGAGATTCTTACTATTACAACTTTTTATTAAAAGTTTAAATTAGGTTTTATTAAAAATGTTCTGCTTTCATTTTAATTTTGTTAAAGGTTTAGTTTACTTCCATAAAATTTCAGGACAATTTCAGGAATTTTCTCCATATAGTGGACTTCAACGATCCCAGCTGAGGAAGAAAGTCTTATTTTTAGTAGAGTTTTTCAACATACCCTAACTGTCTTGAACCAGAGTGCACATGTGCATTGCAGTGCTACATAAGATGAGCATTTGGGGTTAAAAAGTGGATAGATTGTAATTTTTTTCAAAAATAATTGATTGTGTCGCTAGATAAGACCCTTTTTTCCTTGGCTGGGATCATTTAGAGCCCTTTGAAGCTTCATTTAAACTGCAGTTTGGAAGTTCAAACTCCCAGGCACCATAGAAGTCCACTATATGGAGAAAATTCCTTAAATGTTTTCCTCAAAAAACAAAAAACAAAACAATTTCTTTACAACTAAAAAAAATAAAGACATTAACATCTTGGATGACAAGGGGGCGCGTAAATTATCTGTAAATTTTGTTCTGGAAGTGAACTAATCCTTTATATAAACTTTATATGAACTAATCCCTTAAATAAAATAATAATAATGATAACAATAATACATTTTATTAGTATTATTTATTTATTTTACTGGGGGCAAAAAACAACAACTTGAAATTAAAAATTGCAATTGTAAAAAAAAAAAAAAATCAAGCTATACATCAAATATAATCAAAATTTGACCAAAAAAAAAAAAACAAAGAAAAAAAACATAAAAATCTTACTTCAGCTGTGCAGCCTCTTCCTCTTTCTGTCGTTTGGCCTCCTCCTCCAGCAGCTTCCTCTCATTCTCCTCCTGCAATCTCTTCTCCTCTTCCTCTTTCTTCTTCTGCTCCTCCTCTGCCCTCTGCTTCTCCTCCTCTTTCTTCTTCCGCTCCTTCTCCTCCTTTTTCCTCTTCTCCTCCTCAGCCCGTCTCTTCTTATCTTCTGCCGTCTTGCCTCCGTCCTTCTTCCCGCTCATCTTGGTGTCATCTTTGCTCTTGTCGCGGGATGTCATGGCCTGTCTGTCTGCGTCTCTGTCTTTGTTGCTAAAGGAGCCTGTCTCCCTCTCCTCCATGTTGACGGACTTCTTACGTTCAGCAGGCATACTGCTACTGCAAAACAAAATAGAAAAAACAATATGTGTTAACAATTCCAAACATAGAAAGTCAAGGGTTGTGTCTGGCATATTGCACTGTGTACTGTTTTTTTTTTTTAAACCATTTAGCATTTTTAATCAAAAATACTATGCTACATTTAAAAATTATATGTATTGAAATACATTACACTGTATATAGCATGTTCATGTTTTTTTTTTATTTTACAATATTTTGGATAAAAAATGTTTATACTGTATATGCCTTTTTTTTACTACATTTTGCACTTTTAATCCAATGTTGCATATTGCAGAATTTTTTTTAATTGCTTATTTTTTTAAATGTTTTGCACATGGCATACTTTATGTTTTAAATTTTTTTTGCACTGAAAATTATAATGTACACAGCATACAGTTTTTTAAATTATTATTAATATTTTGAACAATATTTTGATTAAGCTTTCTGCTTAAAAAATATTTTGAACTTCTCAAAACAATTTTCATTAAAAATGTATTGTAATCTATACAACATACTGTCTCCTAAAACATTTTTACATTTTTTTAAGTTACACCTTTAAGCAAAATTTTGCATTAAAAAATATTATACTGCAAAAAAATTTGTTTAAATATTTTGCACTTGCAATCAAATGTTGCATATGGCAAACTGTTTTAAAAATATTTTGCAGTTTTACCAAATTTTGCATTAAAACACGTACTTTTCCATATTTTGCACTTTTAATCAAAATAAATTGCAGTCCAATCTTAATCAAATCTTGCACTGAACAATGTACCCTTACAGAATACTGTTTTGCAACCAAAAGTGCATTTAAAATCTATTATCAGATCACATTCATTATGAGTCATTAAGAATGTCACTCTGGCCGTGTTTGTTTATTTCATGCACACAGAAAATCTAATGGAGAAACAGTCCCGGTCAGGCGATCTCAATGCCCCTCCTCCTTAAACACACCTGTCAATCACAAATAGGTGATCATCTGCTTCAGGTGTGTTTAATAAGTTTGTGATTTATTAACACTAGACCCTGCAGGAAGGAGGATTTCCAGAAGCAGAACTGAACATGTCTGATCTACATGCAGGACTACGGCTGATCTGAAGCACATGTGGGCTCAAATTCAACCACATTCCGGTTCCGTTCGCAGGCTCAAACAAGCGAATACACACACAACCACTCTACAAACACATATCCTACTTTGCATACCATTATATGACCTACAAAAGTCTCTTAATTACAAAAAACTCATGAACAAACAAATCGACCAAATAAAAACAATCAGCAACAGCTGCACAGATACAAGCCGACTGAGTAAACCAGATAAATATTTTATCTGTCACTGTCATCTGAATAAAACAACATTTTATGATAAGCAGTGTTTATATAACAGAAATTCAATCGTTTTAACGAAGCCATTTTATGTTTTAACGGAGTGTTTATGAATTAGCATTAGCCGTTAGCTATTCGAGGCCGCTCATACGTCAAATATCAACACGTTTACGCCGCAAACAGACGGAAATAACAGGAACAAAAGATTTTCAGTCCGTCGTGTGAACACAGTTGTGTTTTGAATGAAATGTCAGTCTTACCTCATGTGCTTGTGTTAATATTCATAAGTTTAGTCTGTAAATGACGGCGCTTGATAGTTTTCAATATTAGGACCCCTGAATGTGGCGTCCCCAAACATGCCTGATCAAAACATATTATTCGCCTCTAGGATAAATCAGAGAAATGCCAAACCCAAATAAGTACATATAACACGTATATATACCCTAACCATAAGATAAAAACAAATAAATACATATCACACACTCAGTGTTTAGCTTAAACACATTTAAGTAATGCCGCTTTTATGTTTTATGTTAATTTTATGTTACTGTTTTGTTTCTATCTATCTATCTATCTATCTATCTATCTATCTATCTATCTATCTATCTATCTATCTATCTATCTATCTCTAATCAACAGAACGATATATTTTGTTTTATAATTTATTTGTATTATAATAATAATTTATTTGTATAGCACTTTTCATACATAAATGCAACTCAAAAGTGCTTCACAGGCATAAAACAAAACAAAACTATATATATATATATATAAGAAACGTGAAAATAAACATAGGTACACAGAAAAAAACACGTTTAAGCAAATATGAGCAAGTACATTAAAAAGTATATTATTTTGTATTTATTATATATATTGAACGACATATTTACTATATGCATTTATCAGAAATTTCCATTAGACAAGTATACGGAATTAAATTGTTTATTTAAAAACAAACAACATACAATTGTACACAATCATTATTCAAACAACTTGTAATTTTTACAACAGTAAATGTTATAAACCTGAGAAACATCTGATATATAAAAAAGAAAAAATTTACTGGTGACATTTAGCTTGCAAGTGTTACATATGTTTATATTTATGCACGTTTCAGGTTTCGAAAAACTATGAACTATTTTAATGCCACAGAGCTATTATATTCGTGGCCTGTAGATGGCGCTATTGACACATAACAAACACATTTGGAGGAATACCTGAGCCTGGATCCATCCACTGGGTTTTGATCATTTGTTCATCATCATCATCATGGTCTCATAACGCTTTTGCTCAGGTGGCAGATGCTGAAACACTGCCTGAGGTGTTCAATAAAACAAACTTCAGTCGTTTATTGTCTCATGTGGGGGGCTCGTTTAACGCAGTGAAGAAGCTGTGAAGTTCTGACTTGATTATCAGTCACATTCTCAGCGACGAACACAGATTTGAGCCGCGCGGAGAGCAGGTTTTGATGTGCCACTGGGAATATTTCCAGGTGAAAATGCCAGGCAAACACGGTCAAGGACGTGGTAATGATTCTATTAGGAGATGCATTATCTCAGGAAAAATGACAAGCCTCGCAAGGACACCAGAGCTCATTCTGCAGCATAATGTGCCATCAAATTTGACTGCGACTTGGACCAACAACACGTTTATGCAAAGAATGCGATCTGTCATTGTGAAGGTGAACCTATGCAAACACATTCCACATCATATTCATCGGACCACATTGTAATTAGAGAAGTACAGTACAGTCTGAGCCAGATTTTACACTGCATGGGTCAAAACCATATTAATACAGAATAAAGGTTTCACAGTGATGCCATAGAAGAAAAAATCTTTTGGTTCCACAGAGTGATCAGTTCTTATAAACATTTCTTTTTAGTGTAAAGAACATTTTAATAATCTAAAGAACATTTTCTACTATAAAAAAACATTATTTTTAAGTGTTGCAAGTTTGGATTGTATTTTTTAATTTATTTATGGAGTTTTCTTCACCTTTTTTTGAGAATGATTATTTATTTTATTTTTAAACACTATAATATGGTTACAGAAATGTTTATTTTAGATATTGTTTCTATCAAGTTCAAATGTTATATTTATATGTATGCATTGCCAATTATTTATTTCTAATTTTGCAAATATTTAGTCAAATAAATATATATTTTTTACAATGTTTTGACTTTTTATTTGATTTTGTCCCCCTTAGAATTTGTGTGACAGAATTAAGTTGCTATATAATATAAATCTGTTGTTTTTAAATCAAATTTTGTAAATATTTTGTAAAATAAATAGATTTTTTTTAGAATAATGCATTTTATTTTTCTTTTATTTTTAACTTTTTCGTTTTTAACAGCTTATTCATGAAACAAAACTTATAGAAAGAATACAGAGTTAACTATCTGAACTATAAATCTGTTTATTTTCATTTATTAATGTATTTTCTAATGTGTTATTTCTCATTTTACAAATATTGTGTAAAAGAAATATAAATTGCATTGCAGTTATTGACATTGTCTAATTTGACTAGCTCCACATGATAATACGCCTAGCTGCATTTTATTATTTGCATTCAGCATTGCCTTTACCTAATATCTGCAATCAGAACCCCAGCTAATAAAAATATGGTCAGGATTTTTTTAAATGTTAAAAAACTTTTTTGTGGTTATGTGAACATTAGATTAAACATAAAGGGAACATTTTATCATTGTGCAAACATGGGAATGTTACTTCTGTATTTTCAGAAACCATCTGAAACTAGTAGGTAGTAAAGACCAGATAACCTTGAGCGAACGTTCTGTTAATGTTCCTGTAGAAACATTTGTTCAACTTTGAGAGAACCTAGCCAGAACGTCTCCTGTTAGCTGGGACAGTCCTGTGTCCCAATCTACTGTTTGAGAAGCACTGCAGTGGACCGCTATGTGTCTGTCAGTCAGTCACTTGAAGCTTTAGTGGAATCAGGCCGCAGGTCTCCTTTAATGGCTTTGTACAGTTGAATGAGGGAGTTCACCCACAGCTCCCTCTGGTGGCCGGGGTTGGTATGTTGGAGCTGTTGAGCCGTAAACACCATCGTGAGGACGGTGCGCTCAAAGTCGTCTATCCGCAGCGAGCCACGGTGCAGGTCCAGCTGAGCACTGAGCCGCTGGATCTCAGAGAGGCTTCTGGGAAGCACGTCCTCACACAGGACCTCCAGAACCTCTAGCTTCCGCATGGACGCCAGTTCCTGATCGGATATGTGGAGCGTCCCGTTCGCCGCATCCATGTACCCTCCTGACCACAGCACCTGTAAAACAAGACCATTGCAAATAACAAGAATTCACCTCATTTGTTTACATTGCACTTTATACAATCCAGATTCAAAGTTGCTTCAGAGAAGAGTTCTCAGAACTTTAAAGGATTACTCCACTTCCAAAATAAAAATTTCCTGATAATTTACTCACTCACATGTCCATGTCTTTTTTTCTTCAGTGGAAAAGTAATTAAGGTTTTTGAGGAAAACATTCCAGTATTTTTCTTCAAATAGTGGACTTCAATGGTGCTCAACGGATTGAAGGTTAAAAATGTAGCTTCAATGCAGCTTCAAAGAGCTCTAAACGATCCCAGAAACAATCAGCTATTAAAAATATATATATATATATATATACAATTTCTATACTTTTTAACCTCAAATGCTCGTCTTGTGACAGGGTATGTTGAAAACTCCCATCTCATTTTCTCCTCCAACTTCAAAATCGTCCTACATCGCTGCAGAAGTACCGAGCCAGTGTTTACAAAGTGAACATACAAAAGAAGGTCAAACGCCCTTTACAAAAAAAAACGTCAGACAATTCTAAAGTTGGAGGATAAAATAAAATGGGAGTTTTTCTACCTACCCTAACTGTCTTGAACCGAAGTGCACTGAGTACGCATTTGCATTGTAGAGCTGGACAAGATGAACATCTGTGGTTAAAAAGTGTATAAATATTAATTTTTTTAAAGAAAATGACTGAATGTTTCGCTAGATAAGACCCTTACTTCTCTCAGCTGGGGTCATTTAAAGCCCTTTGAAGCTGCACTGAAACTGCATTTTAACCGGCCTCTGTAGTGCATTATATGGAGAAAAATCCTGGAATGTTTCCCTAAAAAAAATGTATTTTTTTTAACATCTTGGATGGCATGGCAGTGAGTAAATTATCAGGAAATTTTTATTCTGGAAGTGGAGTAATCCTTGAATGTTCTAGCAGTCTTCTCTCAAAGTTATGAACATTCTTCCATTAACATTAATAGAATGTGCATTCAAAATATTGGTCTCTCATAAAGCTCTTAAAACATCGGCACAAAAACATTATTTATACATTGTTCATGGAATGTTTTTTTCTGAAACATTCTAGTTAAACATTTATTTAACATTTTTTAAACGTTACTTGTTTCAGAACATTCAAAAGGATCGTTCCCATAATGTCTGCATAATTCTAAAACAGAATGTTTTCTTCATGTTCAAATAACCAAAAAAAATAGACTTTTTTAATGTTCAGAAAACATTCAGAAATAACATTTTCATAACTATTTTTTAAGAGAAGTTCTCTTTTTTAGAATGAAAATTTCCTCATAATTTCCTCACCCCCATGTGTAGATGTTCATGTCTTTCTTTCTTCAGTCAAAAAGAAATTAAGGTTTTTGAGGGAAACATTTCAGGATTTTTCTCCATATACTGGACTTCAGTGATGGCCAACAGGTTGAAGGTCTAAATTGCATTTCCAATTACTTTTGTCTAGCGAAACGATCAGCCATTTTACAAATTTATATGCTTTTTAACCACAAATGCTTGTACCTTGTAGCTTGCACTAGCTTGAACTCACACACGCGTGTCGTATGCGGAAGTACTGACCTAGTGTTTACCAAGTGAACATGCAAAGACAGTCAAATGCCCTTTACAAAAAAGGTAAAACAGTGATGTTGGATGATTTTGAAGTTGAAGAAGAAAATGAGATGGAGTTTTTCGACCTACTAACCGTGTGACTTTTTCAATGTGATTACACAATGCGTACCTGCAAAGCTGTGGTTAAAAAGTATATATAGTCTTTTTTTTTTTTTTTTTTTAAAGAATATCACTGATCGTTTCGTTAGATGAGACCCTTATTCTCGGCTGGGATTGTGTAGAGCGCTTTCAAGTTGCACTGAAACTGCAATTTGGACCTTAGCCCACACTGAAGTCCACTATATAGAGAGAATTCCTGGAATGTTTTGCTCAAAAAACTTAATTTCTTTGCGACTAAAAAAAAAAAAGATTCAATTCTAAATTAAAGGGCAAATAACTTTTAACGAAAGTTTTATTAACTTTCCTGGAAGAATGTTTGTTCATAACTTTGAGAGAATCTCACCGGAACATTTCCCGTTAGCTGCATTATCCAGCTCAATTTAGTTTGGTTCTCATCCAGTCGTGTCAGTGCACTCCAACTGTGATAGTATTGCTGAATATTAAGCATTTTTTAAAAGAAGCAGCGGAATACCAATGAACTCCTGATTTGCTCCCATTGATTCGGTGACGTTCAGCAGACCGGGTGCTCAATAAAACAGCTGTTATGGATGATTCTGCAGAGCCTCATATCTGCTTTCTGATGAAAGTTCAGTCTGACGTCTTGTTCAATCTGTCTTTAGCGTGTGATGAGGCCGATCGACAGTCTTTGGTTTGTGTCTGATATCATGCAGACTCATTCAGCGCCACACCGCTGGAATATTAATATGTCTTTTTGTTTTCTGGATTGAATCTGAACAGAGATTGCATGCATCTCTCAGTATGGAGCGGCTGATGGATCTGACAGCTCAGGAGATTGCAGAGCTCAGCACAACTCAATAAACAAATAAACTCAAGTGTATGAAGAGCTAATGAGAGGTGAGCTATTGATCGCTTCCTTCATTCAACCAAAGATGCTGAAAAGCACATTAAACACTTCAGATAAACAACACAGATGAAAGTTTCAGCAAACTCCTAACATTCCTTGTGAGAAACTTATCAAAGCTTTTGATTGCACATATTGCTATCTTGCACATTAAAACTCAAGAATAGTTTAACAAACATTTTTGTTTTCACTCTGAAATATCACATTTCTAAAGTAAACAGGTTACAATTGCTGTTTCATGTGCCTTAGAATCTCCATTTAATCTCATTGCCTTCTTGGAGAAAGAGTTGAGATATTAAATAGACTGAATGTGTGTTTTTTCTTTGTTACGTGTGAATTGCACGGCATATTGCACAACAGCGTGAGCCGTACCTCATACAGAAGGCTGGCATCCTCCGCTGATTTCTGAAACGTGGGGTTGAGCAGCGCCGGCGTCCCTCGCTTCACTCTGAAGGCTGATGGGAACAGAGCTGAGAGACAGAGAGGATCATGGGTAATGTGTTATGTGACTGATCACACACTCGAAATCCAGCTGAAATTCTCACAGCAAGGCAAGAAGTGTTGCTGGTTTAGATTGTCTACAGTGATTCACTGTAGAAAATAACTTTCACTTGAAGATTCTAAAGTGAATGTTAATGTTCAGACACAAGCAGGCATTTTAGAGGATTGTTTATATCGGAGTGGGGCAGTTTGAAAAAAAAAAAAACATGAAATTACAACAAAAAATCAGCAGCTGTGGTTGCCAGAACTTCACCGTAAAAATACATAGCAACATTTAAGTTTTACAGATTGAAATTCAAATTACATTAAAATGTGTATATTTCATTATTTGGAATAGTGTTAAGATACCAAATTATTATTTTTTTTTTTTTACCTTTACAATATACTGACAAACTCCTTAAAATTACTTCAAGGAAAAATGCTTTCAGTGAACAATGTATAAATAATGTTTTTGTGCTAATGTGTTGAGAACATTATTAAAAAACAAATCTGAACAAACATTTTATTAACATTACCTGTTGCCTGTTAGCATTTACAAAATTTTTCTGTAAATCACATTTATTACAGTTATTCCCTGCATACAGTTGAAGTCAAATGTTTACATACACCTTGCACAATTTGCAAAATGTTATTTGACCAAAATAAAAGGGATGATAAAAATGCATGTTATTTTTATTTAGTACTGACCTGAATAAAATATTTCACATAAAAGATGTTTACATATAGTCCACAAGAGAAAATAATAGTTGAATTTATAAAAATGACCCTGTTCAAAAGTTTACACCCCCTTGATTCGTAATACTGTGTTGTTACCTGAATGATCCACAGCTGTGTTTTTTTGTTTAGTGATAGTTGTTCAGGAGTCCCTTGTTTGTCCTGAACAGAAAATTGCCTGCTGTTCTTCAGAAAAATCCTTCAGGTCCCACAAATTCTGTGTTTTTTCAGCATTTTTGTGTATTTGAACCCTTTCCAACAATGACTATGATTTTGGGCTCCATCTTTTCACACTGAGGACAACTCATATGCAACTATTACAGAAGGTTCAAACACTCACTGATGCTCCAGAAGAAAAAAACATGCATTAAGGTGCAAACTTTTGAACAGAATGAGGATGTGTACATTTTTCTTATTTTGCCTAAATATCATAGGCTATAAATGCATTGTTTTTCCTTCTGGAGCATCAGTGAGTGTTTGAACCTTCTGTAATAGTTGCATATGAGTCTCGCAGTTGCCCTAAGTGTAAAAAGATGGATCTCAGAATCATACAGTCATTGTTGGAAAGGGTTCAAATACACAAAAATGCTGAAAAACCACAGAATTTGGACCTGAAGGATTTTTCTGAAGAACAGTGGGCAGTGTTCTGTTCAGGACAAACAAAAGACTCATGAACAACTATCACTAAACCAAAAAACACAGCTGTGGATCATTCAGGTGACAACACAGTATTAAGCACCAAGTGTATGTAAACTTTTAAACGGGGTCATTTATAAATTTAACATTATTTTCTCTTGTGGACTATATGAAAACGTCTTCTATCTTATTCAGGTCAGTACTAAATAAACAATAACATGCATTTTGTGTGATCCCTCTCATACTTTTTGACTTTCAGACTCACTCATTAACAGGTTTTTGCTGATTTGAACAGTCTTTTATTTATCATTACAATTACAAACATTTTTGCAGTGTTGTTTATTTACATGTTCCATGTTTTAGCGCATGTGTTCAGCAGCTGCACATCTGTCTCTATTCTGCGCATGTCAACGCCTGTCGCTGAAAGATGTTGGTCTCGTTCCATCGTGACGGCTGTGTTTAACATCTGCATTACAGGCCTAGAGCCGAAAGACACAGATCTGATGGATATGGGTGGATGGGTATGGATGGGTTATTAGTCATCCAAACAACTGGCAACTGAAGTTAGCTAGTCAACGGGAAAAAAGAAACTCCCTGGAACAACAGACTTGAACCAAAAACAAGCTGAAGTTGACAGGAGCCGGTCACGTGTTTGATCCGCTCAGGATGTCGCCAACATCACAGACATTCCACATCTGTTTGTAGCGATCAGCTGCAGATGTGTGTCGGTGGGTCCTCAGACTCTCACCTTCGCAAACCTGATCCTCCTGCTCTAAAATGACCTTTAAAACCTCATAAACACAGTCGAGCCACAGCCTGCTGCCTTAGCCGCCAACTTTCTCCTCGTGACCACCGCACTTACATGGAAATGAGACGCAGGCGTGCGGGTGATGTCACCTCACCAAAATATCCAACTGTTTTTCTGAGGAAGTTTCTAAAGTGTTTTCAAATGTCAGTGTGTGTCTTCAAACCACACAGGATTAAGACTTTTTTTTTAAATTGATCAAAAGTCCCAAAAGTTTAAGATTTCTATTTACTTTAGATCTCTTCCACAAAAACAAGAAGCAGCACAACTGTTTTCAACATGTTTCTTGAGCTGCAAATCAGCATTAGAATGATTTCAGAAGCATCATGTGACACTGAAGACTGGAGTAATGATGCTGCAAATTCAGATTTGATCACAGCAATAAATTACATTTGACTATAATCACATAGAAAACAGCTGTTTTAAATCGCAATAATATTTCACAATGTTACCGTTTTCACAGTATTTTTAATCAAATAAATACGGCCTCTGTGAGCAGAAGAGACCTCTTTTAAAAACATTTAAAAAATCTTAAAAATGCTAACAGCTAACAAAGAATGTTTTGCTAATGTTCCCATTAAGTTAATAAAACATTATTTCTGAATGTTCTCTGCATGTGCATTCAAAACATCCAGTTTTTTAAATGTTTTAAAAATGATTGCGCAAACATTCCGTTTCCACATTTTGCAAACATTATGGAAATGTTATTTTTGAAGGTTCTCTGAACATTCTAAAACAATTAGCAACATTTAAATTTCAGGAAAAAACATTCCATTCATGATGTTTTTGTGCTAACATTAACGGACATTTTATTTAGGGTAAGTGAATCAAATTTTTTGGGTGAACTACACATCTTTCAGAAATGTAATGTAATAAAGAAGCAAGCTGCAACTCAACCTGATAAATTGAAAATAAGAAAAGCTTGTTGAGAAACAAAGTGAATCTAAAGTGCTGCAAAGAGCCAATGAACATGCTTTATGTGAATGTTTCCTCTCCAGTAAAACACACTCACAGTGCATGGCATTAGCACTTTGTTTTGATTAAAGGACTCGTGAGGTGGAAACTGTTTGCTGGCCGCTTTGCCAAATTCCACTCTGAGGTGAACGTCCAACAAGCGCTGGAGTAATTGAACATCTCTGTTAGCGGCTGCAGTTATGGCTCATAAAATCCCAGCAAAACCTCCCAAAAACACTTGACTTTGAGTCCAAACGGACGCCAGAGGCCTGGCTTGTGCCCTTGGGCGGCGAAGGAATCTAATGAAATGTCAGAGCAAATATACAGAGACACGGAGCCACCGGCACCGCCAGCACCCCGCCGTTATCGGCCCCCGTCATCTGGGCCTGCGGAGGCCGCCGAACGCTCGCTTCCACAGATCTCACTGTAAAAGCGCAAGGTCACCAATCTCACATGATTAGCACTTCACATCCCACAAACAACAGAAACAAACTCATCCATCACGTCTGTGTGTTTGTTCCTCTGGAGGTCAGAGACTCAAGCTCTGGCTGCAGGTCAAACACACTTCACTGAGATACTAATACAGCTTTTGTTATTTTGAATTAGACTTTCTGTTTTCATTTTATTTCTGTATATTTGAATTGATTTATTTTTTAGTTATTTTAGTGCTCCAACAAAGTAAACGAAAACTATGTTTTTCTTGGCAAATAGCTAAAATAAAATCTAATTAGTTTTTATTTTTTTTATTTTTATTTTACTTAACAATAATAACTCTAGTTTGGAACTGTTTAAAACAATTAAGGAGTAAAAAAATTTAAACCACAACTTTTTATTTTATATTTCTGACTTTCTTCTTGCAATTCTAAAATGTTTGCAATGCTATTTTTGCATTTTTCTCAAAATTGTCCGTTTAAATCTTGCAATTCTGATCATATTTTTCTGAATTCTGAAATTATGCAGACTTTGTTTCTCACAATTTTCTCAGAACTGCTAAGTTAAATCTTGCCATTTTTTTCACCATGGATTTAAAAAAAAAAAATCTCACAATTTGGTCTTTTCTCCTCTCAGAAATGCATGTTTATACCAAGTTTATAAAAAAGTCAGAATTGTAAGATAAAAAAAATTATGCCAGAAAGAAGTCAGAATAGTAAGATATAAACTTGAAATGACCTTTTTTGCTCTGTGAAATGGGCTTCCAAACTCTGGACACCACGTATTCAGTTTATAAAATATCTATTCTGACAACAAAATGTGCTCAAATGTTTCTCATTCACATCTCAGCAGCATTATTTTCCATCTCAGATGTTTCTCAACTGCAAATCTAATTTCAAGCATTTAAGCAGAGGCGTGCATATTCTAAGTGCTCATGCTCTCTCTGTGAGTGATCTGATGTAACCAGTGAACTGTAACTGTGGTGTAAGTGTCTCCTGTCGTACCTTTCCTCCAGTGCAGAGACGCTGTGATGGACATCTGACACATCAGCGCAGACACAGACAGAATCCGGAGGGCCATCATCCTGTTTCTGCTCTTCTCTTGCTGCTTCTCAGTCAGACGAGTGACCGACGTGCTCAGAAATAAATAAACAGAAGCTCACAGACACACAGAGAGAGAAAAAGAGTCTGGCCCCATAAGTCTCCTCCTGTCCCTTTTCCTTCAACATACTACCTATTTCTCCTCCCTCTTTGATGGGCTGGAATGTGCGTGTGTGTGTGTGTGTGTGTGTGTGTGTGTGTGTGTGTGTGTGTGTGTGTGTGTGTGTGTGTGTGTGTGTGTGTGTGTGTGTGTGTGTGTGTGTGAGTGTTTCATCTGGAAATCATCTAAACTCAAAGACGATCTGCCAGTTTTTTTTCACAGGCACCAAAATCATGAGCGCCAGCTTTCTGTGGCATTCAGATCAGCCAAATCAGCAGTCTATAACAATAGTATTAATAGTATATCTGGGTTATTGATTATAATAAACCCAACTATTACAAACCCCAAAGTATTAAAGCATGTTCTTTAGCAAATGTTTACTCCAATGATAATAGGAAAATCAAGTTGAATTTATGAGTCATTTTGACCTTTGTGAGCGCCTCAAGTGAAAAGTTTTGTTAGTTATATTTGTCACATAGTTTTGTCAGCAGGATGAATGCACAGACACTGAATGTGTTGCAGACTGTTGTTTTTCAGGACATTTACCATCAGCGGCCAGTGCTGAATGAAAACAGTCTCAGTGTCGGGCTCAGGAATTCACAGACTATGTTCTTCCAGCAAACGGCTGTTTTCATTGGCGACAGATTGCAGGAGAATGTGAAGTTCAGAAAAAACAAGGGTCCAGCAAACGGACCTCAAACTGCACCACAAGCAACCTCAAACCTCACCACGTTCACACATTACACAAACATCTTGGGGACATGTGCCATATTTTGTACATAAAGATGCACAAACACAATTTACAATCAAAACAAACTCAAGTTTAACTGCTACGACGGTGCTGAAGTATTGTTCACTCAAAAATGAAAATGTGCTAAAAATGTGCTCACCCTCAGACCATCCAAGATGGCATCACTTGCTCACCAGTGGATCCTCTGTAGTGAATGGGTGCCGTCAGAATGAAAGCCGAGAGCTAATAAAACCATCACAAATATCCATAAGTAATCAACACCATTCTAGTCCGTCAACATCTTGAGAAGACAAAAGCTGAAACAAATTCATCATTAAGTCCATAATCAATAATAACACTTCCTCCAGTGAAAAAGTCCATCTCCTGTTGTCTCTCACATGAAAATCAAAACCAGTCCTAAGTAGCACAGGTAGCATTTGTAGCAATAGCCAAAAGTTCACTGAATGGGTTAAAACTTTAAAAGTTAAAAGTTTTTCTTTTATGCCAAAAATCATTACAGATCAGTACAGATCATGTTCAATGAAGATATTTTGTGAATTTACTTACCATAAATATATCAAAAGATAATTTCTGATTAGTAATATGCATTGCTAAGAACTTCATTTGGACAACTTTAAAGGCGATTTTTTTTTTTAATATTTAGATTTTTTTGTACCCTCAGATTCCAGATTTTCAAATAGTTGTACATCTGCCAAATATTGTCATCAATGGAAATTATTCTGCTTTCACATGATGTACAAATCTCATTTTATGACTGGTTTTGTGGTCCAGGGTTACATATTTGTTTAGAGCTGTTTTTGGTTTGTAAATGGTGCTTAATCTGTGCAGATTTCTCTCCTGATTCAGATCAGACCACTTTTTCACTGGAGGAAGCGTTGTTATGGATTATGGACTAATATTTTAGTTAAAAATGTCTTAATGATGGATTTGTTTCAGCTTTTGTCTTCTCAAAACGCTAACTGATGGACTGGAGTGGTGTGGTTTACTTGTGAATCATTAAACTCTCATTCTGACGGCACCCATTCACTCCATTGGTGGGCAAGTGATGCAATGCAATTTCTGATGAACCTGACAAAAAAACAAACTCATCTACATTTTGGATGCCCCGAGGGTGAGCACATTTTCATTCTTCATGGAAGCAGATGCCAGTAAAGAACTTAAATTCTTAAGAGCTCAGTGAAGGTAAAAGCCGTGCGGCGGCGTCTGTCTGCGAGTGGATGCAGCAGGTGAGTGTGACTAGAGAAACAGCAGCAGAGTGAGAACAGCTGGTGTGATTTTAACCGAGCGCTGGCCCACATCGCCGGCTGATTAAAACGCATCACACGCGCTCCGGGTCTCTGCTGTGTTTGTACCGAGTGCCGACAGATGCCGCGAATGTCCTGCGGCACACAGATGGCTCAGATCTCACGCGGGACGCCCCGGGACGACAAGATCCGCTCAAGACGCTTCCCAGGTGCTCTGAGATCAGTGTAGCGACGGGTCACCGCGCAGGTAAGCACAGAAGAACCTGCCGTTGAGCACTGATCCCAGAACAGCCCTGCACCCAACCACTACAGAACACAAACAGCAGTCCACTGGAAAATATCAGTGCTCTTCTCAGATATTCATCAAAGACATTTCTGCTAAAAGTCCACAGGATGCCATAAAAACAAACCCAATTGAGTCAAGTCACATTTATTTCTATAGTGCTTTACACAAGATTGTTTCAAAGCAGCTTCACACATTTGGGATCTTGGTCAATATGAGCAAAGTTTGAAATAAGATCTGATCTAAAACTCTAGAGGAGATATCTGAGGATATGGGGACTTTCCAGCATTTCTCCTCAGTTGAATCCAGAAGCACCTGATGTGTTTTTGTTTTTTTTTCTCAAGATGCTCCTCTCACCCATTGGTGGCGCTACAGGAGCGTGTTTCCATCTACTAACATTGGGTTCTCTTCTTCAGAGAATACTTTAAGGTGTTGTTTGGGTTTGAATCCAGGTGGGCGCTCTTGTGAGCCCCTTGAAGTAATTGCTGCTGTGAACCTCAGATATGTAAATGTCCTGCGATTGTTGGCTTTGTGTCTCTGAATAGCTGTAATTGCTGCACCGTGATGTTGCGTATAAAAGCACCGGTTTATCTGCTTTTAAAACCGAATGAAAGAGCGCGATGGAGAACAACATCTAAGACACCAGCCCTCGAGTGAAGCTGCCTGTCTGTCACCGCTAATGTACAACTGACATGAAATCTGACCTACAGACAACATTAGTCTGACCTAAATTAGCACACAAGATTAGAATGTCCCAAATTGAGTACGCTGAAAAAAGAGAGGGTCAAAGCTGCCAGACTAGAAACTATTTTTGGTGGCTTTTTAAAGCAGGTTCTCTCTAAATTATGTTCCGAGTTATTCGGTCTGTAATAATGTTCTCAAAATGTTAGCACAAAAACATTATCTATACATCATTCAAGGAACCATTTTTCCTTAAACATTTTAGTTGGACATGTATCTAACATTTCTGACCCTGGACCACAAAACCAGTCATAATGGGCATGGTTTGTTAGGATATTTGGCTGAGATACAACTATTTGAAAATCTGGAATATGAGGGTACAAGAAAATCTAAATATTGAGAAAATTGCCTTTAAAGTTGTGCAGATGAAGGTCTTAGCAATGCATAATACTAATCAAACATTAAGTTTTGATATATTTACAGTATGATGTTTACAAAATATCTTTATGGAACATGATCTTAATATCCTATTACTTAATATCCTAATGGTTTTGATCATTTTGACCCATACAATGTGTTGTTGGCTATTGCTTACGACTGGTTATTTGGCCCAGGGTCACATTTGTTAAACGTTACTTCTTGTTTAAAAACATTCCGAACATTCAGAAGTAACATTCCCAGTGATGTTTTCAAAATGATAAAATGGAATGTTCCCTTAACGTTCGCATAACCAAGAATGTTTTTAGAAACAATGTTACTTTTGAATGTTCTGAACATTCTGAAAGTAACATTTAAAAAATATTAGACAAAAAGATTCCATGTCTTGTTTTCAGCCAAAATATCTAAAAAATCTTAAATCAAGAAAGATTTTCTACACAAGTAAAAATGATTGTCTTAGAACAAGCAAAATAGTCTGCCAATGGGGCAAGGAAAAAATCTTATTTTAAACAGAAAGTTTATTTGGCAGATTAATTTGCTTGTTTCAAGCAAATAATCTTAATTTTGACTATTTTTTTCTGAAAACAAGATGATAATTTTTACTCATCTAGAAAATCCTTCTTGATTTAAGAATTTTTAGCTGGAAACAAGACCAAAAATATAAGCAAGAAAAGCATTTTTTTGCAGTGTGTTAAATGTTTTTGTGCTAATATTTTGAGAACATAATTAAATATTGTTTAAGTTTGAATAAATGTTCTATTAATACTACTGGAAGAACTTTTGTTCAACATTTGTGGGAATTTACTTAAATGCAAATGTCTACATGTAAACGCAAACAGGCTGACAAGGTTTAAAATATCAAGATGCAAATTCATGACATTACATGTCCTGTACTTTGTTTCTTTTATTCAATTTTCACTCATTTTTCAATACAGTTTGTATTTTTCTCTCCATTGCTGGCTAGTTATTTTCATTTTGTTTTCTGCGTTTTAAAAATTGATACAGTATGTCCCAATAGCATACTATATACTCAAAAGTATGTGACCAGTGAAGTGAAACGATGTGTATTGGGACACAGAGTGAGAAACAGCAGCTTCTAAATAGTATTTCTCAGTGGAAGAGTCCAAGATCCCCCAAAACGCACGCACACACACACACACACACACACACACACACACACACACACACACACACACACACACACACACACACAGCACCAGTGAGGGCCCAGATGAGATGATTAACACAAACTCAAGAGCACGAGGAGAGAGACTGGATCACTTGGGGTCACGGATACGTGATGATGATGATGATGATGATGATGATGATGGTGGTGGTGGTGATGAAGGCTGGTCTGCTGTTCTGTACTCTGGTGCTCTCCAGCAGTCTCAGAATAACAGCACAGGGACTGAATGGCCATGAATCACAGCAATAAAAACACTAAGACAGAACAAAGAGAGAGTGCGCAGGGAAAACAGAGCTGCTCTAATAAAAACCCAACCATCTCAGTGGTCTCTCCTCTGCTCTTCAAGAGACAAAACCCCTTCACTAAAAAGTGCTAAAAAGTAATCAGATGAGAAATCTTTTTAAATTAAATAATTCAGTGCATTATAAAACACACTAACTTTCAGGAGTCAAATCGGTCCAAAAAAGCATTTAAAGCAGCTCATGCTGAACAGCAACTGAGAGCTTTAAGCGAATCTGCACAATTTAAACGTTTGTCTTAAAGGGACAGTTCACCCAAAAATTTAAATTAGCCCACGATTTACTCACCCTCCAGGCATCCTAGGCGTATATGACTTCCTTCTTTCAGACAAATCTAATCGGAGTCCAAGCTTTAGAATGTCATAGACAGGTGTCTCTCTTCATCAGTCCAAAACATGTCCAATCAAGTGCATCCATCCATAATAAAAAGTGTTTCACATGGCTCCAGGGGGTGAATAAAGGCCTTCAGTAGCGAATTGATAATTCACTTTAACCTAGCTTGCGCCAACTAGTCGTACCCAGAAACAGCTCCGAGCGGATGAAGTCTGGGTTGCGCTGGTGAGTCTCGTGCAAACCAACGTTTGTTTACAGTAGCAAAGGAAAACCAGTCTCCTCTTGGTTTGTATCGAAATCCTCTGACATTTTCTTTTATAAACACTTGCTTTGAACTTCAAATTCGATATTTGATTTGATTTTGTAAGGATATTTTTCTTACAAAAACACAATGATTCGCTACAGGAGGCCTTTATTCAACCCCCAGAGCCATGTGAAGCACTTTTTATTATGAATGGATCTGATGAAGAGAAACACCCGCTATGCCATTCTAGAGCTTGGAAGTGCCAGGATAATTTTTAATATAACTCCAATTGGATTCGTCTGAAAGAAGGAAGTCATATACACCTAGCATGCCTGGAGGGTGAGTAAATCGTGGGCTAATTTTTATTTTTGGGTGGACTAATAATAAAATAAAAATGTTCCTTTAAAGTTATCTGTACTTTAATATCTTTCTTACGTTAGCATGAAAATATTATTTATATATTGTTCATTAAATATTTTTCATATGTTACTTGTTTCAGAATGTTTAGAGAACATTCAAAAGTAACATTCTCATGTTTGCAAAATCAAACAATGGAATGTTTCCTTAACATTCCAAAAATGTTTTTAAAACATTAAAAAAACAGGATTCTAGTATAATCCTAAAAAAAATATATATATATTACATTTTATAAAAAAAAAATATATATATACGAAGATTTCATTTGCAAAAACAGACTCAATTTTTAACTAATGTCATTACAATTAATCTCAGTCAAACTGCAGCAGGGCTATTTTAATATAAAGTAAAAATAACTAAAAATCTAACACAAAAAACATGATAACAATAAAAAAACATGATTTTTGAAAAATAAACATACTTATATTATTTTTTTATAATAATATAAATTTATAAAAACATATACAGGCTTGATGAATTTATTTTAAATTTTGGAATCCTAGTACACTGCACAATATACACTATATAATAATTATTTTTAAAACAGCATGCATCGATAGACATAATTATTATTATTATTATTTATTTTTTTTCTTCCAATTTTGTGAATTTTCATTTAGCAGCCTGAGCAGGAGAAAACATTTAAAAAAAGAAAATTCAGAAATATTATTTTCCCCCCATACTATAGAAGTCAATGGCTACCAGCGACTGTTTGGTTACTAACATTCTTCAAAATATCTTCTTTTGCACTCAACAGAAGAAAGACACTCATACAGGTTTAAAACTACTAGTGAAGGATGACGGAGTTGGAATTTTTGGGTGAACTATATCTTTAAACAGCAGCAAAAACCAACTGATGCTTCTTGCTTATAACAAGAAACCTTTACAAATGAAGCTCAGAAAAGTAATGACAGGAAACCGTGATATGAGAACTTTAACTGCACATAACAGACTCTATCTGTCATCAAACACTGACAGCAGCGTGTGCTAATACAGTAAACAGCGAACTGACTGACAGCACATTTACTTTACCTGCATCTGCACAGACACAGACGCAGGGACATGTCTTGCTCGCAGGAGCGAGATAATCACACTAATGGCAAATGTTTTGGACAGCCACGCTTTTCCACAGACTAAAATAAATGCATTCAGCGTGATTTCAGTGAGGTGACGATCGTCGAGAGAGAAAGAGAGAGACAGTCCGTGGGGGCCGCGAGTGTCTGACAGCTTAATTGCAGGTGCGCGCGCTCAAAGGCAATTAAACTCTGAGAGACAGAGACAGAAAGTGCGCGAAATGGGACGTGGTTAAGACTCAATTCAGCACTGCTGATGAAACATCATCAAATTCCCTGAAACATTAAAGCAAACACGAGATGAATGCTGATTATTTTTCTGTCTCTCAGATAAAGCCTATCTCGCGGGCGTGATGATTGGCCGTCGTCGGATGCGCGGTTCGGGCGCGTGCGCGGTGGTGGCGGCGGCGCGCCGCTGGCGTTTAATTGTGCGTGTGCTGTTCTCAGACTGGGCGGTTATGACCTGTCTAAACTAGTCACCCAACATAGACCCAACTGAGCAAGAAAAACAGATCCAGATCACCCACCCAGAAAAAGACCGAGGGGTTAGAGAAAAACAGAGATAAACTCATGAAAAAACATCAGCATGGTATTTCATAATCATAAAAAATAACTCTCATTTTGCATAAAAAGTTTTCATTAAATTATTAAACTTTTTTTGTAATTCTGAAATGATCATTTTTATGATAATTTGATTGATTTTTTAAATGATGTATATATATTTTTTTAATTGTAATATATACTTTTATATTACTTTATTATTATATTACATTATTTTAGTATTTTTATAATATATTTTATTGACAGGTTTTATTAAATTCATTTTATATACATATTTTATAATATTATCCTAAATATAAAAATATATTATAGTTTATAAAAAACAATAAAATTAAATATATATATATTTATATTATTTTTATATAATTTATAAAAGCATATATATATATATATATATATATATATATATATATATAGGCTTCGTGAATTTAATGTAAAGTTTACAATCCTAGTATACTGTACACTGCACAATATACACTATATACAATAATTATGTTTAAAACAGCATGCATTAATAAACATATAACTTAAGTGCATTAATCATTTATTTTTATAATGGATTTTTATTTTATTTTATTAAATTCACTTACTTAAAAAATATTAAACTTATTTTATAATATAATCTTAAACAAAAAGATCTTATATTTTATGCAAAATAGTTAAAAATATAATTTAAAAAATAACGTTTTTTAATTGTGCATCTCAATCTAAATTAAACTGAAGGTGGGTTATTTTGATATAAAGTAAAAATACCTACAAATACAGCTAACTAACACAGTAAAATGCAATAAAAACATAATAAAAAACATGATTTTTGAAAATGAAAAAAAAAACTGAGTTATCTGTTTTTGCAAATAAACTTCATATACAGTATGTTGAAATTATTTAATTTAAAGTTTAGAATCCTGGTACACTGCACAATTTACACTATAATATATATATATATTTTTAAACAGCATGCATCAATAGACATATGACCTCAGTACATTAATTAATATTTTTTTTATTTTCTCATTTATTTTTCCAATTTTGTGAAAAAGGATTTTCATTTAGCAGCCTGAGCAGGAGATTGTGGCTGGTCGCTTCCAATTCATTTGTCACACTGGAAATGGAAGATCAAACCGAATGCATGGAATTGTGGGATACAGTATCTGACACTGTGCTCTGGACATTTGTATGCATAATATATGCAAATGTAGCAGGTTGTGCATACATTTAATTTCCATTCTGAGTGCAGTATACTACTTACAGCTTAATAGAGTTTCAGAGTAGACTATATAAGTGTGTAAAGTTGTAAAAAAGTTCTTGAGTTACAGATGAGATTAAAGTTGATTTGACTCTCCTTCAGTAACACACGCTCTACAGCGGCGAATGAAGACGCTCTCACTGAAAACCAATTGCCTGCACTCTGAGAGGATGTTTATCTGCTCAAACACAAGCCTTTATTAGCAGAGAGGCTGAAAACAGCACAACTAATAGAAAGTCAGCGAAGCATTAAACTGCGTTTCATTACTAATTCCGACAAAAAGCTCTAAACAGCAGCAGAAACCAATGAAACCTGCAGGAAGACTCCTGAAACTGTCTTCATACTGTATGCTCAATGACTCCACACAGCTCATGAATATTTAATGAGGGAGTTTATGATTGACAGCCCGTAACCTAGCAACTCGCTCAAACATTCTAACAGTCACATCGTTGTTCCGGTTTTTGGATACATTTAGATACATTTCGATGCAATGTCCTAAAGTTTAAAAACCTACATTTGTTTTAAATCATGGATGTCCAGAAACAGATTTGCTAATTATCATTGAGGTCATATAAAAAAAAAAAAAATTGCACAAAAACAGTCAATTAAATTACCGTAAGCAGGTGAAAAAATGAATTCACATCTGTTTTTGGTTCCTCGACTAACACTATAAGTGAACTTCAGCTGGGAAAAGTAAAACACGACCTCCTGAAACTCACTCATCTGAATATTTAATATCTATAATCTCTTTTTGTCTCTTGTTAGAGCTGTGAAGGTTTTTGTGAGTTTCAGGGAAACATCTGAAGCATGAAAGCAAAATGCCAGTCTGGATCTCACATAACATTCATCTGGAGAAGCAAATGAGCATCTCTGACCCTCAGAAACGCCTAAAATCAACTGGCTGATCTCTACAAGACCGATCTGCAGAAAGCCCAGACAACTTTACGAAGTGAAGGTTGTCGGTACTTCAGTCACGCTTCTGTATTTCGCTTCTGTGCTTCTGTAAGTTTTATGAGATTTTTTGACCCGCTTTATCAGCTTGTGAAAATCCAATCGCTTTGAAAAGCACAATAGTACCTCAGAAATAATAATCTGACTGAACTCTCACTGAGCATGATGTTTAAATGCTTTACAGACAGGAATAAAAGACACATAAAGTGAAAATATGGAGCATGTATTCGGTTAAAGCAAATGAAAACAACAACACGGAGGCTTGCCTTTGGCTGTCGAAAGATTTTCAACGGAAAAACGCTGTGATTTAATCTGGACTTAAACTGTTTCCAGGAAAACAGCCCAGGGAAGCTTAATTCAATTCTGGTTGAAAACCCAAAGCATCCGCGGAGCTCGTGACGGATCGGGCCTGAAGGAAAGTCGCTAGACGTTTTACATCTTCATATTCTCCACAGTCGAAAGGTCAGAGGCAACGTTTCCAGACTATTAGCATAGGAAGAGAAAGTGTGCCGGTCAGATTGTTCATTTTTCTGGTATCAAAGGATTTGAATCAGGTGGGAGTTTTTACAGTGCGTTCATATGCAGATGACAACCTGTTATTCCTTCAGTCAAGTAGATCCTCATTAATGACCTTCCTAAAAACACACCGATCACGAGACGGGTGAGATTTCTTAGAAATGCCGCCTTCTTGGAAAAAACAACATTTATAGCATTTGGAACAAATGATCAGATTTAATAAATTCGTATTACATCATATTTTTCCTCCGTACAGTTTGAATGTGAGTGTGCACCTATTTAAATATATACATATAATACTATATAAAACTACATATTTTTTAATTAGACTGTATTTTTTATAGTTTCTGTTTTCACTTTAATTTTACTTCAAGGTTTAGTCATTTTCTTTTTTATTTTAGCAATTTTATTAATTTTTAAAATTAATTTTCATTTAGTTTTTAAGAAAATGTCTATTTTTACGTTATGTTATGTTAACCATTTTCCTTTTTACTAAATAGAATTTGTACTAATATCTTATATTTTTAATCATTAATACATTGGGATTTTCTTGGGGTTTTAATAATAAATGATATAAAAATAAATAACAATAAATGAAAATAAATAAAGAAATATTTTTTATAAGAATATAATAAAATAATAATAATAATATTTTAATACATTTAAGCAACTTTTAACATAAACATGAGTTTTAGTTAACCATCGTTTTTACTAAATAGAATGTTTACTAATATCTGGTGATGGTTAATTTTCTATTAACTTTTCATTTTTTAATCATTAATACATTGGGATTTTCTTGCGGTTTTAATAATAAATAATATTAAATGAAAATAAATAAATATAATTAAAAAATAATAATAATATTTTGATATTTTTAAGAAACTTTTAACATAAATATGTGTTTTAGTTAACCATAAATTTTACTTAATAGAATGTTTACTAATATAATACATAATATAAAACTAAATAATAATAAATGAAAAAAAATTATATTTAAAAAAATAATATTTTAATATTTTTAAGCAACTTTTAACATAAACATAAGCGTCTACTTCTCTATGCTGTCATTTCCTGTTTTATAGTTTTCTTTTGACATAACAAAAGACTTCCTCTACTTTGTTTACACCACACTAGATACATTTAAAGCAGCATACGATTATACATACCATACTATGCTATACTATATAGATAATTTTCAAATAATACTGATGTTTTAAACTAAAACAGTGTTTTTAGGATCATGAATGATTTCCCCAATTTTTTTAAAATGCATTTTTCAGGACTTTTTCAGCCTTTTAAATATTTTTTCTTCACTTCTGCTTCATTCTGAATTGCTTTTGAGTGTATTTTTAACTTAATAGATTCATAAAGCAACAGAGGGAACTATAAAACCAAACACAAATGACTTCTAACAGACGCAGAGAAACAGAAGTTCAGAAGTGCTGGAAAATGTCAGATTTGGCCGAGACTCGTAAATATTAGTCACAGGCCAGCAACTTTCACTTCAGCGCGAGAAAGACAGATTTAATTAATCACAAAGCCTATCTCTGCCCCCAATAACAAAACTTTACTTCTTCCATTAAACTGCTGTCCCACTCTGGAGTATTTTCCTGTCATATCCGCTCAGATAAGCCGGCCCATGTGTGTGTGTGTGTGTGTGTTTCTCTCCAGCAGGAGATCAGGTTTATTAGCAGAGCTCCTGAGATCTCCCGTATCTGATATCGGAGTGGAAACGCACCTGCTCATGGATTTTATCGCTGCGTTTGGCAGCCGTGCGACACTAAATTCATCCACAGAGGCGGAAAGCGAAGAAACCGCAGCCAGAGGAGGCATGAAGCTGCAGAGATGTCATTTCTCCACGACTCACGCCGCCCATAACAAACAGACCTGGAACAACCACAGACATTCAGAACGAGACAGTCACGCTAGACATGAGCCAGAAGTAAACACTTTCATCAATATCATATCATTCAAAACCCATATGACTACTTTCTTCTGTAGAACACAAAAGATGATGTTTAGCCAAATGTTCAAGCTGCTAATAATCACAATTACCTTTTAATTACACAGATTTCTAGTTTATATTTTATAATTCCAAGTTTATATATTGCAATTCGGAGAACTGCAAGAAAAAACAAAATCGATTTTTGAGATATAAACAAAAAACAAGCAAAATTGTGACATAAGAAGTCACAACTGTGAAAATGTCAGAACAAGAAATGAGAAAAAAGTCAAGGAATTGGCATAAATAAGCTTAATGTTTATGCTGCCTTTTCCAAAAAAAAAAAAAAAAACTAAAGTATGAGTTAAAAGGTCACAATGACCTTTTAATTAAAAAGATTTTGAGTTTGTATCTCACATCTCTGACCTTTTTTTTTTTTTTTTTAGAATTGCAAGAAAAAATATCAGATTTTTGAGATATAAACTCAAACAAATAGCAAAAAAAAAAAATTGTGAGATAAGAAGTCACAACAAGAAACGAGAAAAAGGTAATGGAAGTGGCATAAATAAGCTTAATGTTCATGCTGCTCTTTTCCAAAAAAAAAAAGAAAAAAGAAACTGAATTATGAGTTAAAAGGTCACAATTACCTTTTAATTACATAGATTTCTAGTTTATATTTTACAATTCTAAATTTGTATCTTGCAATTCTGAGTTTGTATCTCACGTCTGACCTTTTCTTCTAGAATTGCAAAAAAAAAAAAATCAGATTTTTGAAATGTATAAACTCAAAAAAGGGTGAGATAAGAAGTAACAATTGTGAAAACGTCAGAACAAGAAACGAGAAAAAAGTCATGGAAGTGGCATAAATAAGCTTCCACCTGACTAATTTGAGCTCTCATCGTCACGCTTCTCAGGCTAGAGGTGAATGTGACAAGATCTGATCCAATCCCCATTGAGCCTCTGCCAACTTAGACAACATGTTTAGGCCTAATCTGCACTTTCTTAATACAAAGACACCTTGTTTTGACCAAATGAGAATTCAACTGCAATTAGACCTCGCAGCATCTCACTAGGGTTTAGGACGGTGCTCAGAATCAGACAGGTGCAGAAGGTTCCCCGTGAGCTCCAGACACTAATCATCAGGTCTCTTCAGCGTGCCGTTCATGTAGCCGAAGGGCCTCATTAGCCGAGAGTGTTTGGGACGCCACAGACAGCCTGCCATTGTGTTATATTTTAAGGAAGCCAATTGAGAAATGATGAAGAGCTCAGCGGCGTCTCCTCATCACAGCGGTAAACAAGATGCCATAAGATGCCGTTACGGCACACAACAAAGGTGAGCGCATTAAAAACGTCCGGGCGCATAAAAAGCGGCTCCACGGGGAGGAATCAATACCGTAATGCAGAAGCTCCTTTATGCGCGTTCGACCCCAAAAATAATCAATTCTCGGTTCCCGTCCCGCTGCAGGACTGCGAGGGGCAATGTTCACTCCTGCACTGGAAATCTGTTCATTTATCATGGGCTCTGTAACGCTGGGCGACGCTCAAGGCTGTCAGATATGTTTTACCCGGCAGCTCTCTGATTACAATCACTGTTTCCAACTTCACTTCCCAGCACTCAAACTTCAGATGGAGCCATAAAAACCCGTCTGTACGGCCATACTGTGATTACAGAGAGGAAAATGGCTGCTAGAGAGAAGCTTTGAGGAATATTCTGGGTTAAACTCAAGGAGAGGAGAAAGATAAGGTGTTAACGTTTCTACACTCTTAAAATAAAGGTTCTTTTTTGGCACCGATGGGTTCATCAAGAACCTTTCCAATCCACAATAGTGGCCTAAGCAATAAAAACAATTGAAACATTTTACTGCAACTTTTTTACAATTCTGAGATAAAGTCTGAATTATTATCAGAATTCTGACTTTTTTCTTGCAATTCTTAGTTTATATCTCACAATTCAGACTTTCTTTCACCATGAAATAAAAAACAAACATATAATTCAAATCGAATCCCTCTCAGGATTATGAGTTTATGTCTAGAAACTCACAAATGCGAGTTAAAAGCTTGCAATTTTGTTTTCTTGTTTCCAACATGATTTAAAAACAACTTTTTATCTTTCTTCTCGCTAATGCAAGTTTATATCTCACAATTTGGACTTTTCTTCAAAATTATGTAACATTTACACAAGAAAAAAACATTCAGCGAACATTCAGAAATAACGTTTTTATAACCTAATGTAAACGTTAGTAAAACATTCTTAAGATTTAAAAAAAAAAAAAGAGACTAATCAGAACAATTCAAATGTGCAGCAACTCCAAAATGACAAATTATTCTACATCATACATGAATACATTAAGTAAAATAGTCTTCTATAAGAGCCTTTATTGAGAAACAAAGTCAGAATTGTGAGACAAAAAGTCACAATTTAATTTTTTCATTCCATGGTGGAAACTGGCTTTTATACAAAAAGAAAAAATAATTAAAATATTGTTCTTTTAAGAACTGATCACTAGAAGGTTCTTTGGGGAACCAAAAACAGTTCAAAATCCTCTTATTTCTGATAGTGTAATATCTTTTTCTCTTGCTCTGATACAGTACGTCTAGCAGGTCTGATAAGACTGAAGTGAAGGCAGGATATTGCATGCATCTCTATCTGACAGCTGAGGGACCTTTTCTCTCTGGACCTCTGGATCCTTCACATTAATTGTCTCAAACTCAATATATGCCCTTTCTTGAAGGTTTCCCCCGAACATTTGTCGCTCTGACAGCAGACTGATTGTTATTTCCATCTCAGATGTGCAGATGTAGCAGAACTCAGAATAAAGGTTAGCGGTGCTTCAGCAGGCCCACTTCCTCTACTGCCGCCAAACTATTTAGAGAGGCTCACGATTCCAGCGAAAACAAACAAAAATCCAAGACTTCAGTTCCCATTCAAGGCCTCTTCCGGGATTTGCTCCAATCACAGTTTCAAAAGTCCTCCCAATCTGCAGCTCTGCTCCAAAACCTAGTGAACTCCTGTGCTGTTTACTGTCTACATAGGCAGCAGTCTTCTAAAGCAGCATACTAACCAACATGGAACACAGCTAACAGAAAACCTCCTTAGAACTGGCAAACGTTCTTCCAGTTACAGTCTAACATTTTTTCAACGTTACTACGTTTCAGAATGTTCAAAAGTAACATTCCTATAACGTTTGCAAAATGATCAAATGGAATGTTCCTTTTAACATTCCAAAAATGCTTTAAACATTCAGAAATGATGATTTTTATATTTATAACTTAATGGAACATATTCTTAGAACTTATTTTAGCTGGTAAGAGACTAATTGGAAATGAGTTGGTTTTTAATTAGATTTAACTATATTTACTGATACCTTCTGGTACAGAACTCAAAGTCTGTTCATCATGTCTCTCGTCTCATCTGGCATATTTAATCTAGTAAAGCCTAAAACATAAAGATCTATTTTTTTCCTCAATGTTTTTTGAAGCAAAATATAAAAGACAATCTGCATCTGTGTACATCAGGCTTTTATGGCTCATATAGTCTGATATAGTGAGAATATGGAGGAAAAAACAGGTTCATTATTCAGAGACTCAAACTGAGCAAATATATACTGATATTTGATGAAATTCCAATGCTTGTAATTAAAAACAAGTATATTCGATATTTACATAAAATTATATCAGTTATATCAGTTGCCACTCTATATCTCCAATATGTATATGTCTTAGTAAAATGAGACTGAAATGATCCAAACATATAATGCAATGTAATCAAACGATGATTGAGAGATGAACAAATAAACGTTCCTCAATAGATGTGAGATGTTTTGGAGGCTTGGGAAGATCATTCCTTCATTGAGGAACAGTGAAAGTAAAGCTTCTGGAAACAAATGTTTCTCAAAAGATCCTGATGATCAGATTCAAGGCTCACTGATTCTTCTAAAAAATGACTGATGGAGAATCAAGCAAAGACAAGCTGCTTCAGTCCAGTAAGTGCTCATCTAGAAATATGACTAGAGTTATTCTTGTTTACTTGATAAAAATCTGTAAAGCAAAACGACACGTCAATTACCAGCTGAAGGTGGACTTTTCTACAATTACACTAAAAGCACTAAAACCTTTTATTTGATAAAAAAATCTAAACTATTAATCAGATGACACAAGACATGTAGTAGATTGTGTTTTGAGCATCTTTGTTCCCTTAAAATACTGCCTACCTAGGTGGCTAACTAGGTTTCAGAGCAAATGCACATCTGAGTAGACTATCGGTGTGAAGCGGAAAGCGCCCTCAGCTCATTACCCAGAATGCAGCAGTGTTGGTCTACATACCGGCAGCAGTGATAAATCCTCTTTTATTTGCAATTAAACTCCTCCTAATAGCAGTCCAGCGGCCATCGATTTCCCAGCGAACGCTCCTCCAGCAGTAGAGGCCGGACTCTGTGATCGGGAGGAAACGGGGAAATTTCACAGCACGTTTCCTTCAGATCTACTTTAGAAACGCACATTAACACACACACACACACACACACACACACACACACTCGCACTTAATTAAAGTGGGCTTTGGATGTTCTCTGTGCTAAAGCCATAAGCTCTAATATGACTACAAACATCACATTTGCCTGTTTTCGTGACTTTTTATGAATCCTGGTTAAAGAGAAAAGCAAAACAACACAGGTTTATTTTAAGTCAAGAAAATCTCAATTTCAAGCACTACTGGAAATACAAAAATGGGTGTAGGATTTACTTTTAAACTATTTTCACTTAAAAAAGTAACGGAAGGAAAACAGCAATACACTGACCTTCACAAAAACCCGCAACGTTCATGCCACACATAATCTCACGCAGTCAAAAAAATACACCGCAGAGCAAAGAGGCAGATTACTTTTGGTATTAAAAACGTCTTAGCTTTCATATATTGTATTTTTTTAAGAAATCAACCTAAATACCATTTTGTGGCTCTTTCACGTGTGCCTCAGTTCAAACAGCATGTGAACTGATTGTCTCTTTATATTTACTACTATTTATAGCACAGAAAAAACATGAAAGAACATCAGAAGGTATGTTGTTTCAGTTGCGGAAAGACTTGAATACACAGATCAAGTCCACCAACATTAATCTTCTGCACTCCTGTCTGGTTTGTTTGTTGGACAAAACGGCAGATTCTGTGTTATGATTGGTCAGATCGCCTGTCAATCAAATTCCCAGCAAAGGGTGAATTCATGAAAATATTAAATATTTCAAATATTATTTCAGTCTATATACTCAAACAATAATTTAATCAACTTAAACAATTAACAGTGTAATAATACCATGGTAGTCAGTGATTACCATATTCATATCCGATATTTACATACAACTAGCTCCAAGCTAGTTTAAAGAATGCCATGATATTACCATGGTATATGTCCAAAAAACATAGTACTATGAACAAATACCACAATAATACCATGGTATTTTTGTGAGTGTATAATAACAGCAGATAAAACCACAGTAAGGATCACATAACATGGTATTTAACATTGAACTTTTAAGAAAAGCAGAAAAAACACAGAAATACCACAGTAATGTCTCGTACTATGTTTGGTAAGTGTCTTAAAATCTTAAACATCCACCTGTTGATTTTACCACGGTAATACTGTTCTTTGAACATTAAAAAAGGTATTTCAACTTAAAAACCTAAGTTCAGTTCAGTTGCTGCGTTAATATTTTTAAGAACTGAGTTCATTTATTCTCATTTCCATTGTTATTAAACTGACAAAAAAAAGTGTACTTAAAATATGAAAATAAAATTCTCATATTTTGATGAGTTAAAGTAATGGGGAAAACATATGATCATATCATTTTTCACAATCAAGGGTATTTCAAACAACCTGGTATTAGAATATGGTAATCATTTGGTACCATGTTATTACCGTCACTCTACCGCGGTACATAATGAAAGAAAGGAAGGTCTGTTAGTCATAATTGCGAATACAAAGACAAATAACAATTATCAAGGTAATTTGGATTTGATACTTCATTAAGCACAATTTCGGGGTAGTTGATCACGAGCCGTCGCTCTGCATGGAGTCACCGTGGCAACAGACAGACATGAAGTGAGGGTGCACGCGCTAATTAGCGCAGCTGGTGATTCTGTGCGGATTCTGACTCTCAGCGGTCACGCGCCACTCATTAATCAAACATTTCGATAAAGTATTACGAGACTGTTTATGTTATGTTATAATTTGATTTGGAATACGAGCATACTGCGTTGTATATATATTTATTATATCAAAAGTGAGGTAAAATGTAAAATAGTAAACAGTATGCGGGCAGCAGTAGTGCGGCTCTCGGCCATCAGGCGGCGCTGCGGCTCAATGATGATCACATCTCAAATCACACAAAATATCTAAACAGTGCTGAGAGCTCAATTGAAAGGAAAGGCAAAGTTGACTAATAAAACTGACAAGAGAGAGAGAGAGCGAGAGAAAGTGTGTGTTACATAACACATCATGGTGTAGGAGGAGAAGTTTGTCTTCAGAGCGAAGAAAGAAAAGGCCAGACGGCCACCTGTGCACTAAAGAGTGCACTAAAAATAGTGCACACACACATGCACACGCACGAGCACTGCAGTTCATACTCAATTAGAAAAGTCTGATGACTGAAAGTCTCCCATTTCACTGCCAAAACAGACATATACACGTAAAATATTGAATGAGGAATTAAAATCAATGCCTAAACCGCCATTTGCGTAATGCTTAACATTAAACTGAAGTCAGGCGGAGATGAAAGTCATTTCAAAGGTGCAGCAAGTTATTACATTCTGATGGAAGATTATGAAGACAAACACTTTTGTTTGTTCAGAACATCATCACTGAATTATTCGCTCACGGGAACGCGTATTAAGACAGTAAACAGAGTCAATTTAGATTTGATGTTGACTCGCGGCCTGATTTGTTTATCGTGATTCCTCAGCGCGTCATGTCGAGCGCGTTCACAGTCTCGACAAAGACAAAAACAAAACGAGCTGCTTTATATTCACGGGCCGTCGGTGGAAAGCTCCGGCTGACGGCGCCATTAAACTTTATCAGTAAGTTGTGCAGCACCTGAATAATTGATTTCTTTGTGTTGTGACAGTGACAAAGGTCTGAGACTCGCCGGCTGGATCAGTAATTAACAAAAGCACTTAATTAAAGGGGAAAAAAAACCACTGACCACGAGTGTGTTCTTGATAAAATTCCTGCCAACGCACGCGGGCGCGCGCACATACATACACGGTTGTTTCATTATATATGTCTAGACATCTAATAGACTTCCACTGTTTTTATATCAGGTTTTGATATATCACCAAATGTAACACTTTACAATATGGCATACATAACATGAACTAACATAATGATTATTTATTTATAAAAGTATTGGTAAAATTATATATATATCTATATATAATAATTTTGTTCTCTCTCTCTATATACTAATATATATATATATAGAGGGAGAGAGATTTAAATATACAGTAGATAGGTATATAGATATAAGTTATATATATTGGCTTATTTTACATTTAAATTTAAAAAATGTATGAGTAAAATTTATATTATTTAGCCATTTTAACTTCACTGTAAAGCGTTACAAGTCATTTTAATGATATATATTATATATTAATGATATATATGTATATATTATTAATTAATTAATTATCTATCTACATATATTTGTCAAACAATAATAGAAATACCATATATGAATACAAATTATATGTATACATTATTATTATTATTATATAAATGTATTCAACATGTAAACATAAATTAATAACTTAAATGTATACTTAATATAAATGTATAAAGCAGTAATAACACTAGAGAAAAAGACAGAGTAGTTATATAAATGTATTCAAATTGTAAACATAAATAACTTAAATGTATACTTAATATAAATGTATTAAACAGTAATAATACCATTATAGAGAGAGTACTAATATAAGTGATATATAAATGTATAATTATATATTAATGTAATAAACAAAAATATAAATATATATACACAAAGGCAAATTAATAAATTAAAGTTATAATATAAATGTATTAAACAGTGACTAATACTCATCAAGGCTGTGTTTATTTGAATACAAATACAGAAAAAAAAATGTAATATTGTAAAATATTATTACAATGTAAAATAACTCTTCTATTTTAATATACATTAAAACTTTATATCTGTGACGCGCAGCTGAATTTTTCAGCATCATTACTCCAGTCTTCAGTGTCACATGATCCTTCAGAAATTATGCTAATATACTGATTTTTTTACTTAAATTAAAGATTGTTTGGAACCTGTGATGCTTTAAGGATTCTTTGATGAATAAAAAGTTAAAAAGAACAGCATTTATTCAAAATATTTTAAAGTATCTCAGGTTCCAAAATATTTGATAACACAACTGTTGCCAACATTTATGATTCTAATAATAAATAAGCATATTAAAATGATTTCTGAAAGATCATGTGACACTGAAGGCCAGAGTAATGGCTGATGAAAATTCAACTTTGCATCACAGGAAAAAAAATATATTTTAATGTATATTAAAACAGAAATCTTTATTTCATATTGTAATAACATTTTGCAGTATTGTTTTTTTTTTTTTTTTTGCATTTTTGATCAAATAAATGCTGTCTTGATGAGCAGAAGAGACGTCTTTAAAAAACATTACGGCCCGGTTTCCCAGACAGGGCTTAGACTAAGCCAGGATTAGACCATAGTTCAATTAGGACATTTAAGTAATTTTTATAAACATGCTTAGAAAAAAACATTACTGGTGTGCATCTTGAGACAAAACAAAGGCACTGATATATTTTAAAATCAATCAGTGCAATTTTATTTCAGTTGAAACAACTCAGACTTACATTTTAGTCTAGGACTAGGTTTAAGCCTTGTCTGCGAAACCGGGCCTATAAGTCTTACTGATCCCAAACTATATAAATGTAATAAATACAAATATATATACAAAGACTTTTGCATATATACAAAACTAATAAATTATATGCATATTATAAATGTACTAAAACTTTACAAATGTGACAAAATCAATTGGATCATTTGAAATCGTTTTATTTGTTTTCAAACGGACTTTTTCACAACAATGCCAGATATGGATCTTTAAAATGCTAATCGATGTGATTTCAGTTCAAGACTGTATTGAGAAGCTAAAACACCATCATGCAGAAAGAGAGAGAGAGAGACGGCCTAAAAGAGTGAGAAAGCCTGGAGAGAGACATGTCCCCTAGACAGAGGAGTAAGACACGTCCTGCTGGAGAGAGACAGGCTTCGACGAACCTGTTTAACACTCTATAAGCGCACAGCAGCTGAGAATTCATTTATTTTTGCCACAACAACACAAATTCAAAAGGGGCACAAAAGCAAACGTGCGCGTCAGCAGAACGATTCAAGCCTTTGTAATATTTGTTCTTTTGAGCATCTAATGCGACGGGAATGTCGTTGAGCTGAAGGAGGGGAAACGTCGGGCCGGAGTGCAGGGAAATTCATCAGCTAGAAGGTTTTCAGAGCCCTATGAACTATACAAACCACTCGCTTCTAATTAACAGTCTGAAAAATAAATGTACACATCATCATCATCGTCATCGTCGTAATCATACACTCGCTCACTCGCTGTAGTTTGAACTCTAAAGTCCGTGTTTAGTGGTGTTAGACAGGCGTTCCCATTGGTCCTTAATGGGAGGCATGAGTGACAGGTCCATCAGCCAATGGCTGACTCTGATCAACTAGAGGGGAAATTAGACACCTCCCCCAAATAAAAAAGGTCATGGAGGAAAACAAAACATAGGGAAACCTAGAGGAGCTGCAGCAGCCAGCGGGCAGAGACAGAGAGGTGTGTGTGTGTGTGTGTGTGTGTGTGTGTGTGTGTGTGTGTGTGTGAGTGTGTCTGTGTGAGTGTGTGAGTGTGTGTGTTTGTGTTTGCTGGATCCAGTGGTTGTGGTCAGAACCTCTCCTCTGCCGGCAGCGTCCGACTCACTTCAGTAGATCTCTGATGGCCTCGCTCTCGGCCGCCTCGAACGCACTGAGACCATCCGGACCTTTCCGTTCCTTATCGGCACCCTGGAGGAACACACACACACACACACACAGTGATTAAACACACAAGTCCTGCAGCATAAACATAAACAAACACACACTTGCATTCATCCTGATAAACCCACAGGTCCACATGCGGTTTGTGTGTGTGAGCGCTGAGACCAGATTGAGACACACTTGCACAACACTGCGGTGATTCAAGACCAAGCCATTCTTACACACACACACACACACACACACACACACACACACACACACACACACACACACACACACACACACACACACACACACACACACACACACACACACACACACACACACACACACACACATTACACAAGGCTCTAATACACACAACAACCACACTATTACACAACACTATAGTATAGAACGTAACATTTTATCTTAAGAAAATAAATGTTACAAAATCATTTTCTGTGATTTTTCTGGTAACAGTTGTGATTGTGACAAATAATTTCTCAGGTTTGCTGTGCTTTTTTTGTTGGGCTTCACAATTTAGTCAAAAAAGTGATAAGACTATTATAAATACTAGTACTTATTAAATACATAAACAAAATAACAACTTTGTTTTCAAAATAAAACAACTCAACAAACCTTCTTCTGTATATAGCACATAGTTCTGTCTATGCACATCTTTTTTTCTGTATATTTTTATGACCATTATTTATTGACATTTTAACATTAGTGCTTTTATTACCTTAACTTTGTGTATGTCTGCACTATGTTTGTACTTTCTGTACTGGAAGCTCCTAACACCAAGACAAATTCCTTGTATGTGTGAACACACTTGGCAATAAAGCCGTTTCTGATTCTGAAAACAAATTGTAACTGTTAAGTAGATAAGTATGTAATTGATTTTATAGTACAACTCTAACATTTTAATACTAAAATATATTACGTGTGTAATTAAATCACAGCCTCTCATAGTCAAATATAATAATTCTATGATATTAGAAAACTATTATTATTAGTAATACTACTAGTACTAAAAATACAAACAAAAAAGTAAAACAACAGCGCTTACATATTTAATAATAATCGTCATCATTTTATTTCTTGTATTTTTCAAGACAGCTGTAAAACCACAATACTAACATTTATAACTAATTTATTTAAAATCACAGCCTTAGCGAAATCTAATTTTTCTGTGAGTTTCAGAATCACTGAGCTAGTTTATAGGGCTGCACAATCTGACCAAAAACTGACAATATTATTAATATTATTCTTATTACCACTGTTACTAAATAAAATGCACACAAAATAAATCAATACTTTTTTTTAAATAATCTTTGTTAATTTTAGTTAATGAAAATTCAGTCGTTCATTGTTCATGTTAGTTCATGTTAAACACAACTTGTGATTTTAATAATGCATTAGTAAATGCTGAAATGAACATTAACTAAGATCAATAAATGCTGTAGAAGTATTGTTCATTCTTAGTTCGTGTTAACTAATGTAGTTAACTAATGAACCTTATTGTAAAGTGTTACCATAATATTTCATTAAATTACAGCCAAAATTAACTATATTATTATTACTACTATTAAATAATAATCTTATTTTATTTTACATTACACCTGCAAAATTGCAAATTACAAATATTTACTGTTAGTTTAATTAAATCACAGCCAGTCAGCAGGTCATAGCACTTTCTTTCTTTTTTTATCCATTTAATTGTGCAGTTCAACTTCCAGGCGTCAGGGTTTAATAGAGAGTTTTTAAATCAATCCACATTGAAGCAAAGCTGAGTTTAAACTACCATTTTTAGAGAAAGAAAGAAATGTGTGTGATACATTTTAAAAGTTGTCCATCCTACAGAAACAGTTCTTCAAAAAAAATTGTCAGACAAAAAATATGAACATTTTACAGTCAACTGAGTGCTAAAATATTGACGTTCCTGTGCTTCTACTCTCTTCAACAAATAAAGCAGCTCAGTGAACGCGTCAGAAAACAGGCCCCTAATTCTGTGGTTTCATCCTGAGTAATCAAACCTCATGGCGTTAGTCAAAGTTCTGCTAGAGTTCGCACAACCCAAGAACAATTTACCCCAGATTAGCCTTCCACCTGACCAATAAGAGCTGATTACGCCGTTATTGAGTAACAGCGAATCTCATGCATAATCTACAGGAGCCGGACCCGCGGGGCTCCTCAAACACGAGGGTAATCGAGCGGCCCGCCGCCCTTTACAGAAATATTATCCTCCGGGCGGATCGATGCGGCGTATTGATCGTCACTGTGGATGCGGACTGAATTATTCCTCTTTACACACAGGTCAGAGTTTGAGGCGAGTCTACAGTCACGGCTTTACTCTGAACTCGCTCAACTTCAGCGGCACAGACGTGCCCAAACCCAAGGCCGATCAAACATCTGAAGAAACATCGATTTCTCCATTCCGCCGGCGGGTGTCGAACACACACGACTTCATTCTTTAGTTTCACATCTCTTGGTGCATAATAAACGTCTGTTCAACTCGCTGTTTGTTCCCTGCGCTGTGGTCAGCGCTGATGCATGCTGGGCAGAAACTCACGAATCCAGAACACATACGGCACAAACAACTCAAGAAATTACATTACTAATACAAATAACTCTGCATTAATATCATTGAAGTACATTGTAACATTCAGATTGCAAACCTACTTCCCAAATCAATATTTGATGAGCTCATTAGCATATGATTTGCATATCAATGCCTATTGGGTATTCCGCAGCTTGGTGGGTTGTGGCTCATTTCATATTAGCCAATCACAGAGCTCATTTACGGTTTAAACTAAATCACAAACTAAATTAACTATTAAATCACGACTTCACAAATGTAATACTTCAGTTATTAAAAATTAAAATGGAGAATAAGATATTTAAGGGTAATTTTCTCTAAAAAGCTCATTTCTTCAAGGGTATCAACAGAATCAAACATTTATTTTTATTTTATTTTATTTTAAATACTAATACTAATTTTAATTTATTTTTTTTTCAGTTTATTTTAGTTTTAGTTATTTTAGTACTTTAGATTGCATATTAATGCCTCTTGGGTATTTAGCAGCTTGATGGGTTGTGGCTCATTTCATATGCGAAGTGGTTAACCAAGTATATAAGAAAACTAAATTTAGGTTATTAACAGAATAAAACATTTATTTAAATAATATATATATATATATATATATATATATATTTTTTTTTTAAGATTTCTATATAGTTTTTTTTAATATAAATTTTAATCTCTTTGTTTCAGTTTATTTTTGCATTTCACATATTAGTTATTCAGGAAACTGGTGGGTTGTGGCTCATTTCATATGCAGAGAGGTTAGCCAATCAGAAAGCTCATTTACAGGCAGAGCTCTTAAAGATACAGCAGTTAAACCAGGCAGTTTAATTTTAGGGATGATCATAAAAGACTAAATTAACTTAAATTACCACTTGGCAAATGTTTTAAGCAGACTTCAGGGGATAATAGGAAGCAGTAAATGTGTAGAACATAAGGTCTTAAAGAATAGAATGAATGACATGATTTTGCTGGTGATAATTATGGAAGTTTTACTTCCTATTTAGAGCATCTGACAAATAAAAAAAAGAGGAAGTACTTTTCTATCACTCTTTTTGTCTGTCAGTCATGTGACTTCTCCTCTCATCTGCCATATTTATGAGTAACAGTGAGAAAGTAAAGGAGGTGAATACAAAAACACATCAACAGATGGCAAGAAAAAAACACTGATGATTGGATGTGATCCATACCAACTCCAGATTTGTTTTTTGTTTTTTTTAATGCCATTCCAGTTTCTATGGCTATTTTCATGCTGAAAATCATATTAAAATTTAAAATATGAACTAAATGAGATATTAAAGATTATTTTTGCCTTAAAATTCCAAAACTTTTGCCTTTTCACGGGTATCAACAGAAATTTTCTTTCAATATTTTTTAATTAATTTTATTTATTAGTTTACATTAATTTGGGTTTAGTTATTTTAGTACATAAAATTAAATTAAATTAAAAAATTAAATTAAATTAAATAAGTTTTATTAAATGTTCTTTATTTCATAAAAATAATTATATTTAAATTCAATTACATCTATTTTATTGTAACATGTTTTTCGTTAACTATAATACCATGGCACAAATAAAACCACTAGACAAGTATTTTATGTAATTTGTCCATGGGTACGTGTTTATAAGGTATATGTTTATTCAAGAGCTACTGAAATGTTATTTAGTTTCACACGGTGGTCTCGGGTGTGAACTACATCATGCTGTGAACTCAACACCCACAATGCTGTGAGAGAACAATTCAAAAGAAAAACAGAAATGGACAACCCAGAAAAAAAAGCTGCAGTTTTTCCATCCACATTAAGACACATTAACAGCAATTTTAAAAAATATAGTCAAATAATATTGAAAATCAATAATATGAAAATCTCTACTTAATGTAAAACAGTGCTGAAATTAAGAATAATCAATTCAATTTTGTAATTATTAAAATAAATACACATAAAAATAGCTAAGGTTAATCACTACTGATGCTTTTATTTTTTATTTTATTATGCTTATATTTTGTCATATTAAATATATAAATAATGTGCAAGTAATGGAGGAAAACAATGGATATAAATAAATTAAAATCAATGTAATACTACTACTACTAACATAAATAATAAATACATTTAATTTCATTTCACAATTTTTTGATTACCAGAAAAATAACCAGAAAAAACCATAGGGTCATATTATTGCAAAAAAAAAAAAGCTTTAGTCAAAATTCAATTAAACAATTAAATCTAGAAAAATTTATCAAACCATTAAATCTAGAAAAAAATGAAAACGGAAAACACATAATATAATAAAAAAATCAAACGAAATTAAAAAAATAAATAAACCAAATTTCATAGGGTCCTAGAAATGCATATTTTTGTAAACTTTTACTAAACTGTTGTTAACTGCATTAGTTTCATGATTGCAATTATTACTAAAGCTATTAAACGTCCTGAAAGTTTCATAGGGCCCTATTACTGGTTGTATTTTAATCAAGGGATTAAACCCTTCAGTACGTTCCTCCCTAACTTCCTGTTTGAGTACAGGACGACACCAGAAAGCCCTGCACTCGTCTAGCTATCCGATGGGGATTCGAGTGGAGAATAAGCTGAAATATTCCTCCACAAACGCCTGATCAGCTCCTGCAGGAGCATCGAAGCGGCACAGAGGAGATGAAGGAGCGCAGAGCTCCTGCGGGACGTCCCGAGCGCGCACACACGCCTGTGTGTTGTTGTGTAATCTCAGAGGGGGATCTGAGTGAAGAATGTGCAGCGCTGTGCTGCATTATATAACCCTGTCTGACCCTGCGGATGTCACTGTTTACAGCCGCGCTCAGACGCTTTCAGCTTTAAAACTCACAAACAAAAAGCTCTTTCTCTAAAGGCACACCAGCCCTGGACGCTATGACAATATATACAGCACAACAGGACAAATGAACCAGCCAGCAGGGATTCGGAGTGCTTATATTTACATGTGAAAATGAGCAACAAACTCACAGAAGGATGTGTCCTAAAGTCAAGATGAGAACGGGTGTTTATTAGGCACAATAGCCCCCGGTTTCACAGTCAAGGCTTAAGCCTAGTCCTAAACTAAAATGTAAGTCTGAGCTGTTTCAACTGAAAGAAATTTGCACTGACTGATCTTAAATTATGTCAGTGCCTTTGTATTGTCTCAAGATGCACACCAGTAGTGTTTTTTTCTAAGCATGTTTATAAAAATGACTTAAATTCCCTAATTGAACTATGGCCTTATCCTGGCTTAGTCTAAGCCCTGTCTGTGAAACTGGGCCTAGATGTTTAGGAACATTAAATAAAACCGGTCACTTTTATACAGATTTCAAGTGATGTTTGTCATAGGTCTGTTAGTGTATTTCGGCTATTTTTTATTTTCAATTATTAAATGATTATTTTTTTAAAGTAAAATATAAACACCATATCCACCGCCACTCAAAAGTTTGGGATCAGTAAGATTTTTAATCCTTTTTAAAGGAGACTCTTCCGCTCATAAAGGCTGCGTTTATTTGATTAAAAATACAGAAAAAATATTATTGTGAAATATTCTTATTCTTATAGAATAAGATTCTAATTCACTGATTTATTATCAATGTTGAAAACAGTTGTGCTGCTTAAAATGTTGATTTTTTTCCCCAGGATTCCTTAACAAATAAAAAGTTGAAAAGAAATACATTGATTTAAAATATAAAATCTTTTGCAACAATATAAACTACCATCTAAAAGCATCTTTTTAAAAAAGAAATTAATACTTTTATCCACCAATGATGTGTTTAATTTGAGAAAAAGTGATAGCAACGACTTATATTGTTAGAAAAGATTTACATTTTGAATAAATCCTGTTCTTTTTAACCTTTTATTCATCAAAAATCCTGAAAAAAAAAAAAAAAGAATCACAGGTTCCTAAATATTAAGCAGCACAACTGTTTCCAACATTGATAATAACAGTAATTAATCAGCATATTAGAATGATTTGATATAAATAACAAAGTTATGGCTGATAAAAATTCAGCTTTGCATCACAGGAATAAATTGTATTTTGAAATATATTAATATAGAACACCATTATTTTAAACTGTAATAATATTTCACAATATTACAGTTTTTACTGTATTTTTGATCAAGTAAATGCAGGCTTGATGAGCATATAAGAATTCTTTAAAAAACATTAAAAATCGTACACATCCCAAACTTTTGAGCGGCAGTGTATATATATATAGTTTTGTTTTTCTTTTTACAGTGTAGAATTTATTAAATGAGCTTTAATGATTTAAATCATTTTAATTATATCATTGAAGAGTCTATTTTTTTACTATTAAATTAGATAAATTCTAAACAAGTAAAATATAATTAAATAAAATAATATTAAACAAATAATATAAATACTTTATTACATTATTTAAATCATTGTAATTATGATTAGTTACGTGTGTATTAGTATGATTCAGTCAGTGTTTCATAATGTAAAGCTGTTGTCATTTTGATTTTGCTGGATACACAGAAATAAACTGATATTTAATCTTTGATATTTAATTACATTTTTTGGATAAGCTCTAATTAAATAAAACAATATAAATATTATTAAACATTGTATAATATATTTGTTTAATATTGTATCTAATATTTTAATAATTAGTAGAGATAAAAAAAAAATCATAACTCTGTACTATTTTAATCATTTTCTTTGATTTTAAACTCAAGTGTTTCATAATGTGAATCACTGGATTATCCCAAAATAGGCACAGATTATTTATGTGATTATTTGATATTTAATCTATAAACCATTTTTGATGAATTTCCACTGGAAAACTGATATATATATACACCGTCATCTATTATATCACACTGTGATGATATAAGACTTTGCTCAGCCGCCCACCTGTATCACACACACACACACACACACACACACACACACACACACACACACACACACACACACACACACACACACACACACAAACACATATCTCACTGAGAAAGAGGATGTGTGAATGCACCTTTTCTAGAAGAATCTTCACGCAGCTCACGTGACCCTCATAAGTGGCGGACAGCAGCGGGGTGATGCCGTGTTTATCTGGAGCCTGTCGAGAAAAACACAAGAATTCACACATGCTGCGACCGGAAAGGAGCGCACAAACTCTTGAGCACATCAGTGTAAATATCGTTAAAAACGGCATCGCCGAGACGCTCTATGAATCAGATGGAGAGAGACGCAAGCTGGGTTATCAGGCGTCTTCAGAAGTCTCTTATCTCAGGAGCATTTCCACCGTTCGCAGGGAAACCTGTCTCCTTCTGTCCTGGAGAGCGAGCACTGAGAGACGCATGAGTGCTCATGATGGGACAGAGATCATATGATAGAGACGCTGAGAGCACTGAGAATGAGATTTACACTTTCTGCATATGCAGGGTATCTGCAGGATTTTTAAGCTCAAATTAACCTGCACGAGTAAAATATATATATATATATATATATATATATATATATATATATATATATATAAATAAATAAATAGTATGATACTCCTGGTATTAACATGCTCACACATTGTTTTTGTTGTTGTTTAGTGATCTGAAACCTGCTCAACAGATGAATCCTGCTGAGTCTCTTCAAACTGTTTTCCTCTGAGAGCGCTTTACCAACTTCGGATGTTCAACTACACTGATATTCTAGTGCAAAACAAGTTCCTTTACTGATGAGTTTTGCAATGACTTAAATATCAGGTAGGATTTACTTGTTTCATTTGTTGAACAGAATTCAGAAAAAGTTTTTTTTTAGAAATGCCACAAAGTCTGTGCACATCTGTGTGGTTAGATCAGGGTGCTCAATAATGCGTCCTTGACCTTCATTATGTATGTTTTGTAGGGGTGGCACGGTTCACAAAACCCACAGTTCGTTCGTATCACGGTTTTAGGTCACGGTTTTCGGTTCTGTACGGTTCTTGGTTTTTTTATTTTTTTATTTAATCTTTAACACTCCAGAAATTTACTTTGGCATTTGATATGCAGCTTAATTATCCACAATTTAGGATACATAATTTAAAAAAATGTTATATCATGTAAACATGCACAAACTGAATTGGACTTGACTTTAAGCACATTATTGGGACCATCTCTGAGGAAAGCTAGGGGAGCTTTTGATACAGCAAGAGAGAAGACACTGATGACATGCTTTCCATTTATTTGGCAAAAACAGGAGAATGAGTATTGCTATCTCTACAGGAATTCATGTGCCTTTTTAGCCCATAAAGACTGAACTGAAGAATGAACTTGCATTTATCAAACTGTCAACTTCAGTGTAGCTCTTACAAAAATTGTATCTTTGAAAAGAAAAAGAGAGGAAATCTTAAAGCTCTGTCTTTTAAACAAGTGATTGGTTGGTTCATGTCACATGACCTGCGGTGCGCTTGCGGCATTCTGAAAAGTTGAGATGTTTCAAAGTCTCTTTAAGGGTATTCTACAGTCTTTGGATGTTTTTATCTCGATGCGTGCGCACCGCGACCACGCCGCTTCCATTATGAGCGTGCATACCGCGCGTCTACATTAGAAATAACGAACTTGAGCGCGCAAAAGACGCTACATGTGAACGGCCCCTTATACACTGGCACATCCTCCAACTCCAGGCAGCCTTCCTTATCTCTCCAACTTGGCATTTCTACACGTGACGTAACCTGCAGCACACCACTTTTACTGTCTGTATGTCCACACACACCTCTTATTTCCTGCAAAAAGGACACTCACTACGTGCACGAGGCTACATCGCGCATGCGTTGAACCGTGTGAGGCACACACTCTCCGAACCGAGACGAGCGAACCGAACGGTTCGGATGTTTTTTCATGTACCGTGCCACCCCTAATGTTTTGATTATACTGTGTTGTAAATAAAATACAAATAATCTAAAACTCCATTCTTTGAATCTTCTCACTTTGTTCCTTACCTAATAGTCGTATTCAGTCATTGATGGGCCATTAGGGGAGGGCACTCTCAGGTGTGAATTAGGGATGCACTGAATATTCGGCCACCGAAAATGGCCCAAAAGTGCATTTTCGGTTTTCGGCCGAAAGATTTTTATCACCGAATTACATTAACTAAAAAAAAGTCAATCAACTATTATATTAATTAAATATATAACATAAATATATTTTGTAATTCCTAATTGTTTTGATTTCTATAATGCATTATCCTCTTGATGATCCACCAGTTCACATTTACAACTCTTGTGTGTTTTCAGTGTTAAAACATTGCTTGATTTTCTCTTTGGTCTGAACAAAAACAGCAGACGGCCTCGTTGGAAATAAAAATTCATTCTCTGCCAGCAGGTGGCGCTTTCGGAACGGCAGAAATATTACAGTTTTTCCGGTAACTGCAAATTTAAGACCTCTTGAAATCCTAATTAAGACTTTCTTGTACCATTTAAGCTTTTTTATGGTCTAAAATTTGATACAACTACAATTAAGACTTAAAGACATTTTAAGGACCCGCGGAAACCTTGTTATTAGTGGTTTAGTTCAAATCAGGGTTTTTATACTTGAAGTAATAAAATAAATAAGTCTCTTCTGCTAATAAAAGCTGCATTTATTAGATCAAAAATATAGTAAAAAGTTGTATTAATTTAGCAGAGGTCGAATTGCTGATGGGGGGGAGAGCGTGAATCACAGGCTGACAGTTTGATGGTATCAGGTGTGCAGGACCACATGTTAAACATTTACATACTGGAGCAGATATTCATCTCTCTCTCTCTCACACACACACACACACACACACACACACACACACACACACACACACACACACATGTTTGTTTTTGTGAATTGTGGGGACATTCCATAGACGTAATGGCTTTTATACTGTACAAACCGTACTTTCTATCACCCTACACCTTCCCTACACCTAAACCTAGCCCTCACAGGAGACTGTGCATATCTTTACATTCTCAAAAAAACGTATTCTGTATGATTTATAAGCCTTTTGAAAAGTGGGGACATGGGCAATGTCCTCATAAGTCACCCTCTCCTTGTAATACCTATGTCATACCCATGTTATTACACCAATTTGTGTCCTGATATGTCACAAAAACAAACACACACACACACACACACACACACACACACACACACACACACACACACACACACACACACACACACACACACACACACACGGCTAGAGAATAACAGTGGAAGGACAGTTACGTTCACATCGGCTCCTTTAGACAGCAGAAACTCCAACATTTCAACTTGACCACAGTCCACAGCGTAATGAAGCGGCTTCCGGCCTCCTTCAAGAGTCCTGTTCACATCCTCAGCCTGCACAAAAACACAGCACACTGTTACATTACAACACCAAACAGTATTTAATAGAAGTGTTAATGTTTGATTTAGATATTTAGATATAGACATTTAGATATGTGACCCTGGACCACAAAACCAGTCATAAGGTTAAATTTGACAAAACTGAGATGTATACATCATATGAAAGCTCAATAAATAAGCTTTCTATTGGTGTATGGTTTGTTAGGATAGGACAATATTTGACTGAGATACATCTATTTGAAATCAGAAATCTGAGGATGCAAAAAAATCAAAAAGACTGAGAAAATCACCTTTAAAGTTGTCCAAATTAGGTTCTTAACAATGCATCTTACAAATCAAAAATTACATTTTGATATGTTTACAGTAGGAATTTTACAAAAAATCTTCATGGAACATGAACTTTACTTAATTTCTTAATGATTTTTGGCATAAAAGAAAAATCTAAAATTTTGACCCATGCAATGTATTTTTGGCTATTGCTACAAATATACCCCAGCGACTTAAGACTGGTTTTGTGGTCCAGGGTCACATATAGATATTTGATAGATGCAAGATTCGTTTAGTCATTACAAATATATTTATAAAAACTATTTAATTATATATATTATTTTTAATTCATCATTAATTTTTGTATTTATTGATAATATTTATTATTCAATATAATTTTTTAATATTGGTATTAAATCAAATTTAAATAACATTTATTATTTAACATAATTACATAATTATAATGAACGTTGAATTATTCAAAATATGTAAAATATATTTTTATAAGATTTATGATACTTTATTTGTTATAAATGATATAGCACATACTTTAATATTTATATTATTTATTATATAAATAGACTTATTTTACAATTATTTATTTGTTCTAATAATAATAATTTTATATTTATTATTGCAACATTACATGATCTAATTATCTATTGTTCATCATTAATTTGTATGTTTTCTTAATATTTATTATTCAATATAATTATTAATATTGGGTATTAAATTAAATTTAAATAGCATTTATTATTTAACATAATTACATGATTATAATGAATATTAAATTATTTAATATTTTGTATATGATTTATGATACTTTAGCTGTTATAAATAATATAGAATATACTTTAATATGTATATTATTCATTAAATAAATACTTATATACTTTATAGACTTATATTATTTATTATATAAATAGACTTATTTTACAATTATTTATTTGTTCTAATAATAATAATAATCATCATCATCAAAACATTAATAATTGTAAATTACACTATATAATAATATTCATTAATCAATATAATTACACTGGATGTTTAATAATCCATAATCCATATTTTTAGGATTTAAGATACTTTAGCCATCATAAAATAATTATATTAAACAATATTAATAGTATTAATTTTTATTAAGCACTGAATTCTTCAATATAATTATATAAAATTGTAATATTTTGACATGATTTAGCATTTTTAGTCATTATAAATAATACTGAATATTTAATAATATATTAATAAATTTAACTATAAATTGTGTATTATTGAATAATTATTTCCTTAATTATTTACTATTGTTTGTTATTATTTTTATATGATACCATTTAACAAAGTTAGGGTTCACCAATAAATAACATTTAATTATAACATTTATTAACAAACAGATAATATATTAAATCATATTTTAAATAATAACACTTTAATTATACAAATTATACAAATTCTTAATAAAAAAACAATCAATTTTATGTATGAGTGTTTTGTATGAAACTAGTTGTTTTCATTTACTGATTTATCCCAAGATAGACATTAACAGATGATTATTTAATCTATAAAATCTACAAAACACACATACCACATCACCTGATGATCTGAAGTATATTGTTTTTTATTAACTTGTTCAAATCTTTGAAATAAAATTATTTCTTAGTGACGCACTGCTTTTATTTTCACACTTTTTGTTTTACACAATTTGTGCCCTTAATATTATTGTGTAATAATCACTCCACTATGTGTCGTTTCTAGCTGTGACTATATAACATGAACCTCGAGCGTTTTAATTCTGAAGACACTGATGACGAACACTTCTAATTTTTCACACAGCAAACCACCATGTGAACCTGCTGTGAGCTAAACCGCTGAGCTAAACCTATCACAACCACACACAGACAAATGACAAAACACTCAATCTGACTCCACATCTGCAGCTCAACTCTCATCTGATTTCATCTGGGACAAAACTGATGATATTAAGTGATAAAGATGAGATATTCTGAGGCTGAAAGGGCTAAACCACACAGCTCTCCATTTAGGTGCTGGGGCTCAATGCACCTGCGGTTTCCTGGCCACATCCTCAAACCACACACACACACACACACACACACACACACACACACACACACACACACACACACACTCCCATTATATCAGAGGAGGAGGAACTCCTGAACACAAGCCATTATTCAGTGCGCACACACACTGGTCTGGGGTCTGAGTGTGTGAGGAGTGTATATAGTTACACAAGGTGATATTGTGACACAGGATACACACTTAACAGATGATCTACAGCCCAGTGCATGTGTGTGTGTGATATTAGCGGAGCATCTTTAAACCGTTAACAACCACAGCACAGAACAAACCTATTATGGTAATGCCATAGTAATGAATGATTACTGTATTTATATTCCATGGTATTTGCTTGTTACTTCAACAAAAGCCAACACAAATGTGTATTATCATCAGAAAGACAACAAATAAAACACTGGTGCCATTTTAAAAATAAACACCCTTTAAAAACAAACATTGTTGTGCAATGTTGCATTTTCTGTACATCTCAACTTACTGGAATCACCATAATGTGATCTAAAAAAAAACACATTTGTCTTCATAATTTCTCATTAAAAAGTACATTTGTGCTCCGCTTCTGAACAACGTTCTATTTCTGATGACCTCCTCAGTTCCTCTAATCCTATTGGATAACACTTCAGGAGGAAAACCGACTTTAAAAACCGTGTCGTGTTGACTTTAACAACAAGCAACCGGCTGCTCCTGTTTACTGGATCAACATGATTCAAGTGGAAAATCTTCTAGAAAACACCTGTTGCGTTTACCATTAACAAAAAGTACCGTAGTAAATGTTTTTGATAATGTTGCGTATCTGGACATCTAAACTGACTCAAATCATCATTCTGTGATCAAATCATCTTTGCAAAGAATTTGTTTTCATAATCTTCATAAGGGATTTTTCTTTTCAGCTGTCAACTTTGATAACGCTTTAGGAGGAAAACAGACTGCTTTAACACAGAAGAAAAAACACAAGAGATAGATAGACAAATAGATTTCACACTTCATGTTGACTTGAATAACAAACAACCTGTTGTTTTACTGGATCAACCACGGTTTAGACAGAAAATCTTCTAGAAAACATCCACCTGTTGCTTTTACCATTAACAAAAAGTACCGTAGTAAATGTTTTTGACATACTGCCTTGACAATGTTGCGTATCTGGACATCTAAACTGACTCAAATCATCATTCTGTGATCAAATCATCTTTGCAAAGAATGTGTTTTCATAATCTTCATAAATGATTTTTCTTTTCAGCTGGCAACACCATTACCTTTTTCTATTGGATAACACTTCAGGAGCAAAACGGAGTGCTTTAAAACAGAAGAAAAAAAACCAAGAGATAGACAAATAGATTCCGCATTTCATGTTGACTTGAATAACAAACGACCTGTTGTTTTACTGGATCAACCACGGTTCAGATATAAAATCTTTTAGAAAACAGCCACCAGTTGCTTTTGCAGTGAAATACCATGACATACAGGTTTCTGGAACATACCATGACAATGTCAAACTTTTTGTTTCAGTACCACAGTAAATACAATGGAATTCATTGACATACCATGCAGTGCCTTTGTATGTGACTACAGTACTCATTCAGAGCCACTATGGATATCAAGCAGCATGGTACCATCACAGTGTTGTATTATAAGGGTCTATAAACCTTCACGAGCTGTCAGACCTGTTTGGACTCGTTTGTGAATGTGTGTGATCACATGAAGTGTGTGTTTCTCACCTTCACCAGCAGAGCCTTCACCTCATCCAGATCTCCATTCTTCAGGGCCCACATCAACTCCTTATCCCCCATGTCAGCTAAAATAGACACATATATAAATACATACATACATTCACAGAGAGAGAGAGAGAGAGAGAGAGAGAGAGAGAGAGAGAGAGAGAGAGAGAGAGAGAGAGAAAGGGAGACAGAGAGATTGTATTATAGGCCTGCGCTCGTAAACTAGCTGGCGCCTGCACTGCGCCTGTCATTTCATGCCTCCGACTGTTTAACGGGTGTGTGAAGCAGCTCAGCGGATCACTCACCGGGTTCTGAGTGTTTTTCGGGTTTGACAGAAAGTTTGTGATCAGACACTGACGGGATCCGCCTGAACTGCAGCTACCAGCGGCACGAACTTCCGCTATCAGACTAGCGCCCACAGACACTTCAGAATAAGAGTCCCGGTCCACACCCACCACACAACTGACACGATAAAACCGTACGTGTGAGGTAAAATTACAACAATGCAAATAGAATAATCAAGCAACAAACACATTAAGACAATAACAGTCCGAAATAAAATATAATACTAATAATAACAAAACAAAACACGTAGGAATAAATTTAATGGCATAAACTTGGCCTGCGTCATTTCAAAATAAGAGTCTAGTTATCACTGACTACGCTTGGTGTGTAATAAATCATATGATACGCTAAACAAATGTAGGACAAGAGTAGAATCCAACTTAAAAAAAAAACACAGATGTAATGTTTGAGCTTTAGGAGGTCAGTTTGAAAAGAATTAATGTGGCGCTTTTCATAAATTAGAGATTAAATGGATCAAACCATTGAAACTCAGTTAGAGTTCCAGATGATGAGGAGGATTTGCCATTCAGAAGAATATAATGACTGGAGGTGCTGCAGGATTAATATTATCTACTGGTAAATCTGCTCAAGTTCATAAACAATGTCTATTTACATGTGAATGTTTTATTTACATATGCTAATATGTTTTTATTATTACCTGTGGTGTTTCATAAAGGAATGAATAAATGAATACAAAAATACATTGGGCTCTTTTAAATGGTTGTGAATATGCATAATCCCAGCTAATGAAAAATGTTCCAAGAACGTTTTGCTAATGTTATAAAAACATGTTCTCTGAACGTTCCTGGTTATGCGAACGTCAAGGGAACATTGCAAGTTATCATTCCACAAAGATTATGGAAACGTTACTTTTAAACGTTCTCTGAACGTTCTGAAACAAGCATTAACATAAAAAAACATTAAATGAATGTCCAATTAAAATGTTTAAATAAAAATGTTCCATGGACAATGTATAAATAATGTTTTTGTGCTAACATTCTGAGAACATTGTTAAAGACCAGATAATGTTAAATGAACGTTCTATTAAGAACGTTTGATTATAACTTTAAGATAACCTTTTTGCAGTCAGGTTTAGTCAGATGGTGAGACTCGAAAATAAAGTGTTGGTGTTTATTAGTGTGGCATTACATTGATATATAAAAGCGTCTCTTTTAAACACACACTGACTTGTTTTTTTTTTACCTGCTTGCAATTATAATGAAGAATGTATTTCGAATGCTCGAGTTGGATCAGACCATTGAAACAGATTCAGAAAATAGCAATCAGGCCGTTTATCAGCTTCGAATGGAAAGCTCCCATCCTCCACAAACAGCACAGAAGTCCTTCACCTTCCCACCTAACCTCTCTCATGCTGATATATGGAGGATGACAGCGCCGCATGACACTATTATTGCATGAAATAAGCTCTCAAAAGAAAACCAATCCAGCTAGAGGACAAAAACATCTATAAAGGAGCGAGTGTTTGTCAGGAGGGTTATAAAGCGCCACTTCAAGGAAATTCAGCGGTACCGTGAGCCGCCCGAATGCAGGTAAAGCCCAGGAGAGCAGCTGCTCGCCGCCCATTAGCCGCGTTACAGCAGCCTGAGCTGCGGCTGTAATGATATGCAGCTTTGAGCTCTTGAGGGCCTCGCATGGCCTCCGCAGGCCTCATGCTAATACAGCAGCACAATTACTGCAAACTCACGGGGGACGAGCACAGGCGCGCTCCTCACGCGTGTTCATGAGCTCATACATGCTTTATGAAAGTAGTGTCAACAACTTTTGTTATACACAAAATATACAAATTTATGCCAGGAACGTTCTCAGAACGTTATCTCAATGTTATGAAGAAGTGATATTGATAATGTGTTTAGTTGTCTGGTCTAATATTCTCAGATTGTTAGCAAAAAATAAATAAATAAATAAATAATGCATCATTCATGGAACTTTTTTTTCTGAAATGTTTCAGTTGGACTTTCCTGTGACGGTTTTTTTATTTAATTTTACTACTTCCTTTGGAACGTTCAGAGAACATTTAAAAGTAACATTCCCATAATGTTTACTAAATCACAAAATGGAATGTTCGCTTAAAATATGTATAACCATTAAAAACTTTTTTTAAAACATTTTAAAATTTGGATTCTTTAAACATTCCGAGAACATTCCAAAACAATGGTTTCATAACTAAATGAGAACGCTAGCGAAACATTCCTAGAACATATTTTTGTACTTAAAGGAGTAGTTCACTTTCAGAACAAAAATTTACAGATAATGTACTCACCCCCTTGTCATCCAAGATGTTCATGTCTTTCTTTCTTCAATCGTAAGGAAATTATGTTTTTTGAGTAAAACATTTCAGGATTTCTCTCCATATAATGGACTTCTATGGTGCCCCCGAGTTTCAACTTCCAAAATGCAGCTTCAAAAGGCTCTAAACGATCACAGCCGAGGAAAAAAGAGTCTTATCTAGCTAAACGATGGGTTATTTTCTAAAAAAAAATTTCAATTTATATAATTTTTAACCTCAAATGCTTGTCTTGTCTAACGTGGCAAGACAAGCTTTTTAGATTAAAAAGTATATACGTTGTAAATGTTTTTAGAAAATAACCGATCATTTTGCTAGATAGGAGCCTTCTTCCTCGTCTGGGATCATTTAGAGCCCTTTAAAGCTGCATTTAAACTGCATGGAAGTTCAAACTCGGGGCACCATAGAAGTCCATTATATGGAGAGAAATCCTGAAATGTTTTCCTCAAAAAACACCATTTCTTTACGACTGAAGAAAGAAAGACATGAACATCTTGGATGACAAGGGCCTGAGTACATTATCTGTAAATTCTTGTTCTGAAAGTGAACTACTCCTTTAAGGCAACACACCACAGGTGAACAGGAGATCTAATAAATATCACCATACTCCTCCAGTTAATCGATTACATAGGAAATGCAAACATTTTTACATTCTACATTTCCAGAACATTTGATAAATCCAGATTCAATACTCCTGTTTCACTTTGTTGACATATTAGAATTTTTATAAGAGGGGATTTTGGATTTCTCTTTTATCATGATTTAAATTAGAAAATACTGTCAACAGCCAGAAAAAAAAATCACTTTCACCATATTTTTAGGTGAATGATTTATGAACAAACTCCTTTAGAAACCCTTTAGAATATAGATAGGATCACAACAGTAAAGTTTGCTGTAAGTGCTGCTGAATTGGAAACTCACTGGCTTTAAAGAGATGTTTTGTAATTGAAATCTACAGACGCAAATAGATAAAGTGCAATAAAATGAACACTTGAATGTGTATTATGAATGTTTTCTTTCCACTAGTCTGAAAGAAAAATGTTATGAAAAGCCAAAAAGCTCAAAATCTTGACCAGTGCATGAAAAAACTATGGTTTTGCATGTTATGCCTTGCCTTAAAAACATCAAAGGTGCCATTTAAATTCTGGCTGGTGTCTAACAGTGTGTGAAATCATCAGGTTTCTCTGCTTGAAGACTAACTTTCACACTCTCAACAAATAACTTTTGAATATGAAAATGAGAAAGAACAATTGGAAAAGTTTTCATCTGCTCTAAACCGCAGTTATCTTCATCCAGAGGGACGATCACAGGAAAAACTTCAGAGGAAATGCAGGCGTGTCTTCCTGTAATTATGTCCAAACAGCAGCGGAACAAATGTTTCTGGTGAAACGAGAAAACAGAAACATGTGACATTTGAAGCAGGCAATTAAAAACAGCAGCAATAAACATAAATACTCTAAAGCAGAGATCCACAAACTTATTTTGTCCACCAAACAACAGATTTTTAGATAATATTTCAATAACTGAACACATTTGGATGTTGATGGCCGTGATAGTGATTTATTTTAATTATTTTTATTTTAGAAATTACATTAATTGTAAATGTTCTTTAAAATGTTATATGTTAGAACAAAATGTTCTTTAAGTATTGTTAATGCAATATTCTCAAAATGTCCTTAAGATATTATTTGTACTTTAATATTTTAAGGTTTTTTGCCTTTATAATCACAACAAAAAAATGGGCATTAGCATATTACAAAAAAAACCCTTTAAATAATGTTATTTAAATAATGATATTTTAAGTGAAAATAAAGTTAGTAAAATGTTTTTTTCTTTAAATAACGTTAGAATAACAAGAAAACTGGAAATTCCAACATCAAAACGACGTTCCCGCAACATTTTTATAACCTAAATTTGTCATCTGGAAAACAAACAAAAATTAGTTGCAAGAGCGGTTTTTCTAACGTTCCTACTAGGTTATGAAAACATTATTTATTTCTTGGTTATATGAATGTTAAGAAAACATTCCATTGCTGCAGACATTATGGGAACTTTTATGAAGGTGAATGATTTATGAACAAACTCCTCTGTAAAAACCTTTAGAATATAGATAGGATCACAACAGTAAAGTTTGCTGCTGAATTGGAAACTCGCTGCCTTTAAAGAGATGTTTTGTAATTGAAATCTACAGACGCAAATAGATAAAGGGCAAAAAATGACACATTGAATGTGCATTATAAATGTTTTCTTTCCACTAGTCTGAAAGCCAAAACGGCCAAAATCTTGACCAGTGCATGAAAAAAAAAAAAAAAAAAAAAAAAAGTTTTGATGAATTTTCCAGTTTTCTTGTTATTCTAATGTTATTTAAAGAAAAAACATTTGACTAACTTTATTTTCACTTAAAATATCACATTATTTGAATGTTATATTTTTAGTTTTCTTTTGTGATTGGGGGATTATGGGAACTTTACTTCTGAATGTTGCAAAACAAGTTGCAACATTTAAAGTATTTTTGTATCATTTGTAACGTTTTTATACTAATTTGATTACTTTGAGTGAACATTCTATTAATGTTACTGGATAAGCATTCATAACTTTCCCTGTTAGCTGTTATCAGTGAGGTGATTCAGTGTGAGAGATGATTCTACTGTAGTCTAGTTCACATAATCAATCCGCTCACCAAACCTGATCAGATGAAGCAGCTGACCTCCTGTTGTCACGCACCTCCTGGGCTCCCATAACGCCATGTTTTCTCCCATCATCCATCACTGCCGTCACGTCCGGCGCGGCGGCCGCAGGGGATTTGTAGATGTGAGCTCTGATTGTGCGTGACAACTTCATTACGAGCCAATCACACCCCCGCTTTCATCATGAGCGATGCGTGTCAGTCTTCTCCAGCATCTGATCTCAGCTTAAACTGTCACACGAAGGCTCCAGATCACACAAATGACACGAATTTACAAAAGTTATACGAAATGCAACTTTTGATTAAAGTTTAATTGACATGTCATGCTAATTAAAGGCGTCATGTGCAGCTGAACGCACGAGGGGAGCGTTCGCTAAGAACAAACCGCAGCCGCTGATTTGTTTGCACACTCTTAGTTGATTCACTAAATGAATTATGCAAATGGGGAAACGGTGCAAACGTGCCAAGAGATCTCTGTAATAACTTAATGACTTCAATTAAATACTTTTAATAATTGAAATCACACCGCAACCCTACTTCAGCACGTGTTGTTTGGCTAAACCAGACTGCGGGTTGTTAAAAACATCTTATTAATGGACTTGCTTTTGACTTCTCAAGACGTCAAATGATCGACTGGTGTGAATTACTTCTTGAGAGTTTGGACTCTCTTTCTGACGGCACCCATTCACCGCAGAGGATCCATTGGTCAGCGAATGATGCAATGCTACTGTTGAAGAAACAAACTCATCTACATCTTTGGATGGCCTGAGAGGGAGCACATTCAGCACATTTTCATTTTTGGGTGACCTAAGAACTTCAACATAATTTGCATTTACATTAAACAAAGCTAAAATCAATGTACATTTCTCAGCCGAAAAGTTTCTGCATTATTCGTTAAGTCTCTGCTTAAAAAGATCTGACTCAGCAGAATGATTCATTCACAAATCGCTACATTTTTGCTCATTATTTGATCCTGCTACCTTGCAAACCATTTTTGTTGATCCAAACCTGATCATTCGAATAACTAGAAATGGTTTAAATTGAGAAATCTGCTGGTGATTTTTATTTTTGTGCACATTGTGCATCAGACAGGCAGTGAATGGACTGTGGGCGTACCATCTAAATGACTGCAAGCAGCAGCCGGCGTGTGTTTGTGTGGAGGATCCGGGCCGACGCTCTCAGCAGACAAAACACTGGATGTAAGACACACTGATGCTCATGATGTTTCTCCGAAGACACGTGCAGACGGCCTCTCCCGCCCACGCCGATCTGAGGGGCACAGGGGGTTAATGAGATGCACACACCAGCCTCCTACAGACGGTCTGTGCGCGTGTCTGTGTCCAGCAGGAGGCAGCGTTCTGGAACACATGCAGACGTTCAGCTCTCCCGCTGCTTTCTCATCATTCCTGTTCTGACAGAAACAGAAACAGTTTGTGCTTCTCAGCGCAGTTGGGTTCCTCTCGCGGACCTCTGACTGCCCAATAGACTAGCAGGATGAATTCAGAATACTATTACATGCTATTTTTAAAAACATGCGGCAGAAAGAGTAAGAGCAGAATGCTAGTATGCTATTCTGAATTCAGCGCTAGTGTACTGGTCACTACAGAGCACAGTATACACTGAATACTGCATATACTGACACCACTGTGATTGTAGACAATTTGAACTGGCCTCATATTTGATGAAGTTCGCCTCACTGATTTTGTTATTTTCCTGTTTATTCCTGTTTATCACATTGGATGCATTGTAACATTTGTCACTAGCATTTAATATATTCTGCTAGTGTATTTTGTGTTTTATACAATACAGAATATTTCAAAGCAGATTCACAGTATTAAACAGGAAAATAACAGAATCAGGGAGGCATTTTGGAAACAAAAACCGGCATTTTGATTTTTAAACCAAATTTTTTGTAAATATTTCACAACTTTTATGATTATGTTTACTAGATAATGGATGGATGGACAGACTATTGATGGATAGGTAGATAGATAGAAGACAGATGATTGATAGATCAATAGATAGATAAATAGATAGACGACTGATAGATAGATAGATAGATAGATAGATAGATAGATAGATAGATAGATAGATAGATAGATAGATAGATAGATAGATAGACAGACAGACAGATGATTGATCGATCAATAGATAAATAAATAAACAGACAGAATATAGATAGATTCTGTTCCGACTGACCAATAGAAACACAGCTAATATACAGACTTCCTGTTTACATCCTTCCTCATTATCATCATCATCAGCACATAAAGGACATTGTCATTATCTACATTATATCAATTACATCTAATAATCTTAAAAGTGTCCTGCGAGATCTTTTGAATCGCTGCTGATTATATAATTTATAATGCTGAATAATTGAGTCATTATTGTCATTGTTCTCAGCCGACTTTAGTGAACACACACAAACCTAGTGTGTTAATGTGGTTATTCAGAGAAGGAAAGGGACATTTGGAGAACGTGGACTGAAAAAGCTGTGAAATATATACAGACAGTGGACACACACACACACACACACACACACACACACACACGCACACACACACACACACACACACACACACACACACGCACTCACCTTAGGTAAGTTCTTCTCCATCAGGTTTTATGTCGGGAACAACTTTCCAGGCTGAAGCAAAGGAGAGCATCCACCTGTGGGACACAAACACAAACTGCTCAACCTCATATGACCCTCATCTCACTCACTTACTAGACGTGGTGTGTGGATTCTAGTGTGCTTAATAGACAGCAGGGTCCCTCACTGATTCTGATAAAATCATTCTGATAAATAATATGTTTCTTTCTGGAGCCGCTGAGATTAGAGCGGGAGACGCTTGCGACGCAATAACGCGTTCAGGCAGATGTCTAGAGGTCTAATGGCTGTTATCGCACGGGTCCTTTGGGCTTCCAGGTTCATCCCGCATATAGATGATATATGGTGTTCAGCAGACAAACAATCAGAAGAGTCCTGCTTCAGCTTTAGCTGTAAACACACACACAAACCTTTGTTTTTCTGTCATTTTCCATTGACTTTCATATTTTCTATTCTCTAAACTCTCACACCAACCTCACTGCATTTTCACATCATCATTAAGGCATTTTTTAGTTGTTTATCATGCTGTTTTCCTCGTGGAGAGCTTTAGCTGTTGGCAATTTCAGATTCGATTGCCTTTGTGGGAGTTGAATTTTTAAAATGTTCATTTTTGGGAATAAAAATAGTAGGTGTTTTTTAGAGAGGAAAATAAAAACATCATTTACTCATCCTAATGCTTATTCTTCTCTGAAACGATAGATAGATAGATAGATAGATAGATAGATAGATAGATAGATAGATAGATAGATAGATAGATCTTGTGTTGTGTAAAGGCTGTGCAACACACACACGCACACACACACACACACACACACACACACACACACACACACACACACACACACACACACACACACACACACATACTCACCTTCTAATTAAAACATGAATATTTCTGCATGAGTTGATTCTTATTAAGCTAAAGAAGCAGCTCCAGTATAATGAGTGTTCAAACTCCTCTCAAATTAACTAAACAGCACAGCAATTACACAAACAGGAACAGGAACAAGTCATTTACACACATTCAGCTGCTCTCTCTCTATTGTTCTTCTACCTCATGAGGATTTAATTCATGCAGACAGACACTCTGTAGTTCAGAGGAAACGCCAGTATGTGTGTGTATATATAACCTATATATGGAGACTACTGTATATTTCTGTGGTTGTTAATGCTATTTTTGGGTTTAATCAGTTTAAATAACAAACATATGCATATTTAACACAATAACAATAGAATATGGTATTGTGAGATGATTATTTGTCATTTTGTTGATGAACTTTTTAATCAGCTCGTACTGATACGGAGCAGAAGTAGCAACATAACCAAGTGCCATCTCACACAGGATACACACTTCATACTTGCGTTTTTCTTGGTCAGACTAATGTTACTAAGTTTTAAAGCGGCAAAAACAGCAGTTGTGTTATTTTCACACACACTCCTCCTTCAGTCCAGTATAAAAGCATCTAGTGCCTGAGATCTGAATGGATGCTGGTGTTTGAATCCAGCAGCCCCAACGCCGGACTGTTAAAAGGAGAAATATTTGGCACTGCTACACTGAAAAACTGCACCACACGCTTTGATAATGTCAGTCAGAGTCATAATGGGTCATATTTCTTCAGATTTGAAGCCTACGGTGTACTAAAATATAGTTACAGAGAACCTACATACTACCAAGTTGAACTTGCTGTCCTAAGTGAGAGTCATATTGTTCATGCTGCTTCTATAGTGTGACTCAACACAAAGTTCATAAAAGAAATCTACTATACAATACTAATGCACCTTCATTACTGGACAAGATAATTCACATTATCTTGTAATATCTCTGTGTGTTTCAGGCTCTCCACCCAAACCCGCAGTGAGCGTCTTTACAAATTTGAACAGTTTAAAATGTTTTTAATTTTTTTCTTAGCCTCCATCAACGCACAAAATTATTTCTGTCTACGTCCTGCTGAAGAATAACATGGGTGATCACACCTGTTTCTGTTTTCATCAGACTTTAGATCCCATCGTAGAATCAACCTTATTCAAATTGTATATCGAAACTGTTTATCTTGAGTGTTTTTCATAGCTTTTACTGTAAACTCCATTTTTACACATCAAACATAAAGCTAATAAACATAATTACAAGAAGGGACTGGACTATAATGAGTGGATGAAGTGGTTTAATAAAATGAAAAACAGGAGGTAGAAATGTTTCTGGTTTGAGATGAGCAGATTTCTGAAATGGAAACAGAACATTTCTTACTTTAGTGGTCAAATGTCATTGAAATCTCATTTGTTATTGTCTATGAATTAATAAAATGGGGAGAGTACATTTTGGAATGTTTTTGTTTTTTAATTGTTGTGGATTACATATGTTTTTGCTAAAATGAATAATGCTTATGATGTCCAGTTTGATTATTAGGATTTTAGGTCTGGTTTTAATACAATTTATTATTTTCTATCCAAAAATGATTTGCATTTGTATATTCTACTGTAAGGTGAATGTAAATGATGGAAACATTGGTGATGTTCCTCCTCACTGGATCTCTGATACAAGGTCTCATTCTCATAGATTATTCCTCTTTTTAACAAGCTGAATTATTATAATGAAAGTGCTTCGTGTTACCTTTATGAGATTTAAGAACAATAAGTGGTACACAAGTTTGTTCTGCATATTGACTTTGTATGATTACTTCCTTTTGTTTGCTTGTTTCAGCTGGTTTTTGTGGCTTCAATATCAGTCTGCCTCAGACAGTTGAAGGTCTACAAGGATCTTGTGTTTTCATACCCTGCACATTTGATATTGATCAACAATATGAATATTTACTCACTGACAGTGCAAAAAGAATGTGGTATAAAGACGGACGCCATGCAGTTAAAGTGTTTGACTCCAGCAGCCCCAACACTGGACTGTTAAAAGGAGAAATATTTGGCTCTGCTACACAGAAAAACTGCACCACACGCTTTGATAATGCCAGTCATAATATTTCATATTTCTTCAGACTTGAAGCCAGTGGAAAAATGCGTTTTAGCTTAAGAAAACCTACATATTCCCAAGTTCAAATTGCCATCTTAGGTGAGTGTCACATTGTTCATGATGATTCTATAGTGTGACTTAACACAAATAAAAATAAAAGTCTACCACTGTATAATAGCAAAGTCCCTTTAAGGCAAGTCATGTCACTCGGCGGCCATCTTTGAAACGCCTCTCGGGCATACAAGTGCAGCTCCTATCTGTTTGAATGGGGAAACATCAAAGTCTCCAAAACTGTTCACCAAGCTTACGATTAAATTTCATATTTTAAATTTTCAAAGAAATCCAACAAGAACTGCCTCATAAATATGGTTCCTTGTGCTCCAATAGCGTGAAAAAACGCTTATTTTTCCGGCTAGATGAGCCAGTGCGCATGCGCAGTACTGAGCGCACGTCTTAGAGCGCCGATTGTTTCTATAGCAACCGGGACTTCTAACGGCAGCTGCAGTGACGCGCTGACTTTACTAATCAACTATTGGCACTTTCACTAAGAAGGCGGGGCTTCGCGGCCATAATGAGCGTTGCATTTTTCCCCATTCAAAACTACACGAGTGACATGTCTTGGGTATTCTATAGTCTTTGATAATAGTGATGTACCTTCGTAATCGGATATTAGAATTCACATTATCTTGTAATATTTCTACATGTTTCAGGATCTCCACCCAAACCCACAGTGAGATTGTTTAGGGATCAGCAGCAGATGATTGAGGGAAGTTCAGTGAGTCTGCGCTGCTCTACTAAGATCTTCTGTCCGTCTCGTCCACCATCTCTCACATGGAGCTCGTCTCTCAATGAGAACGTCACAGGACGGCAGTATCAGAGCCAAACTGAGCTCATCTCTGATCTGAACTTCACTGTTTCTCACCGTCATCATGGAGTCACTTTCACCTGCAATGCAACACATCAGCTACAGCAGCAGATCACAACACAAGAGTCCCGAATGCTACGAGTTCAGTGTAAGACAAGAATCATACAAAGCTGAATGATCATCTGAAATTAGTAAATCAAAGTAATCACCTGAATGTTTTTATCTTCCATTAGACGCTCCTAAAAACACATCGGTGAGGATAAATCCAGCTGGTTTAGTTCTGGAGGGTCGTTCAGTGACTCTGAGCTGCAGCAGTGATGCAAACCCAGCAGTGAACTACACCTGGTACAGAGACACTGAAGAACTCCTGAATCCAGTTCAGACCGGACCAGACCTGACCATCATCAAGACCAACCCCACACACAGAGGACGATACTACTGTACAGCTGAGAACAAACATGGCTCACAGAACACATCAGTGCTGCTGGACGTCCAACAGACAAATTTCTGTCTAAGACCTGCTGACGATTCTCAGGAATTGTCCCATCATTCAAATCCCCTGTGATTCAAGCTCTTATACTGTATCGACAATACAATACAATACAATTCTCAGTTTAATCAATTGTGTAGTGATAACATGCTGTCATCAGTTCAGAGTAGGGGTGTGACGAGACACTTATCTCATGAGACGAGACACGAGATTGGGTTCATGAGAACGAGACGAGATTTTTTAACTTTTTTTAAAAGAAATCCTCAATGATGAAGTATATAGGGGAAAATTGTATTTTATTCAACAACAAAAAAAACAAAACAAAAAGAAAATTAGGTGCATTTTGATATGAACTTGTACTTCATGAAATTAAACTTATATTTTAATGAATTGTACGCTGTAATAAACATGTAAACTAATACGGCATGATTCTGGGTAAACTGAAGAACTATTTTCTTTTCTAAACCGGAGATCACGATTCTGAAGAAAAAAAGGATTAGAAATCTACAAATTTACGTAATTTAGTAGTGGTTCTGACAAAATTGCTTAAGTCTAAATTTTAATAAATAAAAAAATGAAAGGAGCCAGTTGTTTGATTATTAAAGACTTTCACTATTGGAATGTCTTGAATGTATAATTCAATGACAAATACTTTTTTAAACGTGCAGTTGTCGCCAGCTCTAGGCGAAGAGGATAAACGTTGCTCTACAGACGTGTTAGAAGATACTTTCGTTTTTATCGCTGCTGCAGACAATAGATGTGTATACCCAAACAATAAGCTTTTATCCCAGTACTTATGTTATTTAAATGTCTGTAACAAAGAAATATTGATGATTATGTGGTTAAAAAGACAGTTCCTTTCACGAAACAACAGCAGTAAGAATGCAGGTTTGAATGTCTTCGATAACTTTCACATCATAAGCGTCAGTGGAGTGCGTGAAACAGTTTTAATAGACACCGCTGAATCGTTGTCATTCATGAATAAGATCGCATGGGTGTTTGAATAGAGATCGTGCCATTTTAACTATTAGTCATGCAGCTCTAATGTAAACACTGCTAAATGTTTTGCCATGATATTGTCACGTTTTCACGAGACCAGTCAGATCTCACGGGACACATAAGAATATGAAGATTAAAAATACACCAGTCAACATGGTGCAAAAACGAATTATAATTTTCAATTATACTGTAATGTTGAAAGGACATAATTAATATGTAAAACAGAGAAAATTCATTTAATAGAGACACCAGTTACAGTATTGATATCAATACTTAATAATAGGCTACTTGGTAAAAAGATGCCGTTAGACACATATTTAAAATATAGGCCTACTGTATGTTGTTTCTACTTTAATTTGGAAGTATATATAAATACATATATAAATACGCAATTAATCATGATTAATTACAGAAAAATGTGTGATTTTTTATTGATTGACACTATGGCACTAATGTTAACCTTTTATAGATGTTAGTGTTGGTAGTATTAGTTCATTTTAGTGAATATGTATTTCAATGTAATTGGCCCCCCTAGAAAGAGATTGGGACGGCCCCCACCCCCTTGGCCCCCTTCAAATTTTCAGTCTGATAATCCAGCCCTCAAATGAATCTAATTGAATAGCCCTGGTGTAGATGTTTCTTTTTTCCTGTCCTGGATTGCGTTTCAAATGTGATTCAACACCTTTTTGTGAATATCTAAAAGCTTTGAATTATTTCTACATCAGCATGAAAACTGAACACTGAATCTTACAACAAGTGTTGTCTATTCAATAAGCTTCATACTTCTGTATTTAATAGGTCAGGCTATTGTAATTTTAATTTCTGACTGAAGAAAATAGGAAGTAATAGAAACTCTAAAACAAGCTAAAATGTGTTTTTCCACACGACCCCCCTCCCTCGTTCCAGTATAAAGGCATCACAGCAGAGCTTAGTTTCTCTCGTCTTCAACACTTCTCTGGTAAGTCATTCACACACTACGCTGTAAACCTTCAGTTTTGAGACTTTATATTCTTGACATTTAAATTATGTGAAACAGTTTCAGGACTTTAGCACATAAAAGCTCTATAACTGCGACAGACAAGATGTAACTGCGCTATTGTCAATTATTATAATGATATATTTAATTGTGTTTTTATTTGTGTTTGTATATTCAGCTGTAAGGTGAATAGAAATGATGGAAACATTGGTGATGTTCCTCCTCACTGGATCTCTGATACAAGGTCTCTTTCCTATAGATTATTCCTCTATTTAACAAGCTGAATTATTATTATGAAAACACTTTCATGTGCCATTTGTGAGATTAAATAGCAATACGCATATTTAATTTGTGTGATTACTTTTTGTGTTTTAGGTGTTTTTTGTGGCTTCAATATCAATCTGCCACAGAGAGTAGAAGCTCTACAAGGATCTTGTGTTTTCATACCCTGCACATTTGATGTTGATCAACGATATGAATATTTACTCACTGATAGTGCAAAGAGAATGTGGTATAAAGACGGACGCTCTTCAGTTAAAGTGTTTGACTCCAGCAGCCCCAACACTGGACTGTTCAAAGGACAAATATTTGGCTCTGCTACACAGAAAAACTGCACCACACGCTTTGATAATGTCAATCAGAGTCATGATGGGTCATATTTCTTCAGAGTTGAAGCCAACGGTAGACTGAAACTTACCTACAGAAAACCTACATACTCCCAAATTCAAATTGCTGTCTTAAGTGAGTGTCAGATTTTTCATAATGGTTCTATATTGTACTCGACACAAATTAAAATAAAAAATCTACTACTGTACAATATGTACCTTCATTATTGGATATTAAAATCCAGATTATCTTGTAATATGTGTGTTTCAGGCTCTCCACCCAAACCCGCAGTGAGTGTTTTTAAGGATCAGCAGGAGGTGAAGGAGATGATGGAGGTGATGGAGGGAAGTTCAGTGAGTCTGCGCTGCTCTACTAAGATCTTCTGTCTGTCTCATCCACCATCTCTCACATGGAGCTCGTCTCTCAATGAGAACATCACAGGACGGCAGTATCAGAGCCAAACTGAGCTCATCTCTGATCTGAACTTCACTGTTTCTCACCGTCATCATGGAGTCACTTTCACCTGCTCTGCAACACATCAGCTACAGGAGCCATTCACAACTCAGCGCTCCCGTGTGCTACGAGTTCAGTGTAAGACAGGAATTATTTTAATCTATTCTGATTTATCATCTATAATTAGTGCTGTAAATCATATCAGAAACACCTGAATGTTTTTCTCATCCACCAGATGCTCCTAAACGCACATCCTTGTCTGTAGCTGGTTTGGTTCTGGAGGGTCGTTCAGTGACTCTGAGCTGCAGCAGTGATGCAAACCCAGCAGTGAACTACACCTGGTACAGAGACACTGAAGGACTCCTGAATCCAGTTCAGACCGGACCAGACCTGACCATCACCAACACTACTGGACGATACTACTGTACAGCTGAGAACAAACACGGCACACAGAACACATCAGTGCTGCTGGACGTCCAACAGAATCATTTCTGTCTACGAGCTGATGATTAACATCTAAAGGTGATCACACCTGTGTCTGTTTTCATCAGGCTTTGGATTTCATCCTAAAATCAACATGATTCAAATCATATTTCAAAACGTTTTTCTTTGGCTTATGGTGTTCTATTTATCTTGAGTGTCTTTCATAAGTTTTACTGTAAAATCAGTTTCCGCACATGAAACATGAAGCTAATAAACATGATTACCAAGAGGCATGGACTGCAGGGGAATGATTGAAAAGGTGTTATGCTGCGTTCACACCAAACGCGAATATGCGTCTGGCGCGAGTGATTTCAATGTTAAGTCAATGGTAAGACGCGTCTACGCGCGTCTGGAGTTCTTGCGGCGCGAATTGGCGTTTAGCGCGGCGCGGTAGACGCGAATTCGCCTCATTCGCGCGTCTAGTTCGCGCGAATGGCGCGAATTGAGCGTCTGGCGCGTTACGCGCGAATTGTGCTTTTTGTGCATCACGCGTTTGACGCGAATTCGCGTCTGCCGCCCGAGTTGAAAAATCTGAACTTCTGCGTCAATTCGCGCCGCGTTAACCAATCAGGAGCCTGCTTGATGCTGTGGCGGCAGGCCCGCCCGGAGTCACTCATTCAAATATGAAACATGAATACTAAATGCCTAGTGCGGTTCTAATGCACAACAAAGCAAGTGTTTTATCACATATATGACACATATTCATTTTGTATTGAATGCTATTTATTCCATATCTAAATCTTAATTATATGAAACATTATTATAGTGTAGTGTGTCTACACTATAATAACAGAACAATAATAACTATAATAGTGTATACTTTAGTGTGTCTGGACAGTGTTGTGTGAGGAAAATAAAGAAATCACAGGACAGGTTAAATACTTTTGGAGGCTGGCTCCATTTATCATCAAAACAAAAATAAATAACAGATTTTACAGTAATAACCTGAACAAAAAATGGCACAGACCTATAGAATTATTATACATCAAAAGAGGAATGACATAAACGAGTAGTTCACTTTTAAAATGAAAATTCTGTCATCATATACTGCTCCAACGCACAGAGGGAAGTTCCACCGATCCTGAAATCCCCTCGGTCCGATGCGGGAAAGCAGGTCATCGAACTGGGCGCGAGACAGGCGGAAGTACCGCTGAAAGCGGCCGTCATCCAGGCGCAGCTCCTGGAGCAAGTGATGAAACTCGCCGAACTGGGTTCGCCTCCGAAGGGTCTGGTGGACCCAAATACGGCGACGATGATCCCTACGCCGCTGTTCTGCTCTCCAGAGCAAATACAGACCGGTGACTCTCTCGATAAATGACCGATCAACAACAGAATCTTGTAAAAAGATGGCCGCCAACGGGGTTTGAAACTTTTGCCTCTGACGCGCGTGACGCGCGTAAATTTCGCTTCAAACTTTTGTTTTTACGCGCGTCGATTTCGCTCTTGACGCGCGAATGAACACAAAGTGGTCACGCGAATAACTAGACGCGGCAGGCGCGAATTTAGACGCATATTCGCGTTTGGTGTGAACGCAGCATTAAAAATGAAAAACAGGAGGATGAAATGTTTTCTGTCTCTGGTTTGAGTTTAGCAGATTTCTGAATTGAGTGGTCAAATGTCAGTGAAATCTCATTTGTTATTATCTATGAATTAATAAAATGGAGAGAGTAGATTTTGGAGTGTTTGTTTTTTAATTGTTGTTGGTTCCATACACGATTATTAAAATTAATTAATATTATGATGTTCAGGCTGATTATTAGGATTTTTGGGGGTTGCATGCATGACACTGATTATCAGACGTTTGTTTGCAGCACTGAGTAAAAAAAGCCTTTTGAAAATGTTTTTAGTCAAAATGGCTGAAAAAAAAATCTAATTCAATTACTAGAAATATGATTTAATGGTTTATTACTTTTGACCAATAGGTGGCACTATAAACAAATTGATGTGGGGTGGTCAGTGTAAGATGACAATGACACACATAAAGTGTCAGTATGTCAAAACTTTTCTGACATTCAGCCTCAGGTGTAGCTTGGAATCATGCCATCAAATTTGTTAATGCAGTAAACAAAAACAATTTTGTCTGTCAGCACAAAATGAGCATAGTCTAAAGATGACCTGAGTCAAATTTGGTGAAAATCAGAACAATAGTCTTGGAGGAGTTTGAAATTCGGCTGATTATGGCTAAATTGGTATCGATGTTCTCAGCGTGACCCAAGGATTCTATCAAGGCGAGTCTTATTACAAAAGGCAAAACTAATCAAAAGCTATTAGCGTATTTGAAAAAAAATGTATCACAGGGGGCCCTGAAAAGTTGGTCATGTTTGACAATCACTAAACAGCTGCCATGAAAAGACACTTCTTGTTTGATATCAAACAAGAAATCTAAAATAATCAGGATGTTCAGTTTGATTATTAGGATTTTTGGTCTGGTTTTAATAAAATTACCAAGAATCACATTATGACAACAGTTAATAGTGACCACTGTAAATAGCAAGCGGTTCAAATGAAAAAAGCAATTACTTTTTTATCGTATTTAGGGTTTTTTAGAATTATTTACTTCATCAGAATGATACGTAACCTGGTAAAGGTTTGGCACTTGCTATGTGAACAGCAAAAAAATAAAACAATAATATTTTTGACTACCACACAAGCAGAACCAAAGTGTTAATCAGCTCGTATTGATTTAAAGTATAAGTTTTTGCCAAAAAACCTAGTGAGCAGCATCACATAACCACAGACGCCTCAAGCAAAGATGCACACACTGCTGTATTATTCTCAGTTCTCTAATGTCTGACTAAAAGGGAAGTGGTAATAACTCTAATACTAGTTAAGATGTGTTTTTCCATACACACCTATGAGAGGATTTTTGTAGTTTTCAACTCTCTTCTCTGCTAAGTCATTTACACACAACACAGTAAAACGTACATTTACTGCCGTAGTTTAGAGATTTTTAGCTGTTTAGAAACTTGTTCAACTTGGTTTTGTTTTTAATCTCTCTAAACAAAATAATTTGTTATAGTAATGTTCTGTATTTTTGAGATTTTAGGCAAGATAGTAGAGATAATATAGGTTTACACTAGCATGAGGCTCTAAATTCACAAGTCACAAAATGATATAATTTTGCTTTATTGTTAATTCTGTATTATAATATATTGTTTGTAAATTCTGCTGTAAGGTGAATGTAAATGATGGACTAACTGAAACGCCTCAATAGGACATTGCATTTCAGAAACCAACAGATATTGGCTACAATGCTCAACACTTCTAACAGAGCGCAAACACAAATACACATTGGATTCTGCCATCCAGCATTTCGTTTTTAAAGTTTAAAGTTAGTTTGCTGGTTCCCGATGCCTACTTCTCTGATTCATGAACTTTGTTACATACATATATACATTTTATTAAAATCTTCTGGCGACCCATTTTCTAAGACCCAGGGTTTGCAAACCACTGCCATAGAAGAACCATTTTGGTTCCCCAAAGAACCTTCCAATGAACAGTTCCTAAAAGAACCATTTTAAAGAATCTTTATTTTTACATTTTTAAAAATCTAAAGAACCTTTTTTGACTACAAGAAACATTTTCTGCATTTGAAAGGTTCCATGGATCTTCAAGGTTCTTCATACAACCATTGATGCCAATAAAGAACTTTATTTTTGAGAGCATAGATACAGTTGGCCCTTACTTCTACACACAGCTCTGGCAGCAAACATTTTTCAGGTCTACAGCTTATAAAGTGGTTAAAGGATAATAAATGGATCATATCTATTACATAAACCTAATTTTGTACCACAAAATCCTCTAAAAACCCAATATATTAAATAAAAATATTATTGAACTGATATAGTACATCCATTTCACTGACATGATATTTTTTGACTGCCATGTGAGCAGCGCCAGAGTTTTAATCAGCTTATACTGATTTAAAGTAGACGTTTATGCAACAAAACTAAGTGAGCAGCATCACCTAACCACAGAGGCCTCATGCAGGATACACACACTGCAGTATTCTGCTCAGCTCTCTAATGCTTTGGTCTGACTAAAAGGGAAGTGGTAAGAACTCTAATACCAGTTCAAATGTGTTATTTCCATACACACCTACGAGAGGATTTCTGACGTCTTCTACTCTCTTCTCTGGTAAGTCATTTACACGCAACAATAAATTTTACATATATTGCTGTAGATTTGAGATTTTTAATCTAAACTAAGTGATTTGTTCTAGTAATGTTCTGTATTTTTGACATTTATGATTTTATATGTAGAACAGTTTTAGGAAATAATATTTTATTTAAATTTTATTTGTGTTTATATTCTGCTGTAAGGTGAATGTAAATGATGGAAACACTGGTGATCTTCCTCCTCACTGGATCTCTGACACAAGGTCTCATTCTAATTGATTATTCTTTTTTTAACAAGCTGAATTATTAAGGCGGCATATAACCAATGTAAGATTACAAAGCAATATGTGCTGCAGAAGTTTGTTTTGCAATAATTTCATCATTTTCTTTATTGTTTTAGGTGTTTTTTGTGGCTTCAACATCAGTCTGCCAAAGAGAGTTGAAGCTCTACAAGGATCGTGTGTTTTCATCCCCTGCACATTTGATATCGATCAACAATATGAAAAGGACCTCACTGATAGAGCACACAGAATATGGTTTAAAGAAGGAAACCCTCACATTATGGTGTTTAACTCCAGCACACCCAACGATAGACTGTTTAAAGGAGAAATATTTGGCTCTGCTACACAGAAAAACTGCAGCACACGCTTCGATAATGTCAGCCAGAGTCATAACGGGTCATATTTCTTCAGACTTGAAGCCAGGGGTAAACTGCGACTAAGATACATAAAACCTGCATACTCCCATGTTGAGATTGCCATCGTAGGTGAGTGTCATATTCAGGGTATATACAGCAATCCTTAAGTTAATTTTACTACTTTTTAATACCTTTTTTACTACCTTCAGATTTTTTTTTAAAACCATCACGACACTGAATTCCAAGTGTTAATCAGCGACCTTTCCATTATTTACACAGATTTTGACATATATAACATACAAAAAAAGAATAGATTTAGAGACTGATGTTGACAACATATTGCACATATTTATTTCACTTAGTAAATAAAAAATAAAAAAACTACATAAAATGTGCAATGGAGAGAATGGATAGTTCCAGCACACTGGCTGGCATTCACTGCAAGTTGCTGATTCTCCATTATGATATATTCACATTAAAATGCTTGATCTGTAGAGAAAAGGCTGTGCATCTTTCAGTGCGCAAAACCATGATAATATGAAACGCTTCAAAACAGAGCGCACAAAGCGCGTATGCGCATCGCGGGTGCAGAATGATGTGCTCAAAGCAACATGGAGACACAGCCAGTGCGCATTTAAAAGTTCACGGCACAAAGCGAAGAAATGTCGAGCGCACAAATCCTAGTGTATATCTGTCCAACAGTTTATTTATCAATTGTTTCTTCAAGAGTTTTAAATTCCAGTTATTGTGCGTTTGATGCCGATTCATAGTCCTTGTGTTTGTGACAGGCACACGGTAGCGAGTCGTTTAAAACAGCAACAAACTCCAACAAAATAAAGTCATTTTATGCAAATCCACAGCCTTTTCTCTACAGATCAAGCATTTTAATGTGAATATATCATATTGGAGAGTTTTACCGTGCATCCTGCTGTAACCAGAAGAGGTGCGCGCGCTGTTTGAATAACGTTACTGAATGGAGAATGATTGACAGTCGCAGAGGAGGCCCATATTTAAACGAACTAACGCGAACGCAGATAGAATTTCAATCAGAATAGGACACCTGATAGTCTGAAAAAATAATACCTAATTTGGAAAAAATAATATCTTTGAGACCACATTTAATACTTTTAATGGCCTTAAATTTGACAAT
>NC_133364.1:3356986-3378223 GCF_049309525.1 Garra rufa
ATCTAAATATAAATGCAAAAGCATGTGAAAAGAGCTACTGTATATTAGGTAGCGGAAATGGCAAAAAAGCCAATGAGTGACGCATGTCACATTCTGGCTTCATAAACAGGTCTGTCCATGACGTTAGTCAAGTTTAAAACTTCCATTTTAATTACTGAAGCTATGAAATTAATCTTATTTACATCATATCTTCACTGTGTTGTTTAAGATGAGGGAATTCACAAGCGTGCGTAATTAACACAGCTCCGGCGTTTTCAGCGTTGACTAATCTAAGCGCCTCTGATTGGCCAATGCATTCCTAAGTTCAACAGAAATGCGTTTGATTGGCTATAAGGTTCAATGCTGCACAAAACAGCGTGTAAAAGCAATATGATGCTGTGTGAGCGAATCTAAATGTAATTCTGCCAATTTACACTTTTCATTTACACATTTAACTTTAATCACGACAGCCATAATATATTGTTTAACTCTGCGGGTGTAATTTGTCTTGAATTTCGGGGTCATTTTTGTTCATTTTGGTGGCATTTTTGCTTCAAGCCCTCATTAATTTTCAGCCCTGGTCCCAGAATTCAATTTTAGTTTACTTTTTTTTGTGATAGAAATAATATTGCGACAGGAAAAGGCATCAAAAGTTTTGGTGTCAGCCGATGGCTATTTTTGGTACAGGGCCTAAAATTTCACAGGTACATAAATTTGTGATATCAACTTCAAATTTGGAATATAACTTAGAAATATGGCTTTAATTTTATAGCAATTTTAGATTCCCAAATATTTGGTAAAACACATCAGGTCTTGCAGTGTGCAGTCAAACATGATATCAGAAGCAACTGGATGTGTTAATAAATTACCTCATCCAGTTATAATTGAGTCATTGACTTGCAGAATTTTTTCTGCAAGGGTTAGTTACAAATAATATACAGGGGAGGTGCATCCCCAAACCCCTCAGCAAGTATGCTGTTCTATCCCTGGGTATAATAATCTCTATGTGTGTTTCAGAATCTCCACCCAAACCTACAGTGAGCGTCTTTAAGGATCAGCAGGAGGTGAAGGAGATGATGGAGGTGATGGAGGGAAGTTCAGTGAGTCTGCACTGCTCTACTAAGATCTTCTGTCCCTTTCATCCACCATCTCTCACATGGAGCTCGTCTCTCAATGAGAACATCACAGGATGGCAGTATCAGAGCCAAACTGAGCTCATCTCTGATCTGAACTTCACTGTTTCTCACCGCCATCATGGAGTCACTTTCAACTGCACTGCAACACATCAGCTACAGGAGCCGTTCACAACATACGAGTCCCGAATGCTACGAGTTCAGCAGATTCATTTCTGTCTACGGATACCTGCGGATGATTAACATTTAAAGGTGATCACACCAGTTTCTGCTTTCATCAGACTTTAGATCACATCCTAAAAATTATATATCAAAACTCATCTCTTTTCATCTAAATGCCTCAAAACTTTTACTGTAAAGTTTGTTTGAATCTTGATTTTTTGAATCCCAAACCAGTTAAGCGCAAACCTGCTTCATGACAGCATTAGTGTGTGTTGCAATCAGATTTATTCATGATTTTGTAAAGTCTGATCTTTTGTTAACGGGTAATTGCATTATTGAACTAATAAAATCGGTTGCGAGGTGTTTGCATTTAGTTGGTTTTGTGAGGAAAAAACTAGATGCAGAATTTAGGCCTAAATTTATGCGTTTTAATTGACCATATGCACGGAGCATTCTTTAGAACTTCCGCATTATGATAAAGCAGCTCGTAAACTTCTGCTGAAGCTAATTTTATATGTGCTATATATAGGTGGACACTCTTGAGACTCCTCTACTGCCTCGTTCTCATCAGAAACTGAGAAAAATAATAATTGCAACATCGGAAATAATGATAGCAGCATGAACATTTAGTTTCATATTATTTAACAACATATAATTTAAATGTGGAGCCTGACAATCCCAGGAGAGTACCTGCATAGTTGTACATTTAAATGCTGACAGCTAAACACTATCATAACATGTTTAGGCTAACGTTAGCTAACTTCTCTTCAAGGATATCCTAATCGTGAACACATTTTTAAAATCTTGCTTTAAAATATTACCTTTATTATTTTTTTAACTCCACAGCTGTGCAATAAAATTCACTTTAAAGATTCACTTTTCATTCATAAAGACGACATGCAAAAAAAAATTTTTTAATGGAAAACGTCTTTTTTTAAGATGAAAATGACATGAAATTACCCATATAACCTGAAGATGGCAGCAGAGGATCACTCATTGGCTGCAGCTGCCATTTCAGCTCCCTAGTTTTTTCCAAGACATTTAGCTTTTCGAATTAGTATAAAATTACTAGTATAATAAATTGTAGTACTTTTACCCCACTGAAGTATACAGTCATGGACAAAATTGTTGGCACCCTTGGTAAATATGGGCAAAGAAGGCTGTAAAAATAAACCTGCATTGTTTCTCCTTTAGCTCTTTTAGTCAAAAATTCAGCAAAAATCAAACATTTCATTAAAGTTAAACAATTTAAAGTGAGATGAAATATAACTTTATGAAAAAATGTTTTTCTCAAATACACCCTGGTCACAATTATTGGCACCCTTAGAAATTCTTATGAGTAAATTATCTCCAAATATATTTCCATTGAAATTTCCAATTTCTTAGCACACCAAGGTGACTGGAAACATGATGTTGTCCAGTTATGACGTCTTGGTGCACAGATGAATAAATATTAGTAACACAAAGCTCAAACCAACCTAATCATTCATCACAATGGGTAAAACCAAAGAATATACTTCTGATGTACAGCAAAAGATTGTTGATCTTTAAACAATACAAAGTGGCTTTAAGAAAATACTTAAAACATTAAATATTCTCATTTCCAACATCAGGGAAATAATTAAGACGTTTTAATGGACTTGAGATGTTCTGCTTGAAACATGATGTGTGTCAATATTGTCTTAATGTGCAGCAAAGAGAACAATTTAAGTGTCCAAATACTCTTCAAAGATCACAGACGGAAAATTGCCGAAATCAGTTGAATTTTAGTGTCAGAAAAAAATATTAAAAATAAAGGAAAACTGCACCTCCATCACAACAAGTCATTTCAGACACTGTTCAAGAAACAAATCATCTGCTCTCATGCAAAATCAAACTGCACCATATTAATATACCATACTGGAACTTCAGCCTGGACTGGCTTTTATTGCCATATGAAATGAGAATTTTCTTTTTTGGAGCTAGAACACATTAAAGGTTTGGTGCACACAGGGATAAAAAAGTGCCCCATGTCCACATTTAAATATATCACCAGATGTTCTTTTTTGTGGACCTAATTTTACACCAAAGGTCCTAGACATCTTGTTCAGATACATGCCATCATGTTTTATATCAAATACAAACAGATAAAAAAAGGTAAAACTGACTTGCTCAGTTAGAAATATTATAATGGGTCATGGTTAGATCTTCCATCACCACATTGATTCAAAACAAACATCAAAATCAACACAAAAACTGGTCACTGAACACAAAATCAAGATTCTGCCATAACCATCCCAATTCCCTGACCTGAATCCTATGGAAAATGAGTGGGATAAACTGAAGAAGAGTGAGCACCAACATTTGAAGGATCTGGAGAAATTCTGTATGCAGGAATAGTCTAAAATCACTTGCCATATATTCTCAAACCTCATCAGGCATGAAGGGGGGAAAATCAGAGCTGTTTTTCATGCAAATGGAAGTTGCAGAAAGTTTTGAATACAAGGGTGCCAATAATTATGGCCAGGGTGTATTAGAGAAAACCATTTATTTCATAATATTATATTACCCCCACTTATTTTTTATTTTTTTTTAATTAAATGTTTGAATTTTGCTGATTTTTTGACTAAAGATCAACAGGAGAAACAACGCGGATTTATTTTTACAGCCTTCTTTGCCCATATTTACCAAGGGTGCCAACAATTTTGTCCATGACTGTATAGTGTAGCAAGTGCAGAAAGTCTTTAAAATAAATAAATAAGCTCAGACACAAAGGATGAAGTATTTAAATACGTATATATAGTTCACTACGAATTAAATAAGTTAAATATTAATGGTATAAGAATTAAATAATGCACTCGATATGAATTTGAAATATTTGATATAATTTAATAACTGTAAAAGCTATTAAATAGATTACATTCAACCAACACAAACGTGTTACTGCTGTAGTTTTGTTACTCTGACTTTAGTTTAAATCATTTAATGCACAGCTCTTTTTTTGACATCAGCTTGTCAGATGTTTCGTTTGGTTATTACTGTCAATCACAGCAATGACTCGCACATATTTAGCCGATTTACTTTGATATACGTTTGTCATTCTTAAAACGGTATACATGGACGTCTGGTCCTCTTAGACGAACAAAACTTTTCTTCGATTGTGAATGGATTATGTAAAGAAATGACTGAGCTGGCTTGTCTACACAAGGAAGTAATCCGTGCATATGGTCAATTGCAAGTAAAATAGTGTACTTTTTATATAGGCTCTATACTTGACTACTACATTCATAAAGTGGTTCTATTCTGTTAAAAGGTTCATTCAAAACCACAGATTCTCAGACAGGAAAAAAGCATCCAGCGACCACACAGAACACCCTAGCAACAGCATATTAGTAACAAACAAACAACCTCACAAATGCCAGTCACTGTCATCAGAAATAGAAAAATTACAGTACTTATTAAGTATTTAAATAGCCTGTAATTATGAATCCTCACAGTCCAAACATGAAACCAGTGTCTTACACACACACATGCACGCACATACTCTTAAGCGTAATTACATCCTGTAATGCCCAGCGCTCCGTGTGCATGATGGATTATGGCATGACACCATTATTTAGCTGAAAAATGATTAATGGCGTACGAGCTCCATAAACACTGAGCTTTGAGCTGGAACTGAGAGACAAGCCCACGGAGAGCGTCTGTGACCCGCACACACTTCTGAAATAAACACCACCACGGCCTACATGAAATATGAGCCGCATTAAAGCGCCATTGTTCTCCATATGACAGGAGGAGCGGAATTCATTCAGCATTTGTCCAAAAGCGATAAACTCTTCATTAGAACTCCAGACGTCTCTACAAAAGCCCTGGAACTAATGGAAAAGTGCAAAACTCCATGCAAAAAAGCAGGAAAACACACCTGACATGAGATTACAGCTGTCTGCCAAGAAAGAAAAAACAATGAATGTTGCTTGTATGAAATAACTATTTCATCATAATACTTCTGAAGAGCTGTCAGTGGAGGAAAACGCCGTCAGGATGGTGCCGTTCCAACATTTACCAGCTAACTACACTATGCTAACACTTGAATAAATGTATGACTTAGTCAGTGCTGCCAAGTCTACTTATTTATGACTTTGCACTTGTTTATTTTCTGGTAGACACTTATAAATGTAGACAGTTGCAGGTTTTGTTTTCTAGGCTTATTTTCAGATCTCTAGTCCATTTCTTTACCAGTCTATTTTGATTAGCTGGAGTAATTAGATTCAGCAACTTTATGCCATTACAAGCTGCTTTGGAAGCAACCGTAAGACATTTCTTCCCTTTATTTTTTTCCTTTAACATTTTATTTCTCACTTGGTGGTCACAGGTGTGAATGTTCTATATTTAGTTTCATTAACATTTCATCTTTAGTATTCGGAAAGGGTTTAAGATTTAATGACACACTCTAAAATATAATGTGTTGGCTCTAAAAAACACAACATTTACTTCAACATTTATTCTCCCTATCCAGTCCCATGCAAAGCATGCTGGGAACAAAATAAATTCCAAAATCAACAAGACAATTTTATTAAGTTACTACAACTTTTTTTTTAAGAAAATCACGTTACACTCAATATTCAGGGAATGTAATAATCAATATCATTTTGTCAGCAGAAATCATCAAAATAATGTTGCTATTTTTATGTTGCAAGGTTTAATTAAATAAATAAATTATTTTTTTTTTACCTTGCAACCAGGCATTTTTTTAATTAAAGGTTTGCTTATTTATTTTTTTAGAGTGTACAACACAATATTCACCTCTAACTCATGCAACACAAAACAATATTTATATAGGAGTTTTTTCAGACATAAACACTTTTATTAAATTCTGCACTTGGATATATTTTTAGCCAATGAAAGTCACAAGTTTTTTCCATTAAAACTTTTCTAATTATGTCTACAATTTCTTTGCGTGTTCAAGTATCATTAAAGTTAGTTTTGTACCATTATGATTAAGTAAAAAATGTAATAATAAAAAAAAATCTTTAAATGTCTCATTCTAAAATGACCAAAGAGCACCAGAGGGTTCAATAATTAAAGTGTGTGGAGTGTATGCGTATTATAAATTTTGATGACTTTAAAATCACCATTTTTCAATTCGGTGCATTTATGTCCTTATAAGATAAATGGTCATGTAGTTGGACGACTTTCTTTAGGAACAGACTAGAAAAGAGTGAAAAAGAACAATATTTGTGTCAGAACATTGAAAACTGGGACAAAATCCCTTTCTGTCCTTATTTTTCCAGACTAGGTTGTTTATATCTCTAGCAAAACTTAGTAAAGATTCAGATTTACAATTAAATTCTGAAGATCAGATTTAACACTTTCTAACAGCAGGACACTCTGTGACTCTTAATGTTTTTGTTTTAACGCCAGCAATTCAGAAAGCGCTTTACTAACAAGCATATGTGGACTCAAAGCCGCTGTCCTCGCTAACAAGTCCCTCTAATGAGATCATTAATTATGTCCCCCAGCAGCTCAAATCTGCTGCATCAACATGTCGAGAACAACACAAAAGCGGCATGTGGGGTGTGAGAGCAGATTAAGGGTCAGCGTGAGACCACATGAGCCGCGAGCGAGCCGCAAGGAGACGTGTGTTTTAGAACGGCCGCCGTCTGCTTTTTAAACGGCACCATCTGTATGGGAGAATGAACGAGACGCGCCAACAGACCGTTCCCTGAGCGGCTGATGCTTCACAAAAATAGCAAGAGCTGCCAGAAATCATTAACAATCAGATTTCATTGTGAAACTAAATTTGAACTTTAAAGACGGGCTAAATGTTGGAATGTTTGAATGTTTAAATGTTGCTACTTTTTTTTTTAGAATGTTCGGAAAACATTCAAAAGTAACATTCCAATAATGTTTTCAAAATGGAATGTTTCCTTTATGTTCTGGACATTTTGAACACTGTCAGAACTTTCAAAACTTACTTTTTCATTGTTTTTCTATGTAAATGCGCTAGACGGACATGTTTGACCGCTGCTTTCGCACCTCGTGTCTTTTGCAGTGTCTCACGCATGACATGCATTCTCAAAAAGTGAAGTTAAAAAATAGTTAGTTTAAACACGTCTCGAGATTTTTCCATATGCCACTGCCCGGGTCTCTGCTTTCAAAATGGCCCCTTGGCCCATTAGAACATATGACCAGAATAAGCTGCAATATGGATATTAATAGTCAAACATCTGGCGACATGAATAAGTAAGAACATATTAGTATTCAGCAGGAGGAAAGGCACAGACGTGTGCCGTGAAAGACAAACAGCTCAAGTTAAACTACCGGCCCACAATCCACCGAGCAGCAGATGCATTACAGATTCACAAAACTTTACTGAACGACCCCAAGAGGAAAGTACGAACAGCGCAGACAAAGATCTCGACACGAAACGCTGAAACAGATTTTAATATGAGTCGGTATCTCTGAGCGCGTGTCAAGAGATGAGCGATGTTTTACGGGCCACGTTTTAGTGTCTCCAAACCACAAGACGTCATCACTGAGAGAGTCTGATAAAAGCAAGAGTTTGACAGAAATGCGATTTACAGGTTTGAATGCTTGGCAAGCGCAGTCCACAGAGCTGTATCCCATTTAGCAATGCTTAATAATCTTCTTTTAATAAAACCAGGAGGAGGTTTGGTAACGTTTTCCTTAAAGCTTTTATGTTTAATGCATTATAAAGGTATTTAATGTAATGCATTGTATCTTTTTAGAAATAATTGTAAGCAAAGTTAATATGCATTTTAATATTTGAAGGTTACTTTGTCGTGTTTAAAATAATGCATTATACTTTGTAAAGGTGTAACAATTATTACTTTGGTTACAATTGCATAAAAATCATACAATGCATTAAAACTACTTGTATAATGCATTACACGTAAAGGCTTTATGTAAAGTGTTTAATGTCACTGAATAAAGTGAGAAAATATCTTGAGCTTATTTCAGGCATTTAACCACAAAACCCATTAAAAAACACTGACACTGGAAGATGAAAAAAATAATGTCATCCCTGCTGCGCTCTATTAATCAGATGTGTTATTAATCAACTACAGTAGCAGCGAGACTCTCTTCAAACTGTTGCTCTGTCATTACACCAGTTGAGCTGGAAGGGAAAACTGATGACAGGGTGTGTTATTGCTTTGTGAATGCAATGCTCTCAAACCAACACTTGAGCATGAACTGTTCACTAGACTTGTGTTTGTGCTGAAGTCATTGGGTGTAATTGAACTGACTGAAGGATCTCTTCATTAGCAGATAAGAGCAAACGGGTTTAAACCTCTCGATTCTGCACACTGACCTCATTCTTAAACCATTAACGGCTCAGCGATTTGAGCACACAATTAATGCAAACGCAACTGATTTAAAGGTTATACAAGACAGCAAAATCAGTCTTATTTCATAGCTGTGAGCACACTTGTAAAAATAAAGCTTGCAGACTGGGCTTTTCACAGCAGTGACATAAACGAACCATTTTTTCGTTCTTCAGATTTTAAAAATCTAACATAACAACCTTTTGTGGAATAAAAAGATTCCATAAATGTTAAATATAATAAATCAATGTCAATAAATAACTTTTAGGTCTGTTTCAAGACCTATTGACTTAAGCAAACATGAGAAGAAATGTTCTTAATACATTAAAAATCATTCTTATATCATATATTTGTAAGCTGGGTACCCAGACAGCATCATGGATCGCTCCAGACAAGAAGCCAATTATGCTGCCTTATAAGATCTGAATTTCTAAATCAGCAAAGCAATCGTCCTTTGTGGAGAAATCAATTTTAGAGCTCAAAGATAAATTCGTTCAAGATGGTGGATGAGCTAAGGGAAATTATTTGAATTGTAAATGTATTTTATTCATTGTGGCAAAGTATTGCTAAAACATTACTCTAAATGAAAACTAATAAGCTGTTTTACCCAATATTTGTGAGTAGCAACACGCTAACCTCAAACTCCACTTCAGACTCCTTTGAGAAGTGCAATGTATTCCTGTCTTTTTAGAGTGTTTCAAACACATTATTTCATTTAAGATGCTCTCTTTGAAGCTGTCCTTGAAGCCAAGCCAGCATTATTTGTTTCTCTCTGCAAGATCTGTTTTCCCCAGTATGTGTATATTTATTTGGTGCTCTGTTTGAATGACACACTATATAAACAATCACGCTTTGCCTAATGGGTAATTAATCAGGGTCCCTGATTAGAGGTGATCAATTACCGGTGTCTAAAGAGCACAGTTATCCGGCACGCTCTCTCTGAATTAAACCCAATTAAACCACCCCTTATGATTAATACTAACTCTAAATCTCACAAAACTCTTCGATTTTTGGTGCTTGGGTGTGGAAAACTTGCCACCACAATGCAGTCACTATATATGCATCAAACATACACTACATTGCAAAAAATGCTTTTCTTACTTAGATGTTTTTGACTTGTTTCCAGCCAAAATATCTAAAAATTCTTAAATCAAGAAGGAAAATTATTTTCTTGCTTTCAGTAAAAACAAGTCAACATTAAGCAAAATAATCTGCCAATGGGGTAAGAAAAATAATATGATTTCAAACAGAAAACAAGATTATTTTTCTTAACCCATTGGCAGATTATTTTGATTGTTTCAAGGAAAAACGCACTTAATTCTGACTTGTTTTTACTGAAAACAAGAAACTTGTCTAGAAAATCCTTCCTAATTTAAGAATTTTTTAATATTTTGGCTGGAAACAAGACAAAAAATCTACGTAAGAAAAGCATCTTTTGCAGTGTAGTGGCCAAAAGGTGTTTGTTTTTGAATGAAGTCTCTCCAAGGCTGCATTTATTTAATCAAAAATAAAGTAAAAACTCTAATATTGTGAAATATTATTATTTAAAGTAACTGTTTGCTATGCGAATATATTGTAAAACTGAATTTTCAGCATCGTTACGCCAGTCTTTAGTGTCACATGATCCTTCAGAAATCATTTTTTGAACTAAAATCATTTTAACACAATATTACTGTATTATTGATCAAATAAATACAGCCGTGGTGAACAGAAACGACTTCTTTCATTAACATAAAAAAACCCTGTTTAACAATGACCACAATGCACACTAGACTACAGCTCTCTGTGTGTGTGTTATACGGTGCTAACGTAACTCTGAAAAATCGGTTCATTCTACACTCCTCTTTTCACCTCCATCCTTGATGTTCTTCACGTCGTTCTGTGTCTTTATCTCTGGCACTGGATCTGAGGGCTTCTGGCTTACTTTCTGCTGTCGCCATCATTTTCTCCTGCAAACACAAACCCACAATATCAGGCACAGTATCTCTCGCACACATGCTCATTTCTCATACATACACATGTGTTTTTATAATAGTATTTCACCATCAGAACTGTGGTGAGTGACAGACAAACACTGGTGAGGGTGTTTGTGTGTGTCTTTGAAATGCAGGAAGAAATGCTGATATTCTCTCTGCGTGTCACCGAACGAAAGAGAAATGAGTCAACGGGTGCAGAGACACGGACTATCAAACACTCCACATCTGATACCTCATTTAATTTAATTTAATTCTACTTCATTTTAAAAATGGACAGAAATTCATCTGTGTGGCTGCACTAGGACTCCAGTGTGTGGTGATGGAGACAAATTATGGTGGAAAAAAAGCAGAAATCAACACAAACAGAGAACATCAGTATATGATCAAGAGGCTGAATATCCGAACACATCAGAGAGGAAATAAAATGCTGAAAATGTGATAATTCAATAATTAAAACAGAAAATATCAGAAGACAAACTGCAGAAAATAAGAGAATACAGTAAACAAAGCACAGAGAAATTGAGAATACAATGAATAAAACACAGAAAAAATCAAAAGACAAACTGCATAAAATATGAGAATACAGCAAATAAAGCACAGAAAATATGAGAATACAGTAAGGAAAGAAAAAACATGAGAATACAGCAAATAAAACACTGAAAATATGAGAATACAGCAAATAAAGCACAGAGAAATTGAGAATACAATGAATAAAACAGAAAAAATATAAAGACAAACTGCATAAAATATTAGAATACAGTAAATAAAGCACAGAAAATATGAGAATACAGTAAGGAAAGACAAAACATGAGAATACAGCAAATAAAACACTGAAAATATGAGAATACAGTGAATAAAATGCAGAACATATTAGAATGCAGTAAATAAAGTGCAGAAAATATAAGAAAACAGTGAATAAAGCACATAAAATATGTGAATATGGTAAATAAACTGCAGAAAATATGAGAATAAAGTAAATAAAATGCAAAACATATCAGAGTGCAGTAAATAAAATGCAGAAAATATGAGAATACAGTGAATAAAGCACAAAAACTATTGTGAATACAGTAAATAAAGCACAGAAAATATGAGAAAATAGAAAATAGTGCAAAAAAATTTGAGAATACCATTAATAAAGCACAGAAATGATGAGGATACAGTAAAAAGTACAGAAAACATGTGAATACGGTAAATGAAGTGCAGTGAATCTGAGAACATGGTAAATGCATGCAGAAAACATGAAAATACAGTAAATAAACCGCAGAAAATGTTTCAGTATATGTAAGGGATAATCAACGGTTTGCCGTGCATTAAAGGATTTTAAATGCACGACGTGGAGGCTAATAACCGCCCGACGCGAAGCGGAGGGTGGTTGCCTCCGCGAAGTGCATTTTAAATCCTTTAATGCACGGCAAGCCGTTGATTATCCCGCTTATTCCATGGTCATTTGCTAAGTTATAGACAAGTTAAAACTAGTACTGCTCTTTGCAGGGCAATATCTAACTGAATAGGTAAAAAAGACGGTTATTTTCGTCAGTTATGACACGCCGCTCTAGCATTCTGCCTGCTTCAAATCAAACACAGACATGAAATAGTGCGGTAAGATCACATTTATTTGAATGAATTCTAGCATTTGTTTCAGTAAATTATCCATCGACCGAGAGAGCTAGAGATGACTGTTGTGTGTGTGTGTGTGTGTGTGTCTGTGTGTGTGTGTGTGCGTACCTGTCTGCATTGCTGTGCGTCTGCGCGTCTCTCTCTACAAACAACGAATTCATTAAAAAAACGCAGTTTTACCACCTCGTTGCTGAGGAATATAATGTAGCGATCTAGTATCTAGGATATTTTAACAATAAGAATCGCGGGGAAGTGCCAAGAAGTTTATGTATGTGCGCAGCACAATGCGATCTCCGATCTCTCTGTCTGTCTCTCTCTCTCTCTCTGCGTTTGCGTGCATCAATTAAAGCAGCGCATTAATATAGAACGGTGATTAAACTGACTTGGAACTACCTGTGCATTAAACGGTTTTACTGCACACCTGCCAGCCAATCAGAATCCAGTATCCAGACATTCCATGGAATAAGTATTAAATAAGGTGCAGAAAATATGAGAATACAGTGAATAAAGTGCAGAAAATTTAAGAATAAAGAACATAAAGTGCAGAATGTGTCAATAAACACTATTTGAAATACATTATGCAGGAAAATATCAGAATACAGTGAACGGAATGTAGTGAAAATCAGTATGTGAAACACACTATGCCGTTTTTTGAATATAGTCCAGTCCCAGTAAGCAGAACATGATCTATAAAAGCATGAAATGTTAATATGAGCATAAAGCCGTGAGGCTGGCAGCAGTAGTGAACTCAGTCTCTCTGCTCGTGTCCGTGTTCATTGCAGAAGGACTCTGGAGGTGTTTCAAAGAGTCTCACCTCGGCACACGTGTGTGTCTTATAACTTCACTGCTGACCTTCCCTCCATTAGCACTCATCTCTGTCTGATAGGACCGTGTTCTGTTATCTGGAACGAACGCCGATTATTTTACCCAAGAGTCTCTGAGTGTGTGTGTGTGTGTGTGTGTGTGTTTGAGAGAGTGTGAGGTGATACAGAGGACGCACTTTAAATGGAAACATACAGAGTGAAAGACAAGTGTCTCACACACACACCGATAAGAACACTTCCGCTGCACTTACTGTAGGAAACCAGAGACACATGTTTGACCGCGTGTGACGTGTGTGTGTCCTGTGTTTCGCCCGACATGCACTATTAGCAAACTATGTCACATGTAAGACATGCAGTGATACCTGTTTTTCAGCTTTTGTCCACATCTCCTGCACCTGAGACTGGACCTGATTGAAAACAGATTGCCGAAAATGTTGTTAAAGATGATGTTAGTAAGGGTTGGATTCATGCACACTACTTTTCAAAGGGATCAAAGTGTTTGAGTCTCTTTTGCTCACCAAGGCTGCATTTATTTGACCCATAATACAGTAAAATATTATTGCAATTTAAAATGTTTTCTATGTGAATATAAAGTACAATGTCACTTATTTCTGTGATCAAAGCTCAATTTCAGCATCGTTACTCCAGTCTTCAGTGTCACGTAATCCTTCAGAAATCCGAGCTGCTCAATAAACATTTTTGATTATTATCAATGCCGAAAAGATTTGTGCGCAAGAATAATTTTGTGGAAGCTGTGATATACTTTACTTTTTTAGGATTCACAGACAAACAGAAAGTTTTAAAGAACAGCATTTGAAATATTTTCCAACAATAATTTTTTTTTAACTTTCACTTTTGATCATTTTCCTGAGTCCTTGCTAAATAATAATAGTAAATTTGTTGTGTTTTTGACTTTTTTATATTATATTGCTTTTGTTTGTTTATTTTTTTAATTTGTCTATATATTTTCCTTTGAGTTTTTGTTTCAGTTTTATTGTAGTACATTAAATCGAACTAAATGAAATGAGAAATACTGGCAACTGGCTGAAATAAAATACGTTTTTGGATATTTTATTTCAGTTAAGGTTTTAAGGTTTTTTTAAGTTTTAGTTATCTTTGATTCAGAACATAAACGAAAACTATAATATCCTCTCAATGAAACAAAAATAACACAGGAGTAGGTGCAGATGTAGTTATATATTAATGGAGGTTTATATGTGCTGCCAGAAATAGAAAGTGGTTTAAACTGCTGCTCAATAAACATTTTTAAACATAAACATATACTTTATTTTTTTTAGGATTCACATATGAATAGAAATGTTTAAAGAATAGCACTGTTCAAATGTTTTTACTTTCATTTTTGATCAATTGAATGAGTCCTTGCTAAAAATAATTCTAATTAAAAATGTGTGCAAAACAGTACGATGTGATTATAAATGCTATGAGCAACAGTCTGTCAGCAGTAAAAATCTGTTTTGGAAATAAATTGATAGATGATTATTGCTTACTGTTTCTATTCTTTTATTTTAAATTAGTTAAAAAAAAATACTAGTTTCATTATAATTTTGGTTAAAGTTTTTATATTTTGTTTTGTTTTTTAATGTGTCTATATAACTTTCCTATAAGTTTTTGTTTTAATTTTAATTATCAAGTCGAACTAAATGAAATGAGAAATATTGGCGACTAGCTGAAATAAAATACATTTTTGGATATATTTTTTTTTTCAGTTAATGTTTTAGTTTTTTTTTTTTTAGGCTTTAGTTATCTTTAATAACCCTGATTCAGAATATGAACAAAAACTATAATATCCTCTCAATGAAACTAAAATTTAGGTTTATATGTGCTGCCAGAAATAGAAAGCGAGTTAAACTGGGAAGAATCCGGAGTCTTCAAAGACATCATTTCACCTTATTCACCTTGTTTTTGTTATAATTTTGAGGAAACCGTGATATACTTTAAATATTTTATAACAATACAAATGTTTTTACTTTCACTTTTGATCAATTTATTGAGTCTTGGCTAAACAAAAGTATTCATTTCTTTAAAAAAAAAAAAAAAAAAGTGTGCAAAACAGTATGTGTAAAAAGAAAAGTAAAACCTAAGAATACATTTTTTAAAATCTGTTTCGGAATTAAATTGATTACTGCTTACTGTTTCTATTGTATTATTTTTAATTATTATTATCATTTTTTTTCAGTTATATTTTAAATGTGGTTTTATTGTAGTACATCAAATGAGATGAATGAAATGAGAAATATTGGTGACTAGCTGAAATAAAATACGTTTTTGGATATTTTATTTCAGTTAATGTTTTATTTCAAGCAATTTAGTTATTTTTGGGGGGTTTTAATTATCTTTAATAACCCTGATTCAGAATATGAACAAAAACTATAATATCCTCTCAATGAAACTAAAATGTGACCCTGGACCACAAAACCAGTCATAAGGTTAAATTTTACAAAACTGAGATATATACATCATATGAAAGCTCAATAAATAAGCTTTCTGTTGATGTATGGTTTGTTAGGATAGGACAATATTTGGCCGAGATACATCTATTTGAAAATCTGGAATCTGAGGGTGCAAAAAAATCAAAATACTGAGAAAATCACCTTTAAAGTTGTCCAAATGAAGTTTTTAACAATGCATATTACTAATCAAAAATTACATGTTGATAGGTTTACAGTAGGAATTTTACAAAAAATCTTAATGTAACGTGATCTTTACTTAATTTCCTAATGATTTTTGGCATAAAAGAAAAATCTATAATTTTGACCCATACAATGTATTTTTGCTACAAATATACTCCAGCGACTTAAGACTGGTTTTGTGGTCCAGGGTCACAAATAACACAGAAGCGCAGGCGTAGTTATATATTAATGTAGGTTTATATGTGCTGCCAGAAATAGAAAGCAGTCACCTTGACTCTTCAAACGCTGTTTAACACACGGTTGGGATCATAACAAAGCATCTTCAGCGGCACGAGCTCCACACACGTGTGCTCCGGCACGCCAAACACCATCTCAAGCGCTGACCCTCATGTCAAAACAGGACCAGTGATCTCCGCTGAGCTTCTCCTGCAGTCATTGTGAAGGTAAATCTGTGGAATGAATGTAAAAAAAACAGATTAAAGTTCTTTGCATGTCAAACGAGTTCGAATCTACACCAGAAACTCTGCTTATAACTTTCAGACGGATAGAAACTTATTTGCAGTAATTCATCACGGTTCCGGCTGCAGCATCAGCAGATTTTGACGCGCTCATGACAGACGTCACGTCCCACTCCTCACCGCGATTGGCTGTGGCGTCGCTCACCTCTCATTTGCGTAAAGTTCAGCGCCGCTCAACTTTCTGACACTCACCGCCAGCTCAGCTCCGCTGTCAATCACGCCAGAGAACCTTCGGTTGGTGGGCGACGGTGTTGCGATGGTCATGTGACACAGTGTGTGTTTGGATGGTGTGGGAGTGAAGGGCAGCAGTGGAGATCAGGCACATCTGAAAAAGAGATGAAAGTTTGACTCTCCCAGAGACACACAGAAGAATCTCTTTTCCATCCACACGTGAATATCTCAAAGCAGTTTCAGTTTACAATAGTTAACTACAAACAAAACACAAAAAAACTAGTAAATCGCTAGAAAATTCCAAAAACAGTTACAAAGCAATGGCAAGTAATTAAATGAAATTCAAATAAGAATTAAATTTTGACATAGTACTGTAAATTGCAAAATGTACAATTTTGAAAAAACGTTTTTACAGTGTACTCATAAAGCATTTATTAATTTTTAGCTCACGTTTATTATGAAAGTCTGGGTGCACCACAAAAATATACATTAATTGTTAATTAATGTTATTAATTTGGTTACAAAATACCATGCCAGAAATAATTTAAATAATTAAAAAATATAATAATAAAACAGTATCTTAAACTATTTTTTAACATTAAGTACATTATGAAGTTAGAGCATTCAGCTCTTTAAAACTGCAATAGTATTTCCTTGTAAAATATACTCAAATAATATTTTTTTACAGTGTATTTATAAAGCATTTATTAATATTTAGATTCTGTTTATTAAGGAGTACTATGTGTACCATGTAAAAATATGAATTTGTCAATTAAATAATTAATCATTTATTAATTTTATTCATTTGGTTACAAAATGACATGCTAAAAATGTATTAATAATAATAACAATTAAGAAAAATACATAAAATAGTATATTAACCCATTGTGAAATTTTGAAATAAATAAATAAATAAAATAAATAGGTTGGAGTGTATAGCTCTTTATTTTTTCTTGTGAAACTTGCTCTAAAAATCATTATTTTTAATTTACGACTTCTAAAAACATTTTTAAAAATCTTTTGCATTAACATTTATTGTTATTTTCCTGTTCATCACTGAGAAGCTGCTTTGAAACAATCTGTACAGTATAAACCGCTTTAGACATAAATGTTTGAAATAAATACTTAGTTTGTGTTTATGTGTTCATCTTTGTTTGTTTAATTGAACACTGATCTGTACAATATTAACTTAAGCACAGTTCATAAAACATAAACCAGCTTATTTCCGCAGGTAATCTCCCAGCAACACGTTCGTCAGGAAAACGAAAGCAGAAATTCAGTCTCGGAAAGATTTTAAATGGCAATAAAACCCAGAAGGGACATTTAATAAGTCATTTGCAGTTTATGGAGAAATGTAATTATCATTAATGCGTGGAAGTATGAAATATAAGTGAATCATCACTGATGTACAGATGAAATATTAACACGTTTTTCATTTACAGCTTCAACCGTGAAAATGTCCATTGAAACGGGTTAAATACATGTAATGAATCTCATTTATAATAAATAAAGCTGCAAATGAGATGAGTTTGATGATCCGTACAGAAGTGTTTATTTGCTATTGTACATATAAGAACTACACTTATATAGCAGTACCTATGAATACTAATGGCGCTGGAATATATTCTGAAGAGTGTTAAAGGCTGTCTCTGACTCTCTGTGTTCAACAGATAAAGAAAATTCATGTGGACGAAAGACGCTCTTCACCAGCAAACACACTCACACTCATCGGATACTCGCTTTCACTGCTGATAAATGACTCAAACATCTGTGTGTGTATGAATAACCTCTGGCTTTTTATCTTTTTTTAAAAGAAGGAATATCTAATGTATTTTAAATTATGGCTTATACACAATGATAACAACACATTTTCTTAAAAAGCTGAACCCTGCAACTGCATAATGTACTTAGCAAGCAAAAAATGCTTTTTTATCAAGTTTTTCAAAAATGGGTTAATACGCTATTTTATTACTGTATTGTTAATTACTTAATTGTGTTAATAAACACAAGCGAAAATTCAATTTTATACAAATGTTTGCACTGAACTAAGTCAAAATAAAATAAAACAAATCATTTTAAAGAAATATTTACAATAGTTCAATGTACTATTTTACATATTTTTTATTATGTTGTAAATGAAATAATTTATAACTATAATTAATTAATTAACATTTTTGTGCTCCACCCACTCCTCCATAATAAACACATGCTATGAAGAAACATTTTTTAGAAATAAAAAAATTAATAAAAAATATATATTTTTTTTAATTTCAAGAAATATTTACAATGGCTTAATATACTTAATGTATTATTTTATATTTTTCTTAATAATTTACATTATTTATTTTGTAATTTTTTTAAATAATATATTATTTAATTGATAAACTTTTATTTTTTATGTGATACACCCAGTCCCCCATAATGAACAAAAGTTCAAATCCAGATTTTCCGCATTGAACTACGACAAAATAAAATAAATTTTTTTTTTTTACTTTTTAAAGAAATATTTACAATAGTTCAGTGTACTATTTTAAATATTTTTCTTAATTAGTTAAATTATTTTGTACATAATATTTGTAAATAACATTATTTATAACTATAATTAATAATTAACATTTTTTAAATATTTGTAATGGCTTAATATACAATTTAATATTGTATATTTTTCTTAATTATTTACATTATTTATTTTGTAAAAAAAAAAATATATTATTTAAATAATAAATTCATATTTTGTTATACACAGTCCTCCATATTAAACACAAGCTAAATCCATAAAGACAATTGTTGCATTGAACCAACAAAGGAAGTTTTTTTTTAGTTTTTTTTTACAATATTTAAATAATATCTTATTTAAATTGATATTTAAAATATCTCTCTTTTTTTTGCATTTTAATAAAATTAACAAAGTATTCATTATTTAATAAATATTACTAATTTAAATAATTCATACACTTATTTTTTACATGTCCAAGCCATTCATAATAAATTCAAGCTACATCCATTTTTACATAAATTCCTGCAATGAACTGAATAACCAGATATTCATTAAAGTAATTGCACATATGAACATGTAAGTCAGACAATCATTATTGAAAAAACACACCCTGTCAGGGTGATCAGGAAAGATGATTTATTCAGTGATAATGACTGCCTGACTGCCATAATAATGTGCATTACATGGCTACTTACTAAATAAATCAATAAAAGTGCATGAAATATTGATTTGAGTGTAAATTATTACATGACGTGAGAAGAAAGACTATAGTGGTACGAAACCTCAATCAATTATACAGGGTAACGTCGTTATAGACACATTTGACAGGGGAACGAGGCGACTGACCAATCAGAATGAAGAAGAGACGTGTGCCGTAAACAAATACTAGTCTCTCTCTCGCTCTTGCTCTCTTTATTCGCCTGCAGGGAATGAGTGACATTAAAAAGCTCCAGACTTCATGTCTCTCTCCTCAGAACGCATAGAGAGCTAAGTACCACACACACACACACACACACATGCTTTGACTCTGCACTATAAAAAATTATGCTTGGGGTCATTTAGTTCCATCAGCACAGTGTGTGTGTGTTTTCTGCATCGATTCGGCCATAAACATGAGGAGACCAGACGACCTATGGGAGGCCAATTAGAGTGAAATACTGAAACACACTTACATTTACACACTTGAGCTTACATCCATACTAGACTGCATTTGTTTGCCCACTAGTTTGAGTCAACCTTTCATGGATCGTGTGACACAAGACCAGTGTTGTTATCATTAACAAAATATATGAAACAACAATTTAAAAAAGTTTTTCATAAATTGAAATGCAGCTGAAATAAAATATAAATTCTGGGTGAAAAATATTAATTTAAAAAACTAAAACAGTTTAAAACTATTACATTTTTTTGCGTTCACTGAAATTAAGCGGAAAAAATAAATATTCGATTAAAAAATATATATACTTGAAAATTAAATGAAAATTGAAAATGAAAATTGCTGAAATCAAATAAAACAAATATTAGAAAATATTATAAATATTAGTTTTCACAAAGCTGAAAGTATTTCAAACAGTATGTTACCTGAAATAAAGATAAAATAAAATAAAAGATTAAAAACAAATGCAAAAACGTAATTACTGAATCCAAAATTAAATTATTTATAGAAAATTACAAACTTTAATAATAATGAAAAAGCATGCAACAAAATTACTAAAACTACAATTAACATGAAAACTGAAATTGAAAATAAAAGGGTTAATTCAATTTATTCATAAATAATTTATTAGTACGTAACACTAAAATAACACCGAAATAACCAAGATAATCTGATCAGCACCAACGGTAAAAATGAGCAAAATGAACTACAACAAATCTGCAAAAGTTTACAAACTTTCATTTACACCAAATTAATTTAAGACACATAGATACATATTACATAAATGTAATATAAAAAATATATTAATTTATTTATTTGTTAACAAAATACTAAACACTAAAACTATTTAAAAAAGTTTTGCATTAATTAAAATAAAGCTGAAATGAAATATAAATATAAATACTGCATGAAAAATATAAACTAAAACTGTTTAAAACTACTTAAAATTGTTTTGGGTTAATTGAAATTAAGCAGAAATTAAACAAATAAATATTAATATCTTAACACAAATGTAACATACATTAACTATTTAAAATTGTTTTCATTAATTGTAATAAAGTAGAAATAAAGTGTAAATATTAAATGAAAAACCTACATTCACAAAACTGAAAGTATTTAAAAAGAAATAAAGCAAAAAAATATATAAATATTTAAATTTAAAAACTTATAAAATAGTACAAACTTTATAGAAATATTACAAACTCTAATGACAATCAAAAAGCATATC
>NC_133364.1:3378723-3411336 GCF_049309525.1 Garra rufa
ACGTGTGTGTAAAGTGCTCTTTGTTTCAGGCCTCTCATGTTCCATTAGTGTTGCCATTGTTTCTGCTAAATGAAAGCTGCTCGTGCACCAGGGACACGCACACTAACTAGTGCTCCCTGGATATCTCATCTCAACATGTTAATTGACCTGAATGTTGATTTCAGAGCCGTACGAGCTTGTTTTTCAGGAGTGACCGTGATAATGAGGGCCGGCCCTGGCTTTGTACCGTCATCATATAAAAACATCCGGAGAGACGCTGTAAACACGACACAGGCTTTAAAATAACCACGCTGGACATCGTTAATGAGTTTTATTGAATGAAACAGAGACCGTTTGAGCTGTTAAAGGTGAAGTGTGTCATCCCTGAGCCGCTCTTATGATTGAGACGGTATTGTTTTGTCCAGCTGAAGTCTATTTAAGGCAAGTCGGCCCATATTCATAACACCCTCAGGCAGCTGTTTGCATTCATTCATACAGGTACAGCTCCATCTGCTTGAATGGGGGAATACTGAATTATACATAACTGTTTGTAAAGATGACATTTCAATGGTACTCTCATTCATACACACACAAAAAGTGTTTTTTATTCAGAAATTGCTAGCAAATGTGACAAATTAAAAAAAGAAACAAAAGTAACATTAAATTAAAACATGAAATTTTGAAGTATATGGACTAGAAATTGTTACAAAATATGCTGTGTACACTGAAAATCAGGTATCAGGCAAAGGTCTAATCCAAAAATAAAAATAATGTATTAATAAAAAAAAATAAACACACTTGGCTCCTTAAAAATAACAATTTGTATTTTTTTAAAGTGCACATTAAAATAATTTTAATAATCTTTAAATAAAAAAACAAAAAACACTGACACACGATTCCTTAAAAAATAAATAAAAATATATGAAATATATTTAAAAAGTGCGTAATTAAGTAAGCATTAATAAGTAAGCAAAACATGTGCAAGGCCTTTACATAGACACATGACTCCTAAAGATCAATAGAAATAAGTGGTAAATATTTATAAATAATTTTTAAAAAAGTGGACAGGGAAAATCAGGTGCAGCAGTATTCAAACGTATAATATAAAAATGAAAATAATGGAAAAATAAACCAAAAATTAGGCCTTTACATAAATACACAATTCTTAAAAATAAATAAACAAATAATAAATAAATGTGAAACAAAAATAAGTGCACTGTGAAAATCTAAATGCAGTAGTAAGCAAAGGTATATTATAAAATAAAATAAAAATTGAAAAGTACAACCTTTACATAAATACACAATTCCTTAAAAATATATAGAAAAATAAATAATATATATATTATTTAGGTTTTAGTTTTTTTTTTAAATAATAATATATTTTAGCTTTTTTTGTATTTATTTAATTAAATTTAAAATTAATTTTTGAGTTATTCAAGTTAAACTAAATCGAATTGCTGCCTCAAACACTTATTTTAGGTGTTAGTTTTATGGTTTGATTTTATTTTATTTTGTTTTTTGTCATTTTTGTATTAATTTTTGAAATTTGTCATTTAAATATGTCATATGTGCAGTAGTAAGCGAAGGTATAATATAAAATTTAAAAATAAGACCTTCACATGGCCACACAACTCCTTTAAAATATATATAAAAAAATAATAATAAACTATATTATAAAAATTAAAAATGCACAGTGAAAATGAGGTGCACCAATGTGTAAAGCTATAAAATAAAAATGAAAATAATGGATAAATCAAACAAACATGCAAAAACTGTAACGGCTATATATTTAAGAGTACTATAATGAAAAAACCCAAAGTAAGAAGTCCATTATATACACAGAAGAGCAGATCTTTGCAGAAATGTTTGAAAAGAGCTGCTCATATTTTGAGTCGGTGTGGATTTGCGTCTCGTCAGCATTTGTGTCTGAGTTTCCTCCGGTTATTGGTGAGGAGGCGTGACGTCTTATCGTTCGACAGCCGTGTTTCTGTCAAGCAGAAGCGTTTCAAACATTCAATCTTAAGCGCAGCAACAGCTGAAACAGTCTCAGAAACTTGTGAGCTCGACTGTGGATAATAATGCTGTGATGTGTTCAGAGTTACCCACAATGCACGGCGGCATGAATTAATAATGTGGATTACTGTGTTACCGTTGGCCGCTCTTATTTATGCTGCTGTTGTTGTTGTGTTTGTCATGTGGGAATTATTATTATGAGCTCATCTGTTTCTGTTTTCTAGCTTATTCTGGTTAGCGCAGTCCGTGTTTGTTCATTATAACGGGACGGATGGTGTGTTTTCACAGTGCGCTGACAGCTCGCTTGTCTATGAAGTATCTCTGCGTCAGAGGTGAAATCTGCTTATTAATTCATTACGGAGCGAGTGGAGTGAGTTAATGTCCACTCAGTCCATCCAGAAGCGTCTCCGTAGAGAGAAGAGCACCGATCGCTCAAATCAAGAGGAATTAGACACCGATAGTCAGAGGAATTACGTGATGTGTGTGTGTTTGTGCATAATGACTTTATAATTAATCTGTCTGTCAGTATACTGTTACAAATACACACACACATATATTTATATATATATATATATATATATAAATATAAAAAATATAAATATTACACATTACTAAACTTTTCATTGGAAACTAACTGAAGTGCGTTTATGTTGATACTAAAATTACTCAAATAAAAACTGAAATAAAAAAAATCAAGCTAAATAGAAATACTTGAAAAAACAAATTAAAATGAAAAAAGCACATAAAGTTATATTAATAAATAGTATAGTAATCATGATTAAAAAGCACAAACTTGGCACAAAAATAATATATATATATATATATATATATATATATATATATATATATATATATATATATGTGACCCTGGACTACAAAACCAGTCTTAAGTCGCTGGGGTATATTTGTAGCAATAGCCAAAAATACATTGTATGGGTCAAAATTATTGATTTTTCTTTTATGTCAAAAATCATTAGGAAATTAAGTAAAGATCATGTTACATTAAGATTTTTTTGTAAAATTCCTACTGTAAACCTATCAAAATGTAATTTTTGATTAGTAATATGCATTGCTAAGAACTTAATTTGGACAACTTTAAAGGTGATTTTCTCAGTATTTTGATTTTTAGATTCCCTCAGATTCCAGATTTTCAAATAGATGTATCTCGGCCAAATATTGTCCTATCCTTACAAACCATACATCAATAGAAAGCTTATTTATTGAGCTTTCATATGATGTATATATCTTAGTTTTGTAAAATTTAACCTTATGACTGGTTTTGTGGTCCAGGGTCACACACACATATATATATATATATATATATATATATAAAATTGAAATAAAGCCAAAATATAAATATTACACGTTACAAAACTTTTCATTGGCAACTAACTGAAGTGCGTTATAGTTGATACTAAAATTACTAAAACAAAAACTGAAAATTTTTTTTCAAGCTAAATAGAAATACTTGCTAATGAAAAAATACATAAACCAAATTTTATTCAGACACATTTCTCACACTATCACAGTTTATTCGCTATAGTTTTGAAAATGGTAATAAAATAAGATAAACTGTGGCAGAACAAATTCATCTTGATAATATCAGATAACTTTGATTAAAAAGATCAAAGTGTCAAATCTAATTTTTTGGTCCCAGATTTACTGGTAGTCCACTGCATGAAAATTCTTTGGGTGTGATTCGTCACAGTGTGCTTTATTTTGCTGTCCTCACTTACATAAATTAAAATGTAAAATTCACATTTTCTTTGTACTCTTACTGTATTAGCAATCCATTTAGGATGACCATAAGTGCTCCATGTCGTCTCTTGAGCAATGAAAGAGCAAGATCTGAACAGCAAACTCCTGCAGAAGTTTTAGCTCTATGCACAGAAACATAAGCTTATTCAAAGTTTTATTTAAGCTGACAGACCAGAAAGAGAAAGAGAACTTGTTAGCGTGTTGTCTCAGTGATAGTTCATTGGTTAATTAAACCACATTGACAGTAAAGTCTAAAAACACTTCAGTGAGTTGCAGCCCAGCAGGGTCGACTGTCTGCAGACTCACACACACACACACACACACACACACACACACACACACACACGTTTTAATGTTCACATTCGCCGTCAGAGCGCAGTGAAGCTGTGAATCTCCAGCTGACCTCATATATGCTGTAATCTTAATTAACTGCAGCACAAACGTCCAGATTTCTGATTCCACGTTCACTCATTTAATTCTCTGTTTAGGGGTTAAAGGTCTCGCTTCACTTCTGAAGTTGGCAAGCTGCCTACATAGACAGCCGTTTCTGGGAACATGTAGGCAAAACGATCCTGCTTTGTGAGATTAATCTGTTTCAGTAAACTAGTGGATTCATTTAAAGCACAATAATAGAAGTATAAGTCAAGTAAATCAAGTAAAAGTGCACCGAATTGTGATTTTGGTTGCATTCTAGAAGAATCTCAGAATCCATTGCAGCAAGCTCGGTTAAAGTTTCAACTGAGTCAAGAAAAATGTTGATCTTGAATATATTTGACATTTTATTCAGTAAGATATAATGAAAATCTTTAAATCTTAAATTGATTTATCATACTATTTAACCAAATGTGTGTTACATGTGTATGTGTATAGATTTTATTTTTAATTTGAGAGTTTGACTATTTTTTCCCCTTTCCTTTTCATTTCCTTTAATAGAATAAAACTAAATCTTATTATCATTTCGCCAAATGTTAGATGAAAAACAGAGTTAACAAACTTTCCCTTGCCAGCTGAAATAAGTTTGTTGAAGCTGAAGTGCAAAATTGCTAAAAATTTGATTAAAATAAATGAAAACTAAATAAATAAAAATATTAAAAAAGTAAAAATGCATAACAAAAAATTAAAATAAAAACTGAAAATTAATAAATAAAAACAAAGGCTAATTCAAAATATTAAAAACCATAATAGTTTATAAAAAATACAGATACTTTAGCTGTTTAGTTTTGCACCGTAAAATGCATGTCGATTTGAAAAAAATGTATAATAAACATAGTTTTTATGAAAAATGTTTTTTTACAAAAAAATAAAAATCTATGTTTCTCTAACTTGTTTCTTTATTACTTGTTTATTTTTCTGGTTCAAATAAAATAACTATTAGATAAAAGATTTTGGAAACTAACTGAAATAGGTTTAAGTGGTAAAATTACTCAAATTAAACCTGAAATAGAACAGAAATAAAAATTCTAATAAATAGAATTTTTTGTAACAAAAGAAAAACTAATAAATGGCAAAATGGCCACTAAAATCACTCAAACTAAAATTAATTATTAATTACCATTAATTATAAAAACGGAAAATATGCATATAAAAAAGTTAATTCAAAATATTAATATTTATAGTGGTATATAAATCAGTTAGATAGATTGCACAGTAATATGCAGTCCAAAATAAGCTTATTTTTAAGTTATAGTAAACATATTTATGCTCTTTTAACTAAAAATGTCGCATTCTTTGTATTCTGTTACGTTATGCTGTGTTTTTAAATACGGAAACGAGTGTAATATGAGCAATTTGCAGGACTTGACTAGTTTTTCATCCAAACCAGCAGCTAGCTGATTTTATGCTTTTGCATATCCCTAGTATTTTTATGCTTATGGGAGCACAGGGTCTGGTGGAGAGGAGCGCCCTGAACTCTCTCCTGGAGTTTCAGACGTTTCAGGCATTAGGAAGAAAAATTATTCGTGTCTGAGTGAGACCGACTCATCAGAGAGCAGAGCGCCTCTCAACGGGAGCCAATCACAGCGCAGATGTGTGTGTGTTTGAATGTGCTCCAGTGCTTCCGCTGACCGTCCAGTGCGTTTGAGACGTGAACCCATCTGAGGTCACACGGTAACGAAGCGGCTCCCATCAGCGCCGGTGATTCACGGATCTGCGCACGGCTCTTAATTGCAGCACATATCTGTAATTCAGAGCAGTGACATTAAACGTCAGGTTTTAGAGCTAAAGGGAAATTAGTGTCTGTTATTAACGCCTGCGTGGGACAGCAGTGGCGCGGCCTGAAGCTAAAGCTACGTCTGCAGTCTCTCAGCCTTAAACCAAACTTAACCCTGTGTTTTCAGGTGTACGACAAGAGAGTTGGCCGTTAACATTCCCATCCATCAACCCCCGGATGTGCTTGACCTGTATGCTGTCATCTTTACTCATAACTGATCACATCCGGTAAATATACAGTAATGAAATTACTTGTTTTGTTTTGTATTCGTGCATGAATGATTTAATTGATGTCTTTTGTTTTTCTCTTGTAAAGGAACCTTGAGGGCTTTTTTCTTTAGAAAGGCTTCATGTGAAAAAGAATTGTACTGAATGTGCACTTGTAGTGTACTTCAAATCTCAGAAGTATATTTTAAAAAACTATACTTGCATATAATATTCATGAGATGAAAGGCCACTGAAGTGTACCTAAAGAGGCACTCATGACTATGTTTCTTAAGTACACTTTTACAAATGAAATCTTAATTTCTTTTTGAAAAGTAAAACTATTACCATTTTGGTAATTGGAAAAAAAAAAACCTTAAAGTAGAAAGAAATTCCCCTTAATTTAAGTTCAAATAAATATATTAATACTTCCTTAAATGTATGGTAAGGAAGATAATGATAATATTTTTTGTTGTTATTATTTTGATGTGTTGACTAACATACTAAAGTACTTGGTAACAATCTAAACTGTAGTTTTATTCATTAGAACATTTAGTTCATTTTCATATTAAGTTAATATATTTTAAATGTACTAAATTGTAACTTTATCATTACAAACCTATTAAAATAGACAACTCATAAATTTCAGTATTAAGTATTCCATTTTGCCATCAATTATTTAAAAAGATATTTAAAAAAATCAATAGATGCAATTATGAATATGAATATATTTTTATTATTTAAATATGAATATAAATGTAAACAAAAAATAATTTAAATTCAATTAGTGCAAGTGTTATTTCTGTAATAAGTAAGTTTTTTTTTAACAAGGGAAGTACAACTTTTCTTTAAAGTGAGTAGTAAATTACTACAATTTTGATAAACAACTTAATTTCCTATGAAATCAGTCAGTCAGATTGGATCTTTCTCAGAAGCTCTTGCTGTTTTGGTTTTCCGTCTCCATCTATAGGCTCTTGTGGGCGTCTGTCTGAGATTCTGAGACTAATTATGAACCTCCTCCAGTTGCATTGTGGGTAACCGTCAGCTTGTGTCATGTGCAGATTGTGTGTCAGTCACCTTCAACTGTGAACGGCCCTCATGACGACGACTCAAGCACATACTGGATTGAGAAACGTTCATCTATAACCATGGTAACAATTCACACATGATTTTACATCAAAATACACTGTAGTAGATAGTAAATGTTATGGGAAGCACAACTTATATTCTACCGATATATGCTACCATTTAAAAATGTGGGATCAAGAAGGTTTTTTAAAGAAATTGCTACTTTTATTTAGCGAGGATGCATTAAGTTGATCAAAAGTGACTGTAAAGACATTTAAAATGTTACAAAATGCTGTTCTTTTGAACTGTCTATTGATCAAATAATCCTGAAAAATAAAATGTATGACAGTTTCCACAAAAATTATACAGTAACTTTTTTTTTAATTATACATTATAACTTTCATCAATGAGATTAAATGTGATGTTACTTTACTAGGTGATTAGATTTTCATCTAATAATAAAATACTCTCATTTTCATTGTAACATATATAAATATTCTGCAATCAAATGGTTAGGAAGTTCCTCATGTAGTAAATGTGCAATAGTGAATGCTTCTGAATCTTCTCAAAACATTTATTTGCCTCGCGAAGGAGTGAAATGTAATGATTACACTACTTGTCTTATGTAGATTTTTGGTCTTGTTTCCAGGCAAAATATCTAAAAATTCCTAAATCAAGAAGGATTTTCTAGACAAGTAAAAATAATTTTCTTGTTTTCAGAAAAACGAGAACTCTGCCGGACTCTAAAGCTAAGAAATGTTTTGGCACAAACTATCTGCATCTACACTGCAAAAACTGCATTTTTTACTTAGATTTTCTTTCTTGTTTCCAGCCAAAATATCAAAAAAATTCCTAAATCAAGAAGGATTTTCTAAAAACTGAAAGTAAAAATTATTTTCTTCTTTTCAGGAAAAAAAAAACCAAGTCAAAATTAAGCAAAATTTTTATTTCAAACAGAAAACAAGATTATTTTTCTTATCCCATTTGGCAGATTATTTTGCTTGTTTCAAGTAAAAACGCACTTAAATTTGACTTGTTTTTTCTGAAAACAATAAAATAATTTTTACTTGTCAAGAAAATCCTTTTTAAAATTTTGCTGGAAACAAGAAAAAATCTAAGTAAGAAAAACATTTTTTGCAGTGTAGATGCAGATAGTTTGTGCCATAACCGATCCAGAAATCTCTCTAAATGGTGGGAGATGAGGTGGACGCTGACATTAAAGCATGTAACCTTGCTGAAAACACATGGAAATCGTGTGATAATTCATCTCTGAGCTCGTCTAGGTCTTTTCAGCCATTCATTGAGAGCCGTGAGAGGACGTTTGTTTGTTAATGCACACGTCTCCATCCGTCTCTTCTGATCATCTCCTCCGCGCCGCTGTCTCGCTCTCCGTAACAAAGCGTGGTTCTGTGGTCTGTCTCTCGGTGCGCCTGTCTCTCTCTGCTCCTGAGTGCTTTTTAAATAACATCACCTCAATTATCGCACACAGACGGGCCGCTCTAAAAGCCCGAGCCGCAGTCAATCGCCTGCTTACCAGAGACACACACGCACTGTGCACTGTGCCTTTGTGTCTGTGTGAGTCTGAGATCGAAAGAAACCTAAAAGCCTACTGTCTGCTGTACTATATAGGCAGCTGCTTTCTGAGGGAACAAACGGCGCTTCATTTGAGACACTCCACAGGTCCTCAAATGAAACACACAGCTGAAGTCATCATTTCAGTGATCAATAACCAATCACGAGTTGTGGTGTAATCAATAACCTGTTCTCTATCATGTGACTCAGTTATAGCGGGTTTGGCTCATGTGGGCTGGTTAAAGTCCTGCATCTTTTCTATTCAACTGAAGGTAATTAGCAGCGTACGGTGAGACGTCTTCATTATAGTCATTCACGCATGTCGTTTCTGCTGTGATGGTCACCCATGATCAGTGTCGAGGTGAATTATTTTGTCTTTGTTTGCTCTGTTGAAGCATTAAACATTCAGCACATCGATCGGCCACGCCGCCGTAAAACAATTTAGCTTCAATTCGTGTGGCATGACAGAAACTGTACTTATGCATTATCACAACGAATCAAAACCAGTTAACCCTTGTGAAAATCCATTACCTAATTTGGTGTTTAAAAATGACTGGCCTTTTAAAAAAAAAATGATTGTAAATCACTATTTATGCTGTTTTGTCACTAAATATTGAATTAGTCTTTTTATCAACTTGTTTTCTTTCAATTGGCACAGGTTTTGTGTTTCTTTTTGATCACAGGCCTCATTGATCTGAGCTTAACCCTCAGTTTGAAGTAAAAAAAAAGCATTGTTTGTGAGTATTTTTGCAATTATCACTGAGAAACTGAGGCCTGTGGTCAATCAATTCTGAAAAGAAACACGAAACCAAACCTGTGCTAATCAGAAGAAAACAAGTTGATTTGGTGATAACGCATAATGAGAAATTTACAAGCAATTTTTGTTGGCTGATCATTTTTTAAGTGGAACTGAAACACAAATTCCCCCAAATGGACCAAACTTATCAAACTTTTTGGGAGGATGTTGTACTTTCTGTAAGCAAAGACAGTAAGTTTTTGTCCAATGCAGTAACATTAACTAGCATTATTGGGGAAATGAAAATACTCTCTTTGTCAAACTGACTGGAACACAACATAAAAAATAAAAATAAAAATTATAATGACCAGGGAAAGTTAGAAGTTAACAGTCAGAAAATGTAACAAAAAGGAATAAACTAACAAATAACATTCTTTTTAAAAAGTGTGATTGAGAAGATCTCGATTCATTTGTACTCAAAACGTATGCTTAGGTTTGCATTTATACACAGTAATCATATTTATTAGAATGAAACCACTTACTCAAATTATTATGCCATTTATTGAGCTTCTGTGATTTAATAACCATTTGGTTAATGTCAATATTTACTGCATTTTCCGGAAAATAGTCTTACTTACAAAATCACATTGTTGAGAGAACATAAAACACAGATTAGTTGTGTTGATGTAGTCACATTATCAGAAATGAAATACCAAATTTCTAAATAACTAAACATTTACAAACATTATAAACACTATATACATCTATTTGAGTTCTTGTTGTTGTACAGTAAACAATAAAAAAGTCACTTTGACACATAAGTCACAGGATGTTCCATTTGATACAAACCCCACTTATATTGTATAAAATACTGTAAAATGTGGAATATGGTATATCAGTCGCAACATGTTTGCTATGATAAAAACAACTTATATTACAAAAAATATAGTGAAAAATTATAAATAAAATTAAAGTCGCTTTGGATTATAAGGCGCAGCATGTTTCATATGATAAAATTCCAACTTACAATACAGCAAACAAATTAAAACACTCTGGAATATAATTTGCAGCATGTTTAATATGATAAAAAATACAACTTACATTTCAGAAAAGTTGATAAAAAATTAAAAATAAAATTAAAGTTGCTTTGGAATGTAGGTCACAACAAGTTTCAGTTCATAAAAAGTCATATCTCATATCACAGAAAATATTACAAACAAAATTGTTATTAGTTATTATGGAATTTAAGTTTCTGATGATAAAAATAGAGCTGTATTCTGGCAAATGCGGTACTGTGTTTTGAAATACTAGTTAGTGTTCAGTGTAGTGTGCAGGAAACAGTATGTTTGTTTTCCATTGTGGACACACACACAAATAATATTAATATGAGCACAAAATAACATTAGGCTTTCCCTTGTATCTCAGCATGTCACTGGTCGACCTCCCAGAATCAATAAACCCTGAACAAAACCACACTGAACCAGACTACAGTTCACAGACAGCAGGAAGAGCTCCAATCCCACAATGCATCAACTCATTCATTTATCTCGCACTCGCTTGCTCTCTCTGCTGTGTGTGTGTATCAGTTCTGCTTCAGCTGCTTTATTTTTCTCACACACAGACACAGCAGCTTGTGTGTGTGTGTGTGTGTGTGTGTGTGTGTGTGTGTGTGTGTGTGTGTGTGTGTGTGTGTGTGTGTGTGTAGCTCTAATCCTCTCAGCAGATTCACCAGGTCACTGATCTCAGAGCAGTCTGGATTTAAAATGCTTTTGTTACTGTTCAAATCTGAGTCAAATCCTCTCACAGCGTGCAAACACACACACACACACACACACACACACACACACACACACACACACACACACACAAACGCACAAGCTATTAAACTTTTAGAAATGTCAGCGAGGTTCACACACAGAGTACAGTGACAGTGACTGCAGTGTGTGAGATCCCAGAAACACATTTAATGACACGGCTTAAAAAAAAACTGAATTCACTCTGCTGCATTTTAGGGATTTTTAAGGATGTTGTTGTTTAGAAAAAAATATCTATAAATTAATAAAATTTTTTGAAAATGCATAAGGATTTATTTTAGGGTTTGCATTAGTCTGAACTCAAAGGTTTATGATATGAGTGATATGAGATCTACACACTTTATGTATAGTTTATATACATACAGATATACGACCCGCACGGTCGACCCAAATTATTTTCATAAAATATTATTTCCAGCTCTTATGTGTCTTAAATTATTTTGGCGTGAATTAAATTTTGTAAACTTTTGCAGATCTGTTGTAGTGTCTTATTTTTAGTGTCTGATACTGATCAGATTATTTTGGTTATTATTTTGGTACTAATATAGTTTTATATATATATATATATATATATATATATATATATATATATATATATAAATTGAATTAATTTTTATTTTCATTTCCAGTTTGATGGAAGTTTTAGTAATTTTGTGATATGCTTTTTGATTGTCATTAGAGTTTGTAATATTTCTATAAAGTTTGTACTATTTTATAAGTTTTTAAATTTAAATATTTATATATTTTTTTGCTTTATTTCTTTTTAAATACTTTCAGTTTTGTGAATGTAGGTTTTTCATTTAATATTTACACTTTATTTCTACTTTATTACAATTAATGAAAACAATTTTAAATAGTTAATGTATGTTACATTTGTGTTAAGATATTAATATTTATTTGTTTAATTTCTGCTTAATTTCAGTTAACCCAAAACAATTTTAAGTAGTTTTAAACAGTTTTAATTTATATTTTTCATGCAGTATTTATATTTATATTTCATTTCAGCTTTATTTTAATTAATGCAAAACATTTTTAAATAGTTTTAGTGTTTAGTATTTTGTTAACAAATAAATAAATTACTATATTTTTTATATTACATTTATGTAATATGTATCTATGTGTCTTAAATTAATTTGGTGTAAATGAGTTTGTAAACTTTTGCAGATTTGTTGTAGTTCATTTTGCTAATTTTTACCGTTGCTGCTGATCAGATTATCTTGGTTATTTCGGTGTTATTTTAGTGTTACGTACTAATAAATTATTTATGAATAAATTGAATTAACCTTTTATTTTCAATTTCAGTTTTCATGTTAATTGTAGTTTTAGTAATTTTGTTGCATGCTTTTTCATTATTATTAAAGTTTGTAATTTTCTATAAATAATTTTAATTTTGGATTCAGTAATTACGTTTTTGCATTTGTTTTTAATCTTTTATTTTATTTTATCTTTATTTCAGGTAACATACTGTTTGAAATACTTTCAGCTTTGTGAAAACTAATATTTATAATATTTTCTAATATTTGTTTTATTTGATTTCAGCAATTTTCATTTTCAATTTTCATTTAATTTTCAAGTATATATATTTTTTAATCGAATATTTATTTTTTCCGCTTAATTTCAGTGAACGCAAAAAAATGTAATAGTTTTAAACTGTTTTAGTTTTTTAAATTAATATTTTTCACCCAGAATTTATATTTTATTTCAGCTGCATTTCAATTTATGAAAAACTTTTTTAAATTGTTGTTTCATATATTTTGTTAATGATAACAACACTGGTCTTGTGTCACACGATCCATGAAAGGTTGACTCAAACTAGTGGGCAAACAAATGCAGTCTAGTATGGATGTAAGCTCAAGTGTGTAAATGTAAGTGTGTTTCAGTATTTCACTCTAATTGGCCTCCCATAGGTCGTCTGGTCTCCTCATGTTTATGGCCGAATCGATGCAGAAAACACACACTGTGCTGATGGAACTAAATGACCCCAAGCATAATTTTTTATAGTGCAGAGTCAAAGCATGTGTGTGTGTGTGTGTGTGTGTGGTACTTAGCTCTCTATGCGTTCTGAGGAGAGAGACATGAAGTCTGGAGCTTTTTAATGTCACTCATTCCCTGCAGGCGAATAAAGAGAGCAAGAGCGAGAGAGAGACTAGTATTTATGTTTACGGCACACGTCTCTTCTTCATTCTGATTGGTCAGTCGCCTCGTTCCCCTGTCAAATGTGTCTATAACGACGTTACCCTGTATAATTGATTGAGGTTTCGTACCACTATAGTCTTTCTTCTCACGTCATGTAATAATTTACACTCAAATCAATATTTCATGCACTTTTATTGATTTATTTAGTAAGTAGCCATGTAATGCACATTATTATGGCAGTCAGGCAGTCATTATCACTGAATAAATCATCTTTCCTGATCACCCTGACAGGGTGTGTTTTTTCAATAATGATTGTCTGACTTACATGTTCATATGTGCAATTACTTTAATGAATATCTGGTTATTCAGTTCATTGCAGGAATTTATGTAAAAATGGATGTAGCTTGAATTTATTATGAATGGCTTGGACATGTAAAAAATAAGTGTATGAATTATTTAAATTAGTAATATTTATTAAATAATGAATACTTTGTTAATTTTATTAAAATGCACAAAAATGAGAGATATTTTAAATATCAATTTAAATAAGATATTATTTAAATATTGTAAAAAATAAAATAAAAAAAAACTTCTTTTGTTGGTTCAATGCAACAATTGTCTTTATGGATTTAGCTTGTGTTTAATATGGAGGACTGTGTATAACAAAATATGAATTTATTATTTAAATAATATATATTTTTTTTTTACAAAATAAATAATGTAAATAATTAAGAAAAATATACAATATTAAATTGTATATTAAGCCATTACAAATATTTCAAAAATGTTAATTATTAATTATAGTTATAAATAATGTTATTTACAAATATTATGTACAAAATAATTTAACTAATTAAGAAAAATATTTAAAATAGTACACTGAACTATTGTAAATATTTCTTTAAAAAGTAAAAAAAAAAAATTTTTATTTTATTTTGTCGTAGTTCAATGCGAAAATCTGGATTTGAACTTTTGTTCATTATGGGGGACTGGGTGTATCACATAAAAAATAAAAGTTTATCAATTAAATAATATATTATTAAAAAAAATTACAAAATAAATAATGTAAATTATTAAGAAAAATATAAAATAATACATTTATATTAGGTACATATTAAGTATATTAAGCCATTGTAAATATTTCTTGAAATTAAAAAAAATATATTTTTTTATTAATTTTTTTATTTCTAAAAAATGTTTCTTCATAGCATGTGTTTATTATGGAGGAGTGGGTGGAGCACAAAAATGTTAATTAATTAATTATAGTTATAAATTATTTTATTTACAACATAATAAAAAATATGTAAAATAGTACATTGAACTATTGTAAATATTTCTTTAAAATGTTTTGTTTTATTTTATTTTGACTTAGTTCAGTGCAAACATTTGTATAAAATTGAATTTTCGCTTGTGTTTATTAACACAATTAAGTAATTAACAATACAGTAATAAAATAGCGTATTAACCCATTTTTGAAAAACTTGATAAAAAAGCATTTTTTGCTTGCTAAGTACATTATGCAGTTGCAGGGTTCAGCTTTTTAAGAAAATGTGTTGTTATCATTGTGTATAAGCCATAATTTAAAATACTTTAGATATTCCTTCTTTTAAAAAAAGATAAAAAGCCAGAGGTTATTCATACACACACAGATGTTTGAGTCATTTATCAGCAGTGAAAGCGAGTATCCGATGAGTGTGAGTGTGTTTGCTGGTGAAGAGCGTCTCTCGTCCACATGAATTTTCTTTATCTGTTGAACACAGAGAGTCAGAGACAGCCTTTAACACTCTTCAGAATATATTCCAGCGCCATTAGTATTCATAGGTACTGCTATATAAGTGTAGTTCTTATATGTACAATAGCAAATAAACACTTCTGTACGGATCATCAAACTCATCTCATTTACAGCTTTATTTATTATAAATGAGATTCATTACATGTATTTAACCCGTTTCAATGGACATTTTCACGGTTGAAGCTGTAAATGAAAAACGTGTTAATATTTCATCTGTACATCAGTGATGATTCACTTATATTTCATACTTCCACGCATTAATGATAATTACATTTCTCCATAAACTGCAAATGACTTATTAAATGTCCCTTCTGGGTTTTATTGCCATTTAAAATCTTTCCGAGACTGAATTTCTTTCGTTTTCCTGACGAACGTGTTGCTGGGAGATTACCTGCGGAAATAAGCTGGTTTATGTTTTATGAACTGTGCTTAAGTTAATATTGTACAGATCAGTGTTCAATTAAACAAACAAAGATGAACACATAAACACAAACTAAGTATTTATTTCAAACATTTATGTCTAAAGCGGTTTATACTGTACAGATTGTTTCAAAGCAGCTTCTCAGTGATGAACAGGAAAATAACAATAAATGTTAATGCAAAAGATTTTTAAAAATGTTTTTAGAAGTCGTAAATTAAAAATAATGATTTTTAGAGCAAGTTTCACGAGAAAAAATAAAGAGCGATACACTCCAACCTATTTATTTTATTTATTTATTTATTTCAAAATTTCACAATGGGTTAATATACTATTTTATGTATTTTTCTTAATTGTTATTATTATTAATACATTTTTAGCATGTCATTTTGTAACCAAATGAATAAAATTAATAAATGATTAATTATTTAATTGACAAATTCATATTTTTACATGGTACACATAGTACTCCTTAATAAACAGAATCTAAATATTAATAAATGCTTTATAAATACACTGTAAAAGATATTATTTGAGTATATTTTACAAGGAAATACTATTGCAGTTTTAAAGAGCTGAGTGCTCTAACTTCATAATGTACTTAATGTTAAAAAATAGTTTAATATACTGTTTTATTATTATATTTTTTAATTATTTAAATTATTTCTGGCATGGTATTCTGTAACCAAATTAATAACATTAATTAACAATTAATGTATATTTTTGTGGTGCACCCAGACTTTCATAATAAACGTGAGCTAAAAATTAATAAATGCTTTATGAGTACACTGTAAAAACGTTTTTTCAAAATTGTACATTTTGCAATTTACAGTACTATGTCAAAATGTAATTCTTATTTGAATTTCATTTAATTACTTGCCATTGCTTTGTAACAGTTTTTGGAATTTTCTAGCGATTTACTAGTTTTTTGTGTTTTGTTTGTAGTTAACTATTGTAAACTGAAACTGCTTTGAGATATTCACGTGTGGATGGAAAAGAGATTCTTCTGTGTGTCTCTGGGAGAGTCAAACTTTCATCTCTTTTTCAGATGTGCCTGATCTCCACTGCTGCCCTTCACTCCCACACCATCCAAACACACACTGTGTCACATGACCATCGCAACACCGTCGCCCACCAACCGAAGGTTCTCTGGCGTGATTGACAGCGGAGCTGAGCTGGCGGTGAGTGTCAGAAAGTGGAGCGGCGCTGAACTTTACGCAAATGAGAGGTGAGCGACGCCACAGCCAATCGCGGTGAGGAGTGGGACGTGACGTCTGTCATGAGCGCGTCAAAATCTGCTGATGCTGCAGCCGGAACCGTGATGAATTACTGCAAATAAGTTTCTATCCGTCTGAAAGTTATAAGCAGAGTTTCTGGTGTAGATTCGAACTCGTTTGACATGCAAAGAACTTTAATCTGTTTTTTTACATTCATTCCACAGATTTACCTTCACAATGACTGCAGGAGAAGCTCAGCGGAGATCACTGGTCCTGTTTTGACATGCGGGTCAGCGCTTGAGATGGTGTTTGGCGTGCCGGAGCACACCTGTGTGGAGCTCGTGCCGCTGAAGATGCTGTGTTATGATCCCAACCGTGTGTTAAACAGCGTTTGAAGAGTCAAGGTGACTGCTTTCTATTTCTGGCAGCACATATAAACCTACATTAATATATAACTACGCCTGCGCTTCTGTGTTATTTGTGACCCTGGACCACAAAACCAGTCTTAAGTCGCTGGAGTATATTTGTAGCAATAGCCAAAAATACATTGTATGGGTCAAAATTATAGATTTTTCTTTTATGCCAAAAATCATTAGGAAATTAAGTAAAGATCACGTTACATTAAGATTTTTTGTAAAATTCCTACTGTAAACCTATCAACATGTAATTTTTGATTAGTAATATGCATTGTTAAAAACTTAATTTGGACAACTTTAAAGGTGATTTTCTCAGTATTTTGATTTTTTTGCACCCTCAGATTCCTATCCTAACAAACTATACATCAATAGAAAGCTTATTTATTGAGCTTTCATATGATGTATATATCTCAGTTTTGTAACAATTTAACCTTATGACTGGTTTTGTGGTCCAGGGTCACATTTTAGTTTCATTGAGAGGATATTATAGTTTTTGTTCATATTCTGAATCAGGGTTATTAAAGATAATTAAAACCCCCAAAAAATAACTAAATTGCTTGAAATAAAACATTAACTGAAATAAAATATCCAAAAACGTATTTTATTTCAGCTAGTCACCAATATTTCTCATTTCATTCATCTCATTTGATGTACTAAAATATAACTGAAAAAAAATGATAACAATAATTCAAAATAATACAATAGAAACAGTAAGCAGTAATCAATTTATTTCCGAAACAGATTTTTAAACATTTATTCTTAGGTTTTACTTTTCTTTTTACACATACTGTTTTGCACACTTTTTTTTTTTTTTTTTTTTTAAAGAAATGAATACTTTTGTTTAGCCAAGACTCAATAAATTGATCAAAAGTGAAAGTAAAAACATTTGTATTGTTATAAAATATTTAAAGTATATCACGGTTTCCTCAAAATTATAACAAAAACAAGGTGAATAAGGTGAAATGATGTCTTTGAAGACTCTGGATTCTTCCCAGTTTAACTCGCTTTCTATTTCTGGCAGCACATATAAACCTACATTTTAGTTTCATTGAGAGGATATTATAGTTTTTGTTCATATTCTGAATCAGGGTTATTAAAGATAACTAAAGCCTAAAAAAAAAAAAACTAAAACATTAACTGAAAAAAAAAAATATCCAAAAATGTATTTTATTTCAGCTAGTCGCCAGTATTTCTCATTTCATTTAGTTCGACTTGATAATTAAAATTAAAACAAAAACTTATAGGAAAGTTATATAGACATATTAAAAAACAAAACAAAATATAAAAACTTGAACCAAAATTATAATGAAACTAGTATATTTTTTTAAACTAATTTAAAATAAAAGAATAGAAACAGTAAGCAATAATCATCTATCAATTTATTTCCAAAACAGATTTTTACTGCTGACAGACTGTTGCTCATAGCATTTATAATCACATCGCACTGTTTTGCACACATTTTTAATTAGAATTATTTTTAGCAAGGACAAAAATGAAAGTAAAAACATTTGAACAGTGCTATTCTTTAAACATTTCTATTCATATGTGAATCCTAAAAAAAAAATAAAGTATATGTTTATGTTTAAAAATGTTTATTGAGCAGCAGTTTAAACCACTTTCTATTTCTGGCAGCACATATAAACCTACATTAATATATAACTACATCTGCACCTACACCTGTGTTATTTTTGTTTCATTGAGAGGATATTATAGTTTTTGTTTATGTTCTGAATCAAAGATAACTAAAGCTTAAAAAAAAACTAAAACCTTAACTGAAATAAAATATCCAAAAACGTATTTTATTTCAGCCAGTTGCCAGTATTTCTCATTTCATTTAGTTCGATTTAATGTACTACAATAAAACTGAAACAAAAACTCAAAGGAAAATATATAGACAAATTAAAAAAATAAACAAACAAAAGCAATATAATATAAAAAAGTCAAAAACACAACAAATGTACTATTATTATTTAGCAAGGACTCATGAAAATGATCAAAAGTGAAAGTAAAAAAAATGTTATTGTTGGAAAATATTTCAAATGCTGTTCTTTAAAACTTTCTGTTTGTCTGTGAATCCTAAAAAAGTAAAGTATATCACAGCTTCCACAAAATTATTCTTGCGCACAAATCTTTTCGGCATTGATAATAATAAAAAATGTTTATTGAGCAGCTCGGATTTCTGAAGGATTACGTGACACTGAAGACTGGAGTAACGATGCTGAAATTGAGCTTTGATCACAGAAATAAGTGACATTGTACTTTATATTCACATAGAAAACATTTTAAATTGCAATAATATTTTACTGTATTATGGGTCAAATAAATGCAGCCTTGGTGAGCAAAAGAGACTCAAACACTTTGATCCCTTTGAAAAGTAGTGTGCATGAATCCAACCCTTACTAACATCATCTTTAACAACATTTTCGGCAATCTGTTTTCAATCAGGTCCAGTCTCAGGTGCAGGAGATGTGGACAAAAGCTGAAAAACAGGTATCACTGCATGTCTTACATGTGACATAGTTTGCTAATAGTGCATGTCGGGCGAAACACAGGACACACACACGTCACACTCGGTCAAACATGTGTCTCTGGTTTCCTACAGTAAGTGCAGCGGAAGTGTTCTTATCGGTGTGTGTGTGAGACACTTGTCTTTCACTCTGTATGTTTCCATTTAAAGTGCGTCCTCTGTATCACCTCACACTCTCTCAAACACACACACACACACACACACACTCAGAGACTCTTGGGTAAAATAATCGGCGTTCGTTCCAGATAACAGAACACAGTCCTATCAGACAGAGATGAGTGCTAATGGAGGGAAGGTCAGCAGTGAAGTTATAAGACACACACCTCCAGAGTCCTTCTGCAATGAACACGGACACGAGCAGAGAGACTGAGTTCACTACTGCTGCCAGCCTCACGGCTTTATGCTCATATTAACATTTCATGCTTTTATAGATCATGTTCTGCTTACTGGGACTGGACTATATTCACAAACTGCATAGTGTGTTTCACATACTGATTTTCACTACATTCCGTTCACTGTATTCTGATATTTTCCTGCATAATGTATTTCAAATAGTGTTTATTGACATATTCTGCACTTTATGTTCTTTATTCGTAAATTTTCTGCACTTTATTCACTGTATTCTCATATTTTCTGCACCTTATTTAATACATATACTGAAACATTTTCTGCGGTTTATTTACTGTATTTTCATGTTTTCTGCATACATTTACCATGTTCTCAGATTCACTGCACTTCATTTACCGTATTCTCATGTTTTCTGTACTTTTTACTGTATCCTCATCATTTCTGTACTTTATTAATGGTATTCTCAATTTTTTTGCACTATTTTCTATTTTCTCATATTTTCTGTGCTTTATTTACTGTATTCACAATAGTTTTTGTGCTTTATTCACTGTATTCTCATATTTTCTGCATTTTATTTACTGCACTCTGATATGTTTTGCATTTTATTTACTTTATTCTCATATTTTCTGCAGTTTATTTACCATATTCACATATTTTATGTGCTTTATTCACTGTTTTCTTATATTTTCTGCACTTTATTTATTGCATTCTAATGTTCTGCATTTTATTCACTGTATTCTCATATTTTCAGTGTTTTATTTGCTGTATTCTCATGTTTTGTCTTTCCTTACTGTATTCTCATATTTTCTGTGCTTTATTTACTGTATTCTAATATTTTATGCAGTTTGTCTTTAGATTTTTTCTGTTTTATTCATTGTATTCTCAATTTCTCTGTGCTTTATTTGCTGTATTCTCATATTTTCAGTGTTTTATTTGCTGTATTCTCATGTTTTGTCTTTCCTTACTGTATTCTCATATTTTCTGTGCTTTATTTGCTGTATTCTCATATTTTCTGTGCTTTATTTGCTGTATTCTAATATTTTATGCAGTTTGTCTTTTGATTTTTTCTGTGTTTTATTCATTGTATTCTCAATTTCTCTGTGCTTTGTTTACGGTATTCTCTTATTTCCTGCAGTTTGTCTTCTGATATTTTCTGTTTTGATTATTGTATTATCACATTTTCAGCATTTTATTTCCTCTCTGATGTGTTCGGATATTCAGCCTCTTGATCATGTACTGATGTTCTCTGTTTGTGTTGATTTCTGCTTTTTTTCCACCATAATTTGTCTCCATCACCACACACTGGAGTCCTAGTGCAGCCACACAGATGAATTTCTGTCCATTTTTAAAATGAAGTAGAATTAAATTAAATTAAATGAGGTATCAGATGTGGAGTGTTTCATAGTCCGTGTCTCTGCACCCGTCGACTCATTTCTCTTTCGTTCGGTGACACGCAGAGAGAATATCAGCATTTCTTCCTGCATTTCAAAGACACACACAAACACCCTCACCAGTGTTTGTCTGTCACTCACCACAGTTCTGATGGTGAAATACTATTATAAAAACACATGTGTATGTATGAGAAATGAGCATGTGTGCGAGAGATACTGTGCCTGATATTGTGGGTTTGTGTTTGCAGGAGAAAATGATGGCGACAGCAGAAAGTAAGCCAGAAGCCCTCAGATCCAGTGCCAGAGATAAAGACACAGAACGACGTGAAGAACATCAAGGATGGAGGTGAAAAGAGGAGTGTAGAATGAACCGATTTTTCAGGGTTACGTTAGCACCGTATAACACACACACAGAGAGCTGTAGTCTAGTGTGCATTATGGTCATTGTTAAACAGGTTTTTTTTTATGTTAATGAAAGAAGTCGTTTCTGTTCACCACGGCTGTATTTATTTGATCAATAATACAGTAATATTGTGTTAAAATGATTTTAGTTCAAAAAATGATTTCTGAAGGATCATGTGACACTAAAGACTGGCGTAACGATGCTGAAAATTCAGTTTTACAATATATTCGCATAGCAAACAGTTACTTTAAATGATAATATTTCACAATATTAGAGTTTTTACTTTATTTTTGATTAAATAAATGCAGCCTTGGAGAGACTTCATTCAAAAACAAACACCTTTTGGCCACTACACTGCAAAAGATGCTTTTCTTATGTAGATTTTTTTGTCTTGTTTCCAGCCAAAATATTAAAAAATTCTTAAATTAAGAAGGATTTTCTAGACAAGTTTCTTGTTTTCAGTAAAAACAAGTCAGAATTAAGTGCGTTTTTCCTTGAAACAAGCAAAATAATCTGCCAATGGGTTAAGAAAAATAATCTTGTTTTCTGTTTGAAATCATATTATTTTTCTTACCCCATTGGCAGATTATTTTGCTTAATGTTGACTTGTTTTTACTGAAAACAAGAAAATAATTTTCCTTCTTGATTTAAGAATTTTTAGATATTTTGGCTGGAAACAAGTCAAAAACATCTAAGTAAGAAAAGCATTTTTTGCAGTGTAGTGTATGTTTGATGCATATATAGTGACTGCATTGTGGTGGCAAGTTTTCCACACCCAAACACCAAAAATCTAAGAGTTTTGTGAGATTTAGAGTTAGTATTAATCATAAGGGGTGGTTTAATTGGGTTTAATTCAGAGAGAGCGTGCCGGATAACTGTGCTCTTTAGACACCGGTAATTGATCACCTCTAATCAGGGACCCTGATTAATTACCCATTAGGCAAAGCGTGATTGTTTATATAGTGTGTCATTCAAACAGAGCACCAAATAAATATACACATACTGGGGAAAACAGATCTTGCAGAGAGAAACAAATAATGCTGGCTTGGCTTCAAAGACAGCTTCAAAGAGAGCATCTTAAATGAAATAATGTGTTTGAAACACTCTAAAAAGACAGGAATACATTGCACTTCTCAAAGGAGTCTGAAGTGGAGTTTGAGGTTGGCGTGTTGCTACTCACAAATATTGGGTAAAACAGCTTATTAGTTTTCATTTAGAGGAATGTTTTAGCAATACTTTGCCACAATGAATAAAATACATTTACAATTCAAATAATTTCCCTTAGCTCATCCACCATCTTGAACGAATTTATCTTTGAGCTCTAAAATTGATTTCTCCACAAAGGACGATTGCTTTGCTGATTTAGAAATTCAGATCTTATAAGGCAGCGTAACTGGCTTCTTGTCTGGAGCGATCCATGATGCTGTCTGGGTACCCAGCTTACAAATATATGATATAAGAATGATTTTTAATGTATTAAGAACATTTCTTCTTATGTTTGCTTAAGTCAATAGGTCTTGAAACAGACCTAAAAGTTATTTATTCACATTGATTTATTATATTTAACATTTATGGAATCTTTTTATTCCACAAAAGGTTCTTATGTTAGATTTTTAAAATCTGAAGAACGAAAAAATGGTTCGTTTATGTCACTGCTGTGAAAAGCCCAGTCTGCAAGCTGTGTGCTCACAGCTATGAAATAAGACTGATTTTGCTGTCTTGTATAACCTTTAAATCAGTTGCGTTTGCATTAATTGTGTGCTCAAATCGCTGAGCCGTTAATGGTTTAAGAATGAGGTCAGTGTGCAGAATCGAGAGGTTTAAACCCTGTTTGCTCTTATCTGCTAATGAAGAGATCCTTCAGTCAGTTCAATTACACCCAATGACTTCAGCACAAACACAAGTCTAGTGAACAGTTCATGCTCAAGTGTTGGTTTGAGAGCGTTGCATTCACAAAGCAATAACACACCCTGTCATCAGTTTTCCCTTCCAGCTCAACTGGTGTAATGACAGAGCAACAGTTTGAAGAGAGTCTCGCTGCTACTGTAGTTGATTAATAACACATCTGATTAATAGAGCGCAGCAGGGATGACATTATTTTTTTCATCTTCCAGTGTTCAGTGTCAGTGTTTTTTAATGGGTTTTGTGGTTAAATGCCTGAAATAAGCTCAAGATATTTTCTCACTTTATTCAGTGACATTAAACACTTTACATAAAGCCTTTACGTGTAATGCATTATACAAGTAGTTTTAATGCATTGTATGATTTTATGCAATTGTAACCAAAGTAATAATTGTTACACCTTTACAAAGTATAATGCATTATTTTAAACACGACAAACTAACCTTCAAATATTAAAATGCATATTAACTTTGCTTACAATTATTTATAAAAAGATACAATGCATTACATTAAATACCTTTATAATGCATTAAACATAAAAGCTTTAAGGAAAACGTTTCCAAACCTCCTCCTGGTTTTATTAAAAGAAGATTATTAAGCATTGCTAAATGGGATACAGCTCTGTGGACTGCGCTTGCCAAGCATTCAAACCTGTAAATCGCATTTCTGTCAAACTCTTGCTTTTATCAGACTCTCTCAGTGATGACGTCTTGTGGTTTGGAGACACTAAAATGTGGCCCGTAAAACATCGCTCATCTCTTGACACGCGCTCAGAGATACCGACTCATATTAAAATCTGTTTCAGCGTTTCGTGTCGAGATCTTTGTCTGCGCTGTTCGTACTTTCCTCTTGGGGTCGTTCAGTAAAGTTTTGTGAATCTGTAATGCATCTGCTGCTCGGTGGATTGTGGGCCGGTAGTTTAACTTGAGCTGTTTGTCTTTCACGGCGCACGTCTGTGCCTTTCCTCCTGCTGAATACTAATATGTTCTTACTTATTCATGTCGCCAGATGTTTGACTATTAATATCCATATTGCAGCTTATTCTGGTCATATGTTCTAATGGGCCAAGGGGCCATTTTGAAAGCAGAGACCCGGGCAGTGGCATATGGAAAAATCTCGAGACGTGTTTAAACTAACTATTTTTTAACTTCACTTTTTGAGAATGCATGTCATGCGTGAGACACTGCAAAAGACACGAGGTGCGAACGCAGCGGTCAAACATGTCCGTCTAGCGCATTTACATAGAAAAACATTGAAAAAGTAAGTTTTGAAAGTTCTGGCAGTGTTCAAAATGTCCAGAACATAAAGGAAACATTCCATTTTGAAAACATTATTGGAATGTTACTTTTGAATGTTTTCCGAACATTCTAAAAAAAAAAGTAGCAACATTTAAACATTCAAACATTCCAACATTTAGCCCGTCTTTAAAGTTCAAATTTAGTTTCACAATGAAATCTGATTGTTAATGATTTCTGGCAGCTCTTGCTATTTTTGTGAAGCATCAGCCGCTCAGGGAACGGTCTGTTGGCGCGTCTCGTTCATTCTCCCATACAGATGGTGCCGTTTAAAAAGCAGACGGCGGCCGTTCTAAAACACACGTCTCCTTGCGGCTCGCTCGCGGCTCATGTGGTCTCACGCTGACCCTTAATCTGCTCTCACACCCCACATGCCGCTTTTGTGTTGTTCTCGACATGTTGATGCAGCAGATTTGAGCTGCTGGGGGACATAATTAATGATCTCATTAGAGGGACTTGTTAGCGAGGACAGCGGCTTTGAGTCCACATATGCTTGTTAGTAAAGCGCTTTCTGAATTGCTGGCGTTAAAACAAAAACATTAAGAGTCACAGAGTGTCCTGCTGTTAGAAAGTGTTAAATCATTAGGAGTCTGATCTTCAGAATTTAATTGTAAATCTGAATCTTTACTAAGTTTTGCTAGAGATATAAACAACCTAGTCTGGAAAAATAAGGACAGAAAGGGATTTTGTCCCAGTTTTCAATGTTCTGACACAAATATTGTTCTTTTCAATCTTTTCTAGTCTGTTCCAAAAGAAAGTCGTCCAACTACATGACCATTTATCTTATAAGGACATAAATGCACCGAATTGAAAAATCATAATACGCATACACTCCAGACACTTTAATTATTGAACCCTCTGGTGCTCTTTGGTCATTTTAGAATGAGACATTTAAAGATTTTTTTTTATTATTACATTTTTTACGTAATCATAATGGTACAAAACTAACTTTAATGATACTTGAACACGCAAAGAAATTGTAGACATAATTAGAAAAGTTTTAATGGAAAAAAACTTGTGACTTTCATTGGCTAAAAATATATCCAAGTGCAGAATTTAATAAAAGTGTTTATGTCTGAAAAAACTCCTATATAAATATTGTTTTGTGTTGCATGAGTTAGAGGTGAATATTGTGTTGTACACTCTAAAAAAAATAATAATTAAAAAAAATGCCTGGTTGCAAGGTAAATTGTTCTATTAATTTATTTAATTAAACCTTGCAACATAAAAATAGCAACATTATTTTGATGAGTTCTGCTGACAAAATTGTATTGATTATTACATTCACTGAATATTGAGTGTAACGTGATTTTCTTAAAAAAAAAGTTGTAGTAACTTAATAAAATTGTCTTGTTGATTTTGGAATTTATTTTGTTCCCAGCATGCTTTGCATGGGACTGGATAGGGAGAATAAATGTTGAAGTAAATGTTGTGTTTTTTAGAGCCAACGCATTATATTTTAGAGTGTGTCATTAAATCTTAAACCCTTTCCGAATACTAAAGATTAAATGTTAATGAAACTAAATATAGAACATTCACACGTGTGACCACCAAGTGAGGAATAAAATGTTAAAGGAAAAAAATAAAGGGAAGAAATGTCTTACGGTTGCTTCCAAAGCAGCTTGTAATGGCATAAAGTTGCTGAATCTAATTACTCCAGCTAATCAAAATAGACTGGTAAAGAAATGGACTAGAGATCACCATGGCACTTTATTCTGAAAATAAGGCCTAGAAAACAAAACCTGCAACTGTCTACATTTATAAGTGTCTACCAGAAAATAAACAAGTGCAAAGTCATTAATAAGTAGACTTGGCAGCACTGACTAAGTCATACATTTATTCAAGTGTTAGCATAGTGTAGTTAGCTGGTAAATGTTGGAACGGCACCATCCTGACGGCGTTTTCCTCCACTGACGGCTCTTCAGAAGTATTATGATGAAATAATTATTTCTTACAAGCAACATTCATTGTTTTTTCTTTCTTGGCAGACAGCTGTAATCTCATGTCAGGTGTGTTTTCCTGCTTTTTTGCATGGAGTTTTGCACTTTTCCATTAGTTCCAGGGCTTTTGTAGAGACGTCTGGAGTTCTAATGAAGAGTTTATCGCTTTTGGACAAATGCTGAATGAATTCCGCTCCTCCTGTCATATGGAGAACAATGGCGCTTTAATGCGGCTCATATTTCATGTAGGCCGTGGTGGTGTTTATTTCAGAAGTGTGTGCGGGTCACAGACGCTCTCCGTGGGCTTGTCTCTCAGTTCCAGCTCAAAGCTCAGTGTTTATGGAGCTCGTACGCCATTAATCATTTTTCAGCTAAATAATGGTGTCATGCCATAATCCATCATGCACACGGAGCGCTGGGCATTACAGGATGTAATTACGCTTAAGAGTATGTGCGTGCATGTGTGTGTGTAAGACACTGGTTTCATGTTTGGACTGTGAGGATTCATAATTACAGGCTATTTAAATACTTAATAAGTACTGTAATTTTTCTATTTCTGATGACAGTGACTGGCATTTGTGAGGTTGTTTGTTTGTTACTAATATGCTGTTGCTAGGGTGTTCTGTGTGGTCGCTGGATGCTTTTTTCCTGTCTGAGAATCTGTGGTTTTGAATGAACCTTTTAACAGAATAGAACCACTTTATGAATGTAGTAGTCAAGTATAGAGCCTATATAAAAAGTACACTATTTTACTTGCAATTGACCATATGCACGGATTACTTCCTTGTGTAGACAAGCCAGCTCAGTCATTTCTTTACATAATCCATTCACAATCGAAGAAAAGTTTTGTTCGTCTAAGAGGACCAGACGTCCATGTATACCGTTTTAAGAATGACAAACGTATATCAAAGTAAATCGGCTAAATATGTGCGAGTCATTGCTGTGATTGACAGTAATAACCAAACGAAACATCTGACAAGCTGATGTCAAAAAAAGAGCTGTGCATTAAATGATTTAAACTAAAGTCAGAGTAACAAAACTACAGCAGTAACACGTTTGTGTTGGTTGAATGTAATCTATTTAATAGCTTTTACAGTTATTAAATTATATCAAATATTTCAAATTCATATCGAGTGCATTATTTAATTCTTATACCATTAATATTTAACTTATTTAATTCGTAGTGAACTATATATACGTATTTAAATACTTCATCCTTTGTGTCTGAGCTTATTTATTTATTTTAAAGACTTTCTGCACTTGCTACACAATACAGTCATGGACAAAATTGTTGGCACCCTTGGTAAATATGGGCAAAGAAGGCTGTAAAAATAAATCCACGTTGTTTCTCCTGTTGATCTTTAGTCAAAAAATCAGCAAAATTCAAACATTTAATTAAAAAAATAAGTGGGGGTAATATAATATTATGAAATAAATGGTTTTCTCTAATACACCCTGGCCATAATTATTGGCACCCTTGTATTCAAAACTTTCTGCAACTTCCATTTGCATGAAAAACAGCTCTGATTTTCCCCCCTTCATGCCTGATGAGGTTTGAGAATATATGGCAAGTGATTTTAGACTATTCCTCCATACAGAATTTCTCCTGATCCTTTAAATGTTGGTGCTCACTCTTCTTCAGTTTATCCCACTCATTTTCCATAAGATTCAGGTCAGGGAATTGGGATGGTTATGGCAGAATCTTGATTTTGTGTTCAATGTAGTGATGGAAGATCTAACCATGACCCATTATAATATTTCTAACTGAGCAAGTCAGTTTTACCTTTTTTTATCTGTTTGTATTTGATATAAAACATGATGGCATGTATCTGAACAAGATGTCTAGGACCTTTGGTGTAAAATTAGGTCCACAAAAAAGAACATCTGGTGATATATTTAAATGTGGACATGGGGCACTTTTTTATCCCTGTGTGCACCAAACCTTTAATGTGTTCTAGCTCCAAAAAAAAAATTCTCATTTCATATGGCAATAAAAGCCAGTCCTAACTGAAGTTCCAGTATGGTATATTAATATGGTGCAGTTTGATTTTGCATGAGAGCAGATGATTTGTTTCTTGAACAGTGTCTGAAATGACTTGTTGTGATGGAGGTGCAGTTTTCCTTTATTTTTAATATTTTTTTCTGACACTAAAATTCAACTGATTTCGGCAATTTTCCGTCTGTGATCTTTGTAGAGTATTTGGCCACTTAAATTGTTCTCTTTGCTGCACATTAAGACAATATTGACACACATCATGTTTCAAGCAGAACATCTCCAGTCCATTAAAACTTCTTAATTATTTCCCTGATGTTGGAAATGAGAATATTTAATGTTTTAAGTATTTTCTTAAAGCCACTTTGTATTGTGTAAAGATCAACAATCTTTTGCTGTACATCAGAAGTATATTCTTTGGTTTTACCCATTGTGATGAATGATTAGGTTGGTTTGGGCTTTGTGTTACTAATATTTATTCATCTGTGCACCAAGACGTCATGACTGGACAACATCATGTTTCCAGTCACCTTGGTGTACAAAAGAAATTGGAAATTTCAATGGAAATATATTTGGAGATAATTTACTCATAAGAATTTCTAAGGTTGCCAATAATTGTGGCCAGGGTGTATTTGAGAAAAACATTTTTTCATAAAGTTATATTTCATCTCACTTTAAATTGTTTAACTTTAATGAAATGTTTGATTTTTGCTGAATTTTTGACTAAAAGAGCTAAAGGAGAAACAATGCAGGTTTATTTTTACAGCCTTCTTTGCCCATATTTACCAAGGGTGCCAACAATTTTGTCCATGACTGTATACTTCAGTGGGGTAAAAGTACTACAATTTATTATACTAGTAATTTTATACTAATTCGAAAAGCTAAATGTCTTGGAAAAAACTAGGGAGCTGAAATGGCAGCTGCAGCCAATGAGTGATCCTCTGCTGCCATCTTCAGGGTTTATGGGTAATTTCATGTCATTTTCATCTTAAAAAAAGACGTTTTCCATTAAAAAAAATTTTTTTGCATGTCGTCTTTATGAATGAAAAGTGAATCTTTAAAGTGAATTTTATTGCACAGCTGTGGAGTTAAAAAATAATAAAGGTAATATTTTAAAGCAAGATTTTAAAAATGTGTTCACGATTAGGATATCCTTGAAGAGAAGTTAGCTAACGTTAGCCTAAACATGTTATGATAGTGTTTAGCTGTCAGCATTTAAATGTACAACTATGCAGGTACTCTCCTGGGATTGTCAGGCTCCACATTTAAATTATATGTTGTTAAATAATATGAAACTAAATGTTCATGCTGCTATCATTATTTCCGATGTTGCAATTATTATTTTTCTCAGTTTCTGATGAGAACGAGGCAGTAGAGGAGTCTCAAGAGTGTCCACCTATATATAGCACATATAAAATGAGCTTCAGCAGAAGTTTACGAGCTGCTTTATCATAATGCGGAAGTTCTAAAGAACGCTCCGTGCATATGGTCAATTAAAACGCATAAATTTAGGCCTAAATTCTGCATCTAGTTTTTTCCTCACAAAGCCAACTAAATGCAAACACCTCGCAACCGATTTTATTAGTTCAATAATGCAGTTACCCATTAACAAAAGATCAGACTTTACAAAATCATGAATAAATCTGATTGCAACACACACTAATGCTGTCATGAAGCAGGTTTGCGCTTAACTGGTTTGGGATTCAAAAAATCAAGATTCAAACAAACTTTACAGTAAAAGTTTTGAGGCATTTAGATGAAAAGAGATGAGTTTTGATATATAATTTTTAGGATGTGATCTAAAGTCTGATGAAAGCAGAAACTGGTGTGATCACCTTTAAATGTTAATCATCCGCAGGTATCCGTAGACAGAAATGAATCTGCTGAACTCGTAGCATTCGGGACTCGTATGTTGTGAACGGCTCCTGTAGCTGATGTGTTGCAGTGCAGTTGAAAGTGACTCCATGATGGCGGTGAGAAACAGTGAAGTTCAGATCAGAGATGAGCTCAGTTTGGCTCTGATACTGCCGTCCTGTGATGTTCTCATTGAGAGACGAGCTCCATGTGAGAGATGGTGGATGAAAGGGACAGAAGATCTTAGTAGAGCAGTGCAGACTCACTGAACTTCCCTCCATCACCTCCATCATCTCCTTCACCTCCTGCTGATCCTTAAAGACGCTCACTGTAGGTTTGGGTGGAGATTCTGAAACACACATAGAGATTATTATACCCAGGGATAGAACAGCATACTTGCTGAGGGGTTTGGGGATGCACCTCCCCTGTATATTATTTGTAACTAACCCTTGCAGAAAAAATTCTGCAAGTCAATGACTCAATTATAACCGGATGAGGTAATTTATTAACACATCCAGTTGCTTCTGATATCATGTTTGACTGCACACTGCAAGACCTGATGTGTTTTACCAAATATTTGGGAATCTAAAATTGCTATAAAATTAAAGCCATATTTCTAAGTTATATTCCAAATTTGAAGTTGATATCACAAATTTATGTACCTGTGAAATTTTAGGCCCTGTACCAAAAATAGCCATCGGCTGACACCAAAACTTTTGATGCCTTTTCCTGTCGCAATATTATTTCTATCACAAAAAAAAGTAAACTAAAATTGAATTCTGGGACCAGGGCCGAAAATTAATGCCACCAAAATGAACAAAAATGACCCCGAAATTCAAGACAAATTACACCGGCAGAGTTAAACAATATATTATGGCTGTCGTGATTAAAGTTAAATGTGTAAATGAAAAGTGTAAATTGGCAGAATTACATTTAGATTCGCTCACACAGCATCATATTGCTTTTACACGCTGTTTTGTGCAGCATTGAACCTTATAGCCAATCAAACGCATTTCTGTTGAACTTAGGAATGCATTGGCCAATCAGAGGCGCTTAGATTAGTCAACGCTGAAAACGCCGGAGCTGTGTTAATTACGCACGCTTGTGAATTCCCTCATCTTAAACAACACAGTGAAGATATGATGTAAATAAGATTAATTTCATAGCTTCAGTAATTAAAATGGAAGTTTTAAACTTGACTAACGTCATGGACAGACCTGTTTATGAAGCCAGAATGTGACATGCGTCACTCATTGGCTTTTTGCCATTTCCGCTACCTAATATACAGTAGCTCTTTTCACATGCTTTTGCATTTATATTTAGATGTTACAAAATTACTGTTATAACATTTCAAAAACACTTTTTTTCACAGCCCAGCACTGTTTTGTACTTAAGTATGAAGTAGTAAGAGTTTTCCAAAACTCATCAGATGAAACACCCAAACAATCTATTTTGAATTTCTATTTTGAGCTTCTCGACCACCAATACAGTAACTTTATGTTTTAAGAAATAGGGATACTCAGAAATTAACTGAAATCATTGTTAGTAATTTTGGCCTCTCAAACAAAAATGTTGATTAATATATATATATTATATATATAATATATATATATATATATATATATATAT
>NC_133364.1:3411836-3533076 GCF_049309525.1 Garra rufa
ATATAAATAAATAAAAACAGAGAACCTCTTCTCATTTTGTCATGTGAAATGTGTAAATTTGCTGTTTAGTATTGCTAGCAGTGCATAAATGATGCACCTTTAATATAATTCAGTCTGAACAACTGCATAAGATACGACGCAGCTCAATTCTTCCTGACAAATACTCATTTATTCTGAGGCATTTAGTGGTGTGCTAATGTTATAATGTCTGAATGGGGATTTCAAAGCAATTTAGCGGGAGTGTCTGTCTCAGGGTGAATGTGTGTGTACTGATGCTCTCTCTCTTCCAGCGGTCAGATCGATGGCTGTCCTCTAATCCAGCACGCTGTTTACTGACACTAAAAGCCAAGAATTAACCTGCACTCGAACACGTCAGAGACTCACAGAGACCCCAGAGACCCATTGATGGACCGCGAGGACTGTCCGCAGGTTTGCGCGTCGCCTCTCCAGGGATCCGTTCACACCGAGAGAAAGACATTAGTGAGTAAGGAAGACATTAACGGCCCTGAAACACAAACAGATGAGAGAGAGAGAGAGAGAGCAATGAATATTCTTAATATATAACCTGGCTAACAGGGAATGTTCTCAGAACGCTCTGGCAAGGTTTTCTCAACGTTACCAACAAACAATATTCCAATAACATTATTATTTTAAGTTCAAAGTTATCTGGTCTTTAATAATGCTCTCAAAACATTAGCACAAAATCATTATGTATCATTTATGGAATGCTGAAACAATTTAGTTTTTTAAATGTTACCAATTCTTTTGGAATGTTCCCAAAATATTCAAAAGTAACATTCCCATAATATTTGCAAATTGATAAAATGGAATGTTCCCTTAAAGTTCGAGACCAAGACAAACCTTTGTAAAACATTTTTAAAAACCTGCATATTTGGAATGTTCAGAGAACATTCAGAATTAATGTTTTTGTAACTTAATGAGAAATATAGCAAAACATTATTAAAACATTTTTGTTACCTGATATGTTATATAATATGGATATGGCAATACAAGGGTGTTGCTAGGTAACTAAGATGTTCAAGGAGGTTGCTAGGGTGTTGCTATGTGATTTCTAGGGTGTTCTGTGTGGTTGCTCACTGATCAGATAAAAATCTTAAAAGGAATAGTTCATGCAAAAATGAAAAGTCTGTCATCATTTACTCACCTTCCACTCTGTATGAGTTTCTTTCTTTCTGCTGAACACAAAACAAGGCATTCTGAAGAACATTGATGGTAGCCATTGACTTCTATAGCATTTGTTACTATTGAAGTCAATGGGTACCGTCAACTGCCGGCTGGTAACCAACATTATTCAAAATATCTTCTTTTGTGCTCAACAGCTGAAAAAAATGAATACTGGTTTGAAATAACTTGAGGGTGAGTATATTATGACATTTTTTATCTCTTAATTTTTAATCATCATTTCTTATCAAAGTAAAATGTTTCATTAAAAAAAAAAGTTACACATGAATCAATATGTGACCCAAAATTACAAAACCATAAGTCATAAGGGTCAGTTTTCTGAAATTGAGATTTATACATCATCTGAAAGCTGAATAAACAAGCTTTCTATTGATGTATGGTTTGTTAGGATAAGACAATATTTGGAATGTGAGGGTGCAAAAATATTTAAATGCTGTGAAAATCGACTTTAAAAATGTCCAAATGAAGTTGTTGTGGAAATTTCCTTGAGACCTCGGTAATAAGGACAAAACTTAAGCAATAGTTAATAAAAGGTTTATTCTTTGCAAAGAAGATCAGACAGTCGTACAGAAACACAGGTTTGCTGCATGAGTGTGATGCAGGAGGGAGGGATTTCCTCCGTTTTATACCTCTTTGCACACTTAAGGTCACAAATTGAAAACCTGCGGACGCTATCACATGAGATAGCAAGTAGAAAGACATCTCTATACATTATTCACCCCCAAACACTCTCTGCCATTGTCTTAGGCTTCCCCCTCCTGACCCCTAAGGTCACCCTACGGTGTCACGAGGCCCTCAGACCTTCCATCGCTCATTAACATTCAGGGGCTAAAGAAAAGCTCTCTGTGTACATCTCTTAACACATAAATGTATATTACATGGACATGAAAATCACCCCTTATGAATTTTTCTCTAACAAAGTCCTTAGCGATGCATATTACTAATCAAAAAAATAGGTTTTGACATTTTTAAGATATATAGATATTTAATATATTGAAGATATTTATTTTAAGAAATTTACAATATATATCTTCACGAAACATTATATTTACATAATATCCTAAAGATTTTTGGCATTAAAGAAAAATCTATCAATTTGAATAAATAGTATTTTTGGCTATTGCTACAAATATGCCTGTGCTACTTAAAGGAGAAATCCGGTGTGATATTGACCTGAAGTGTATTGAATCATGATACCGAGTGTGAACGTACCTTGCATATCTCATCTCGGTTTGTGTCCTGCAGTCCGAAATCTGGGGTCAGTCAGCCGATGCTCACAACAGGTTGTCAATTAGAGTCACCTTCAAGCAGAAGCCGCCATCTTGAATTTAGTCACGATAAGTTGAGTGACGAGCAGGAAGGAACTTATCAACTTATCAACTTATCAGGTTGTAGTTTCCTTCATGCTCGACACTCGACTTATCGTGGCTAAATAAAAGATGGCGGCGACCGGATTTTTTCTTGCAGTTGCTGTCTGTATAAATCTTCTTGTAAATAAACTAACGGTGCTTTTTCTGAGTTCTCAATGTCTCGTTTTAAATGTAAGGGCCCTTGGAAGTCTACCAATAAAGTGTGGAGCTACTTTGTGCCTCGTAAATGGCGTAAAACAATGATTTATTTACATGGCTATTCCGATGCCCCATTCACTCTCATTGACAACCTGTTGTGAGCATCGGCTAACTGACCCCAGATTTCGGACTGCAGTGGACAAGACGAGATGAGATATGCAAGGTACGTTCACACTCGGTATCATGATTCAACACACTTTAGGTCAAAATCACACCGGAGTTCTCCTTTAAGACTGGTTTTGTGGTCCAGGGTCACATATTATTTATATTTTCACGGAAACAGTTTATTGGAATATTTGTTTAAGTTGACTACTTTTTTTTTAGAATGTTAAGAGAACATTCAAAAGTAACATTTCCATAATGTTTGGAAAATGATAAAATGGAATGTTCCAAAAAACAAGTGTTCAAGTTGAAACCAATAGAAAGTACAACATGAGGGTAATACTAGGTAGGTGCTAAGATCTTCTAAGTTTGCTAGGGTTTTGCTATGTGATTTCTAAGTGATTGCTCAAACACTTTCAGTAGTAATGATTGACATTGCATAAGAATGCTAACAACTGTACCGGTACGGTTATGCAACGCTGTCTAACATGTCGCACACCGGCAGAAAAACGCAGTAGTAACAGGTCCCAAATTCCTCTCATTGATTTTTATTTGTCCTGATCCCCGGCTGGTCCCTTAGCCCCCAGTGAGAGTGACAGGCGGCTGATGGACAGTTCATTTAAACTGAGACAATCACACAATCACTCCGGGCTGTCGTCTTTCTCTCTCCCTGTCTCCCATTCCTTCACTTCATATGGCTCTTTTCTCGGGCGGCAGACAAAGCTATCGCTGCGAGAGGAGCCGCGCTGATTGTATGCGCGTATTGTGTGCTGCTCCTTTGCTAAATGAGAGCCGCGGCTACAGGAACGGAGGCTCTTCTAATAGCAGCTGTCAATTAAAGCCCCCCTCCCCGGTCGGATCGTGGCGGTATAGACGTACGTATATGTGGACTAGACGGCATTAGCTTGACAGCGTGGGCTAAATTGGCATGTAAACTAATGCAGAAGATGCTAATTAAACACACAGATCAAACTAACAGCACTGTCTGCTACTAATCAAACTCTGGAGCACTCACTCTCCCCTCTCATTAAACAAACACAACACAACATTGTTAAAGAGAGACTGATAATGCCGAGAAACATCATGCGAGTGCATCGCTTGGGCAGTTGTGTGTGTCATGTGTGAATGTGTTTAACACACAGTGAGGGATGCTACTGACGTGCACGACTACAGATATCGGCCAATTAACAACCGAAGCTCAAACCACAAACACAAACATTAATAGAGACTCTGGTTACTCAGACACACAGAAAGACAGCAAGTTTTTCCCCAGTAGATGTCAGTGTAATCTTCACATCCTCAAACACATTCATGCTTATAAACCCTCAAACACACCTCTTACAAAAAAAGTACTACGCTAATTCTACGGTGCTTCGAAATACAATACAATAAGGCACTTCAAAGAACAGCGTGTTTTCCAAAAACATCCCATTATATTAAAATGTTACATTCTTATGGTAATACCACGGTACTTTATTTAGGGGACACCTGCATAAACACAATCAAAACATCAGCTGCTTTGATCTTTCAGAGTTAATTGACTGGAAAAACTCGTTTAATCTGATGTCAGGCTAAATGTTTAGTGTGGGATCACATCAGTGAATGACACTAATGTACACAACCATTTGTAACCATACCAGGTTAATAATGTTTTTTAACCATCTATACTGGATATATCACCATGCTGTATGAATATGAATAGCTAAATATATATCATCACAGCTAATAGTAAACATTCTGGCAAGGTTCCCTGCAAATTTGAATAAACATTCTACCAGTAACATTAAAAGAAAGTTTTAAAGTAAACATTTTGAAGTTATCTGCTATTTAATAATGTTCTTTAAACGTTAGCACAAAAACATTATTTATCATCATTAACGGGAAGTTGTTTTTCCTGAAATGTTTAAGTTGTTTTTTAAAAGTTGCTGCTTGTTTCAGAACATTCAGAAAACATTCAAAAATAACATTTCCATAATGTTTGTAATGAAACGTTTCCTTGAATGTTTTAAAATAAATTAGAACATTCACAGAACGTTCAAAAACGTTTTTATAACTTAAAACGTTCTTAGAACATATTTGTTATCTGGGATGTTACAAAGGCGCCAGGATGTTGCTAGGGCGTTCTAAGAGGTTGCTAGGGTGTTGCTATACCACTTCTAGTTCCAGTTGTTCTGGGTGGTTGAATATTCAGATTTGTGGACGCAGTACAATAGTACTGTCATATGCAATGGATCGTCAAACATGATGATAATCAATATCATTGATGGCCACGATGTACATCAATGTACCGTTATACTACACTACTATGTATTTGGACTCGTACCATAGTAAAAACAGGGTTTTTGAGATTATTAGAAAAAAATGACACAGTTTTGGACGAGCACGCAGGCAATACCATGTTTTTGATCATGTACCATAGTACTGCCAAAAGCGTTACACACGGAGCGTAGCGGTAAATTTTCCGCTAAAAGGTTTTTGCGGTTTAGTGTGACACGGATCTGTGAGGACGCGCTGCGCGGTCACGGCACGTTCAAACAAAAATCTCAAATCCCGTTTAATCCTCACGCGCCGGAGCGCTTCAACACGGCGTCCAGAGATAGAATCGATCCATCGGCGCCTCCAGCAGAATCTAATGCCGCGCTCAATCACACGACGCGCAAAACGCGTTCATTCACCTGAACGTCACATATGCATCTAATCCAGTTAAAGCCCACGAGATGAACCACGGTGCCCATTTTCCGACTATAAAAGCCCGAGTCTGGTGCATCATAACGCATTTGCGCGTAAACACTGTCAACTGAGAGATATTGATGAAGCTTTGACGCCTGTAAACTGAAGTGTGTTGATGATGTGAGAATGATGCTGTAAAGGGACCTCCTGCGTCTCCTCCCCTCCCTCCTGCCTTCCTAATCCTCATTTCCACTCCTCATTTCGCGTTCACCCACGAGAAGAGCTCCGTCCGTCCAGCATCATGTCCTCAGACGTCCAGCTGCGTGACCAAACGGACCCGGACAGCAGCGACCCCGCGGGCGCCAGGAGCGACTGAAAGCAGGTAGGACAAACTATCTGTTTCGGCGTGTTATCTAGAAAACATTTCAACCGATTCCAACGCCAGTGCGTTCACAAGCCAGTAAGTGCAAACAAATGAACGCGCGTCAAGGAGCACACGTGCGACAAACACAAGGTTCACTCAGAAAAATGAGCTATAAAATGTTCCGCTGAGCCTGAAATCGATGAAAAGCAGCAGGAGACGCGGATCACTGTGGTTGTGTTTTTGGATTGAGCTGTTGAACTTGACGCTCCATGGAGACTCCAAAAGAAACGGCGATTTCACGCGATTTCCCCTTCATACTCACTCAAGCGCGCAAGCAACTTCAAGACTTCACTCATCAGAGGCCATTTAGACAATTTTCGGCAGATCCGAGCGCGCACCCACATCAGACCTGAGATGGAAAACAGCTCATTCGAGCTCTGTTTGCGCGCAAACGTTATTTAGGCGCAGACGAATTCGAAATTTTTGGCTTTAATCTGTTTATTAACATTTGGGTATCAGATCAAACTTTTGAGTATTAAAAAGAAACTGATTCGGTTGAATCAGTTGCCGTTCGAGTTGTGCGTAAAAGGTTTTTGCGCACTGAACTTGAGCGCGACATTTCGACTAATTATATAATGTAGTCATGCATCTGCTCTAAATAATGCTCAAATGTCTGCACAGGTCGACTGTTGTCAAATAAAGTGTCTTTATGTGCCATGACACTAATATACAGGACACCTTCCCAATCCAATGTGTGTGAACTGGTTCTCCAGCTGATGTGATAGACTGGCCGTCGTGGCGCGTAATTTTTTCTCGTTAATTTCCTACTTCAGACCTTTACTGTCCAAACTCATATAAATGTCTCTAACTCAACAGAAATGTGGAAATCCGCAAGGCAAATTGACTTTTTACGCACTGTGTGCTGGATGGAGGTTTTCCTTAATGAGCGTTTAATGGTTTGGTTTTATTCCCCGAGTGAAGTTCACCTCATTATTTGGCTGTTCAGGTTCAGTTAGACTGCAGAGCTCTAAAGTGTCCAGAAATGAAAAGGAAACGGTCAATCGGAACCGTCCTGGTCTCTAATGTTTGGTCAAGGATTAACTGTTATCAATCAATATAGCTTAATCAATAACTTGTGCTGGAAGTTTTCAGCTGAAATCTCCGATTTATTTCCTCTGCTGCTCTGTTCATGGATCAGGACGCGCGCGTGGAATCGATCAGATCGCTGCTCTCATCGATAATCAAAGCGCGTCACGCGGCAGGTGGCCAGATCTGCTATTTTTACCCTTTATGTTTGGCAAATATTTCACAGAGATTCACTCTTGACTGCTCATGATTTAGATATCGATTCCAGTTTTGCTCATAAAGTGATTGGTTATCGTTCAGGACACGAGCAGAATATTGATTACCAGTGGATTTGGCACTGATGGATTGTTGCGCTGCTCAGAGAGTCTCTCAGTGTAAGACGCGTGAAATGAGGAAACGAGAAATAGAAAATCCAAATGCGCAAAGACGCGGAGGACAGGTTTCCAAACGCTGAACAGGTGAAATGCGCTGATCTGGAACTAGTGTGCGTTTGAAACGAAGTCTAATTGACAGTGAAGAGGTTTCATGAGATGTTTTTCAAGCTGTTGAACGTTTTGGTTTAGCGCGTTCTGCCCCGTTAGAGCGCGCGGTACATGCAGACGGGAGCGCGCATGGACGCGCACAGGTACACTTGAAAAAAAAAATGCTACAGAAAAAACTGCCAAGTGGTAAAACTACCATATTTCTTCATTTGACCATATAGTACAATAGCACTATCATTATAATTCATGGCAAAATGTCATTCCCGAATCCCAATTATTTCATATTTAGTATAATAAATTTTATCCAAACAGAATTACAGTGTGTAGCATCTCACTAACGCTTTTAAACGTCATGTGAAAACTAAATTGAAATTTTGTGGCTTTTAGTCCATGCATGTGTCTCTGAGCTCATCTACACACTAGTATGTGCCTTAAATTTGACTGCATTTATTGTTTAGCATGTAAGCGCTTTTACAATGTACAAACAAGTCTCTCTCTTATAATGCAAAGCTGAGCAAAATACTGATAACTCATGACTTGCAGATTTTTTGTCCAATCACATGCTCTTTAGAATGAGAATGCCCCGCCCCCTGATGACACATGATCTAATTCATTCAGCTCAGAGACACTTAAGAGGTTCAGTCCACCTGGAGAAACATTAGTTTAAGGCCCATCTCAGGTCGTCCGATGTGGTTGGCACTAAATACAGATGAAAAGGGTCCAAAACAGGGTTATCCGATAACTCAAGCCAAATTCAGATACACTGCAATTCTTCACGTAACTAAATAATAAAATGGACAATAAACATTTGTGCACTACCAACAGAAAGACAAATGGCATGGCAAACCTAACAGAATATTAAATATTAAATGCCAGTAATAAAAATAATTACATAAATAATATTCAAATTATATAAATGTATCCTCATTTAAAACATAAACAGTCTAATAAAATATTTCACCATTAAAAACATTATTGTGGATATTGTGCGGGTCAATGCTGTTCAAGTCCTAATGAAGGCCTGACACTGCATTTCACCTGTTCATCATTATACGCCTTTTCATTTTACATGTCTATTTTAAGGATCTTCTGCTGGTAAAGCTGGTAAAGAAAAGACGTAATGATCTGTGCTGTGTACACGTCAACACTCAACAATACACATCAGCTGCTTTATGTGTGTGTCTATTCTCTATGGTGTTTTTGCGTTCTCTAAATCAGCCCGTCAAAGTCTTTCAGCCGCTGATGGACACAGAGAAGCACATGCTCATTCACGCTGACCTGTGTGTGTGTAATGTCAGCCATTCAGAGTTTAATGTCAGTGTGAGAGGATGTTTTACTGCAGACAGTGTTGTTGTGGAGTTTAATGGTAGCATGAGGGTGTTTAGGTGAATAATGTTTATGGAGTTGCAGCTGAAATCATTTAGAAGTGCTAACAGGACTATAGAGACCGTGTCAGACTGACAGCATCTCCCGCTAGACACACACACACACACGCACACACACACGCACACACACGCACACACAGTATTTACATACACACTCACAGGGACTGCCATCATACACATACTCTCCTTCTCATCTGTTATTCACACACACACACACACACACACACACACACATACTTAGTGTGGCGGGTCAATAACATCGAGGGCCTTGGGTACTGAGTCTGAGAAAGAATCATTGCTCTTGCTTTATTTGCAGCACTAGTTGTTTGTCACAGAATCTAAATGCACAACAGTGAAGAGGAAGAAAGTCATTGAGCATCTGATCTGAACATCTGGGTTCCACTGCTTAAACACAGCCACTGTGTTAAGACTGTTTCTTTAAGACCAACCACCTAGTCTTACTTTTTAAAATTCAAGTTAGACCGATCTACTAAGTTATAACCAATCCTAAATTGTAAAACTAATTTGAGCAGTTTATGCAATGTGGGTTTAGAGTCATGTAATGATCTCCAAAGGTCCTGTCTGAAGTATTTTGGAAGCGATAGCATGCATACAATTTTACCAAACTATAATTTGAAGACCAATTAGTTAAACTAGCATGAAATGGAAGTTGCAACCATCTCTTTTTCCATATTGTGACCTATATAGGCTTCTTGAATGAGAAAAAGCGCAGAGCGGGACTTGATTTTGTCCATTGGGAATTGACTAAGTCGACTGGATCGTTGTTGTTTGCTAATTGCTGTGATCTCATGCCGGTGCACACGTCATCAGAAGAAAAATTACTATGAAGAATGGAAATGAAGAGGACATGTGAATAATGTGAATATACAAATTAGTTTTAAATATACTATAAAAAATGATTGTTGGATTTAGTTGTAGCTAAATCAGCTAATTCTAACGAAAATTAAATAACAATATCATTCTCAGAATGTTCTTGCAATGTTCTCTCAAAGTTATGAACAAATGTTGTTCCAGTAACCTTAACAGAATGTTAATTCAAAGTATCTGGTCTCCAATAAAAATTAAAGTTTATCCTGAAACAATTCGGTTCAGTTCAACTAATGTTTTTTAAATGTTACTACTTGTTTCAGAACATTCCAAAGTAATGTTTCCATAACATTCCAAAATTTTAAAATGAAATGTTCTGATAATGTTTGAATAACCTAAAAATAATGTTTTATGCAATGTGGGTTTTAAGCCATGTAAAGATCTCCACAGGTCCTGTCTGAAGAATTTTGGAAGTGATAGCATGCATACAAATTTACCAAACTATAACCTGAAGACCAGTTAACTAAAAAAGCATGAAATGGAAGTTGCAACTATCTGTTCTTCCCTATTGTGACCTATAGAGGCTTCTTGAATGAGAAAAAGCGCAAGGCGGGACTTGATTTTGTCCATTGGGAATTGACTAAATCGACTGGATCGTTGTTGTTTACTAATTGCTGTGATCTCATGCCGGCGCACACGTCATCAGAAGAAAGATTACAAAGAAGAATGGAAATTACGAGGACATGTGAATAATGTGAATATACAGACAAATTAGTTTTAAATATACTATAAAAATGATTGTTGGATTTAGTTGTACCTAAATCAGCTAATTCTAACAAAAATAATATAACAATATAATTCTCAGAATGTTTTTGCGATCTCAAAGTTATGAACAAACGTTGTTCCAGTAACCTTAACAGAATGTTAATTCAAAGTATCTGGTTTTTAATAAAAAATAAAGTTTTTCCTGAAACAATTCATGTTTTTTTTAATGTTAGTACTTGTTTCAGAACATTTAAAAGTAATGTTTCCACAACATTCTAAAATGGAATGTTCTGATAATATTTGAATAACCTAAAAATGTTTTGAAAACATTTAAAAAAGCAGGATGTTTTCAAAATAACATTTTTAAAACGTAGCTCAATGTGGACATTAGGAAAATGTTTTTAGGATATATTTTTGCAACATTTAGCATCTCAGATCTCCTCTCAAAATGCATCCTGTCGTTCCAAAGCTGAGATATTTAACAGAAGGTCCCAGGTGCACTCTTCCCTCTGATGAAAGTGACTGTGATGACAGAACATTCATTTTTGGCTGAACTACTCCTCTAATGATCCTGCACGCTCTCTCCTGCATCTCATCAGCTTCACAGCAGGTTTGCAAAACCTCCGTCATTTGTTCCACAAAGGGAGACAAATGAAAAAGATATGCAAATGTACTTACTGTTTTCTGGAGCCTGTAGAGCACAGCCCAGAGGAAAGTGTTATTGCTCAGATGTTGCTCTTGTGCAGCTCTGGAGGCACAACGCCATTCTCAATCGCTTCATGTGCCAACACTGTTTCCGGTGTTTCTCCTGAGGAGAAATAAAAACAGACACACATACATTGTAAGAGTATAGTCCCTTAAAACCAGTGAGAAGCAGATAGATCATTTGATGAGAAATGTTAGAGCTCAAATAGAGATCTGATGATGGGTCATGAGTTCATTTGTGTATGAATGGAGCTGGTAAACCTTGAAATATGCATCCATTAACTGTGGAAAGAGAAAATAGTGAAATGAAAATAGTTGTAGATATTGTCTCTAAAGCTGTGTTACTTCAGTGCCTTTGAGATGCTATTAAAGCTTTTATTAAAGGAGAAGTTCACTAGCAGAACAAAAATTTACAGTTAACTTATTCACTTGCTCATCCAAGATGTTTAAGTCTATTTTTCTTTTTGATGAAAACATTTCAGGATTTCTCTCCATATAGTGGACTTCTATGGTGCCCCGAGTTTGATCTTTTAAAATGCAGTTTAAATGCATCTTCAAAGGGCTCTAAACGCTTATCTAGCAAAACCATTTGTTATTTTTTAAAAAGAAAAGACAATTTATATACTTTTTATTCCGGTTCAAGACAAACTCCCATCTCATTTTCTCCTCCAAGTTCTCTCTCCAAGTTGTCCTACATTGCCGCAGAAGTATATTTTAACTGCGCTTTGGACGTTCAAACTCGGGGACACCATAGAAGTCCACTATATGGAGAAAATTCCTGAAATGTTTTCCTCAAAAAACATAACATCTTTACTGAAAAGACCTTGGATGACAAGGGGGTGAGTAAATTATCTGTAAATTTTTGTTCTGAAAGCGAACTTCTTTAATATTTTGAATTAATTCATTTTTATAATATATGTAAATGTATTAAAATGTATATATTTTGTTATTTTAAACATTTAATTTTAAAGTTTAATTTTTTAAAAATTTGTATTAGTTTTTATGTCCATATATATATATATTTTTAGTATTTTTATTTTAGTTTTAGTTGTTTTAGTACATCAATTTAATCTAAAATGAGAAATGAAGCTTAAGAATCGAGCTGAAATATAACAAACATTTAAGTTTTTTTATATTTTATTGTACATTTTAGTATATGTACTATTGTGTATATTACATGACATATTAGTATAGTATATATAATAACCCTGGTCTAAACGAGACGTTTGAGATTTTTTCTCAAGTGAAATATTGAAAAGCAGCAAAAAGCTCTATCATTGCCATATTGGAGAAATAACTGAGATAAAAAGAGATCTCATTTGTGATTTTTGTTTTCTTATGGGAGCTTACAGTGTGTGAAACTCACAATCCGACAGGACGATTATGCAGTTATTTTCCCACGAGTAGCGCAACCCCAGAACCAACAGGGGCAAAACACACACACACACACACACACACACACACACACACACACACACACACACACACACACACACAAACACAGACAGACTTCATGACATTCAGAGTGGTGACACTCACTCCTCTCCCCCATGGGCTTCTGTCTTAAATGGCACACACTGAGACGGCGAGTGAGTGTGTGCGTGTGAGCAGTCAGTCTGTTGACACACTCTGGTGATCTCTCTGCTTGTGCGACACGGCGTGTTTGAGGGATTTTTCTACATTTCACATCTGATATTCTCTGTGCAGAACTCCAGAGGCACAAAACACTGTCAGACACGAGCTGATCTGACAGGACAGAGGAAACTATGCGTGTGTGTGTGTGTGTGTGTGTGTGTGTGTGTGTGTGTGTGTTTGAGGGGCCTGGAGGTTATTGTGCGTCAGTGAAATAGCAGGGCACCCCTGGTGAGCTCTCGTTCTCGCTCTTGTTACATTTGGACTGTAAGGCTTCATGCACAGAGAAATCTATCTGCTTTTATCCAATCTGTTAATATTAATTTAAAGGAACAGTTCTCTGAAAAATATAAATTCATAATAATTTCCTCAAAATTCAATGTTGTTTGAAAACCATGTAAGTTTCTTCAACAGATGAAAGACAAACAGTCATGACTGGATTCGTTATAAGAGTATAGAAATTTATATAATTAGACATTGTCTGAATATATTGTACAACGGATTTGCATGAAAACACTCAAATTTAAGGTATTATTCACTCACCATCTTACCAACTTTTTAATATTTACCATTAGAACTCAAAATTATTAACAATTGCCATGGTCTAGACATTCATACAAAAAAAATAAGGACCATATATATTTATTATTATTATTATTATTATTATTACAGTCCTGTTGATTATACTTCATTGTTTTTGTGTTACCGTGGCATTAACACACAAAAGACTGCAGAAAAATTTGCATTATTATTCATGTAAGTAGCTACAGCTTTAACATTTCTATAATAAACATCTCAAAAAAACCCATATATTCATCAACCAATCTCACTGTTATGGCAAATGTCCACAGAATTTTATTATTATGAACGAAACTAGCTACAGTTTTAAGATTTCTAAAATAAATATCTAAATAAATTCAAAGAATATTATAAATATCTAAATAAATCCATATAATATTAATCGGCTAATTTCACTGTAGCTACATCTACAATATTTCTTCTAATTAATCCATATAATATTATTTAACAATTCTTGCTGTTATTATATAGTATTATATTATATAGTTTTAACATTATTAAAACAAACATCTACATAAATCCATTAAATATTAATCAGCTTAAGTTGCTGTTATTGCAAATGTCTACAGAATAAATGTTATTGTTATCTAATCTAATTAGCTATGGCTTCAACATTTCTATAATAAACTAAAGTCCAAATGAAATCAATCAAACAATCTGTATTTGCAAATGTCTAGAACACTTTTGTATTATTATAAATGTAACAAGCTACAGCTTCAGCATTTCCATAATATAAATTTATATTATATCTGACACAAAAGCAGTGTTTGAAATCAAACACAAACAGATCTGAAATCTTTCTGTTTCTGCTGTTTACACACATGCAACGCTGTGGAAGATATCAGTGAAAACTTCTGTCTTTCATCCTCACGACTCTCCGTTTAAACAAATCGAAGACACTAGCACGGTAATTTAGTAAAATGCCGACACACAACCCAGCGTAAACACGGCGGGCCGCCACAGCCAGACGAAATACGAGAACGTCATTCCAGTTCCTCCGAAGTCTAATCAAATCTGAATTCACAGATCGCTTTTACAATGTGCAGAAGCTGCGGTGTGATTTAATTTAGCCCGCACACTTCTGCTCTCCGTCGGCCCGGATACATTATCCCTAACTAGTGCGCTTGCTGACGGTCGACCCGACATCAGAGGAGCGACATTTGGAAAGCGGCGGGATTCAGCCAGAATGTGTTTAGATTCAGAGACGCCTGTTTTACATCTTTACTGCCGCGGTGTGTCCGTGAGGAAGGTTGAGAACGTCTGGATTGGAGCGTTTGTCCTCTAGAAACAGAAATACTAGGCTTATCAAAGTCAATAGGTTTCTTTAAACTGGATTATTGATAAGCCTAGAAGATCAAGCACACACAGTTGCAATAAAGGTGTGTGAGAGAGATATAAAGCTAGTGAACTGATCAATAAGACTGGCTTAAGACTAGGTTGGAACTGGATCAAGGTTGGTTTAGTGTGTGCGGTTAAGACATCAGTATTCATGACCGGTGTTCATCCTTCATTTAAAGTGCATAAAGTGGGCTAACAGCGCTGGACTCGACCCAACACAAGGTCATCAACCCAGTTTTCCCAGTGCGTTTACAGCAATCAATACACACAGACACACAAACACACCTCGCTCTCTCTGTGTCGTAGGTAGATCGTTCTGGCTCTGGCAGGATTCTTGAGTCTGGATATTCAGCCTTACTGTCTGTCTCCTAAACTAAATGAGATTCAGATATCTTTAGACCTGTAGCGCCAGGACAGACTGTTCCAAAAACAGACAGTGAAGCGAAGAACAGGAGTGCACTGTAATACATTTAAACACTTGGAGCAGATACAAAACAGCAGCCTTAACTAATGTGCACTCTCAAAACAGTTGCTAAACCTTTTGATGTGAGAATGGAGAGGAATCTTCCCAACTACGGTGTTAAAACCATAAAAGGCGAGGCACATAGCAGATAAAGATGAATTTACTGTTTATCAGTTTGAATATCTAAAGAGCTGGTCACACTTCACTTTTGGTTCCCTTGATTTCCATTCATTTACAAACTCATGCAAATTTTTTTGCTTTCCAAAGTTCAAGTTGGGATTCGTTGGAGTAAAATGGAGTAGTTTGCATATTTTTACATTTTGGATGTATTATATGTTGAATTGTGTTTTTAAAAAAAGATGCCACAGAGTGTGACGTTGTAATACAACCTTTTGTATTGATTTTGGTGCTGCCATGACCTATACAATGATTTTTGTCAAATTATTTGGTGTGCTTCGAAAGCTCAGTGGCAAATGTGGTCAGGGTTTATCTAATACTAGTAATATCATAATTTTAACATTATTTTAACCTTTATATTATATTGTGGGTCAATGAAACATTAGAAATAGAAATGCTGGCTAGCCTATGATGTTTTTCTTGATGTTTTGTGACTTTTGTTTAAGCTCAACACTTTGTGTGTTGTACCAATTCAAAATAAAGGCAGGTACACAGACATGAAATAAAAACATATTTTTAATCTATTTTAGTCTCACCGAGTATTTATGTTTATGCATATGGCAAAGATTTTAAGGTATACATTTTTAATAGTTTATGCATATTTCAGTAGGAATCTAATCTATGATCTTAGTGTTGCTATTTATATATTTATTATGCTTTAAGAAAGCACAGACTTTTTTCGTTTTACATGCTTTTGTTTAAAATGTTACAATACTGTTTATTGCATTATGTGCGAAAACCAAAAATGCTTAAAAACAAAGTAATATACACTTTAAAAAAATGATGTTCTCATGTTTAATTTTCTGTAATGTGTGAGCCATATTAATGTCAAAAGTTGATTTTCATACTTTGATTTTTGGTTAATTGTATTGAGAACATTACACACAAAACACATTCTATGCAAATATGCAGACACAAATGTTCCTGTAACTAGAAAGATAATATAAACTAAATTTAACTTACTTGCTGAGTGAGATTCTCTTCAAAGTGCTGCTCCGAATAAACTGAAAGTAGAAGAAAAGTTTATATTAATGCCACCATAGCGGCCCTCGTGGCACAGCTAGGAAGTGAGCTTCTATTTCCAGATGCGCTTGTGTTTACGTGGAGTGTGATGAGATATGATCAATACACTCGAAATCATCAGCACACACTCAGAACCATACAAACCAACAGCTGCTGGTGTGTCTGGATGCAGGTGAAGCAGCAGGAAACAGATGGACTCGTGTGTCTGAGTGGCTCTACAGGACGGCAGACCCTCCTGAGACCCAAACAAAGAAACATTTAGATTCCTCACACACTCCTCCGTTCTAATTACACAAGCCTTCTGATGCGCTTCTCCAGAGAGCCTCTTTCCAATTATCTATCTGCTAGCGATTCATCTCTTTCCATTTCTCCCTCCGTCTATTACACCTCCACACATTCACTCGCTCATTTCCTCCACTGCCTCATTATGGCGAGAAAGACGGACCGAGAGCCGCTGACGCTTCGACCGCAGGATTGAACTTAGTACGTCACCTGGAAAAAAGGTGATAATGACAAGATAAAGCACAAGCGTTCAATATAGAAATAAATGAATGGATGTTGACCCTCGCTGACTCCACTCCAGATGTGTGTGTGGATACAGCGCAAATCAATTCAGTTCACTGTAACTGAACACACTTTAAAGGAATGTGCCGTTCACTCCTCTTCATGTTCTTCCAATTCTGTATGACTTTAGATTTTTCTGTGGAACACAAAAAGAGATGTTTAGATGAATCCCAGTGTCTTTCCATGCAGTAAAAGGCAATAATGCAGAGCTTTAAAAATGAGAAGGAAAGCATCTCTATGACTATATTTGAAGTCAAAAAGCTTTTTGTAAGGAACCCAGTGGTGTCAAACACTGTCCATGGGGTCAGAAAAATAAACTTACGCACTTCAAGTGCTCATGCACTTCAGTTTTTGAGTAAACATTGATAAAATTTTCAACAAACAATGCTTTTTTCACTCAAAGACAAAAGTGCATGAGATCAGATCAGTGAGGCCTACATCAAAAACAAAACCTGTGTTATCTGAAAGAAAACAAGTTGACAAATAGATTGAATCCAAGATTTGTTGACAATAAGACATATTGAGAGATTTACAAGCAATTTTGAAAAAAGCCAGTTATTTTTGACTGGGAACACCAAATTATGTAAAGGATTTTCAGCACAGCACAAAGGTTAATTAGTATTTTTATCTCATTTTGTAATTTGTTTTTGTCTTTTAAAATCATGATACAAGTGTAGTTAAATTAAAAGTGAAATGAACAAAAAAGTTACTTAAGATAAGTCTTGCTTAAGTTTATTCTTTAAAAAAAAATCTAGTTTTAACTCCCTTCATTTTGGTAATTATCAAAACTATTATAATTATAGAGAATTATGTATGAATGGATGTTGACCCTCGCTAACTCCACTCCAGATGTGTGTGTGAATACAGCGCAAATCAATTCAGTTCACTGTACCTGAACACACTTTAAAGGAACTTGCCGTTTACTTCTCTTCATGTTCTTCCAATCCTGTATGACTTTCGTGTTTTCTGTTGAACACAAAAAGAGATGTTTAGATGAATCTCTATTGTCTTTGCATGCAGTGAAAAAAAAACACCTTAATGACTATATTTGAAGTCAAATGAAAACTTTATGCAAGGAACCCAACAGAGTTTGATGTCAGTGGCGTGAAACACCGTCCATGGGGTCAGAAAAAATTAACTTATGCACTTCAGTTTTTGAGTAAACATTGATACAATTATCAACAAACAATGCTTTTTTCACTCAAAGACAAAAGTGCATGAGATCAGATCAGTGAGGCCTACATCAAAAACAAAACCTGTGTTATCTGAAAGAAAACAAGTTGACAAATAGATTGAATCCAAGATTTGTTGACAATAAGACATATTTATTAGATTTGTTTTGACAATAAGAGATTTACAAGCAATTTTGAAAAAAGCCAGTTATTTTTGACTGGGAACACCAAATTATGTAAAGGATTTTCAGCACAGCACAAAGGTTAATTAGTATTTTTATCTCATTTTGTAATTTGTTTTTGTCTTTTAAAATCATGATACAAGTGTAGTTAAATTAAAAGTGAAATGAACAAAAAAGTTAAATGAAAAGCGAAATAACTTAAGATAAGTCTTGCTTAAGTTTATTCTTTTAAAAAAAAAATCTAGTTTTAACTCCCTTCATTTTGGTAATTATCAAAACTATTATAATTATAGAGAATTATGTATGAATGGATGTTGACCCTCGCTAACTCCACTCCAGATGTGTGTGTGAATACAGCGCAAATCAATTCAGTTCACTGTACCTGAACACACTTTAAAGGAACTTGCCATTTACTTCTCTTCATGTTCTTCCAATCCTGTATGACTTTCGTGTTTTCTGTTGAACACAAAAAGAGATGTTTAGATGAATCTCTATTGTCTTTGCATGCAGTGAAAAAAAAACACCTTAATGACTATATTTGAAGTCAAATGAAAACTTTATGCAAGGAACCCAACAGAGTTTGATGTCAGTGGCGTGAAACACCGTCCATGGGGTCAGAAAAAATTAACTTATGCACTTCAGTTTTTGAGTAAACATTGATACAATTATCAACAAACAATGCTTTTTTCACTCAAAGACAAAAGCGCAAGAGCTCAGATCAGTGAGGCGTACATCAAAATGGCTTTGAAATGAAATACAAAACCTGTGTTAGTTGAAAGAAAACAAGATTGAATTCAAGATTTGTTGATAATAAAGGCATATTGAGAGATTCCCAAGCAATTAAACAGTTAATTTTGACTGGGAACACCAAATTATGTAAAGGATTTTCAGCACAGCAAAAAGGTTAATTAGTATTTTTTATCATTTTGTCATTTGTTTTTGTGTAAAAAGTGAAATGAACAAAAAAGTTAAATGAAGAGCAAAATGACTTTCTAGTTTTAACTCGCTTAATTTAGGTAATTATCAAAACTGTTATAATTATAGAAAATTATGTATGAATACAGGTAATTATCATAATTATCAAAATCATTTTGCTTATCAAGTGATTGTACCTTGATTTAGGAGTGTTTATTTTTATTTGTACTGGAAAAGATAAAAACAGTATACAAAATCAGACAAAAATACTGAGCAGTGCACCTTCTGGGAGCTCAGACAGGTTGTGATCATTGTACATTCTTTAAAGTTCCTCTATTTGTGTAGAAAAGGCCAGTGGTATTTGTGAACATGAAGTGTTGGAAGTGGATTTCCAACAAGAAACAGTGTCATGCACTCAGATGCTCAGCGTTTCGCTCTTCAGTGCATTAACTGAGTCGCCTGGCTTCAGTACAACAGAGAAAAACAAAATCTCTGAACTGCTTGGGGAGACGCCAGGAGCGGCAGATTGTTCCTGTAACCCCACTAACCCATTGACTGAAAAAATAGGAAAGGGCCGCGGATTGAACCTTGAGGGCCCCCACACCCGGAGGAGATTCTTTTTATCGTCAGCTTTTATTACGTTTTCTGTACAAACATCATGACCCACTCAATAACTCATGAGCGACCAGATGAAACGATAACGGGAAGCTAGCTCCGGTTAGACTTAATATTCCTTGCTACCAAACATGGCTCAAATGTGAAGCAAGAGCAAAGACTCGCCCTGGAGACAAAACGATCAGTCCCACAACCACTGAAGTTTGTCTTTGCTCAGGACATTAAAAGGAAAAATTGCCTTGCCTTTTCTCTGCAACACAAGTTTTACTGCACAGACCTCGGATAATAAAACCAAGATAGTAATATAATTTCCCATATGTAGCTGAGGCATGGAAAACAAAGTGTGTGAAATTACATTAATTACTACATTAATATTTTCAATTATTAAAGAGTATCAGATGTTTCTCTCCTTTCATACATATAGAGAAATGAAAATAGGCGATAGGCAATATGACTATAACAATAATTTTTACACTTTGCAATAAGGTCTCATTAGTGGATTAACTAACAGTGAGTACATTTCTTACAGTTTTTATTAATCTTTGTTCAAATAAGTGCTTAAAAACAGGAAAAAATATTTAAAATGTAGTTAAAATGTATTTTTCTTTAAACGTTGAATTTTATTTTGTCTCGTTTCAAGCATAAACTCACTTAATTTTAATGGAAAACAAGACAAAATATTGAATTAAAATTTCCTTTTTGCAGTGACTAAGATTAATAAATGCGGTATCACTTTACAATAAGGTTCATTAGTTAACATTAGTTAACTACATTACTTAACATGAACTAAGAATTAACAACACTGCTACAGCATTTATTAATCTTAGTTAATGTTAATTTCAGCATTTACTAATGCATTTTTTAAATGATTAAAGTTGCGTTGTTAACATTACTTAATGCACTGTAAACTAACATAAACAATGAACAATTGTATGTAATTACCATTGACAAATATTAATAAATAGTGCAATAAATGCATCGTTCATTGTTTGTTAATACATTAAGTCATGTTAACAAATGACGCCTTACTGTAAAGTGTTACCAGATTTTTTTGCCAAAATATCTAAAAATTCTTAAATCCAGAAGGATTTTCTAGACGAGTAAAACTTATTTTATTGTTTTCAGAAAAAAATAGTTAAAATTAAGTTTTTGCTTAGAACAAGCAAAATAATCTGGCAATGGGATAAGCTAAAAAAATCTTATTTTAAACAGAAAAAAATGTTTCTTACCCCATTGGCAGATTATTTTACTTGTTTCAAGCAAAAACGCACTTAATTTTTTCTGGAAAAAAAAGACAATTATTTTTACTCGTCTAGAAAATCCTTGATTTGAGAATTTTTAGATATTTTGGCTGGAAACAAGACAAAAAATCTAAGTAAGAAAAGCATTTTTTGCAGTGCAGTTAAAACTAATTTCAGCATTTACTAATGCGTTATTAAAATCACAAGTTGAGTTTGTTAACATTATGTACTGTGAATGACTGTATCTAATTAACAAACAAAGCTAAAAAAAATATTAGAAAATAGTTTTAATTGATAGTTCATGTTAACTAATATAACGTTAACAATAAAATCTTTGTTAAGTTTTATCAAATGAATGTGAATAGCAGCTCAGGTTAGTTCATATTCACACTGACTTTATATTTGTTAATCTGAGCACAGTTTAGAAAATTACTAGGGTCTTTTTCCGAGGAGAAACATCTGAGAAGCAGGAGCCTTCAGCAAGTCTCCATTTAATCTTACAGTCGTAACGAGGGCAGGTTTTTGCGTCAGATAGATTAGTTTAAATAAGAAGCTGTACGAATCGTCATTTCTTGAGGTCTTTAGGCGATGCTTCAGTACAGAAGTAATCTGAGTGAGCGCTGAGGGCTTGTACATCCCGTTTAAAAGCCCCCCAGAGGCTCATCCCCAGGATACGGCTGACGACTACGGGGTTATTGGCCTCTGAATGCCGCTCCACTCCTGTGACTTTGAGAGATCAGCGCTCTGTTCTAGATCACAGACATCGGCGGCTGAGCGAGGGACTTTGAACAGCTCTGATGGTATCAGGTGTGCGTGTTGCTCAGGCACCGGAGAGTGTTTTCCTCTTCCTTTTAATGAAATATCCCGGCTACGCGGGTTTGATTGCTTTCTGAGGTTAATTCAAGTTTTTAAAGCTTTTATCTTTTGGATGAGTACACGTAGGAATGAAAGATTATTTGATAGGGCTTCCTTCTGTAGTTTTACCAAACGTCTCCGTTTTTTAATAGCCATTTTGTTTTGTTTGAAGATCTGCACTTGCGTCCCACTTTGGCACTTTGCATTTTCGGTCGATGTTTTTGCTGGCCAGATTACATCTGTTTATTGTAACATTTTTTCATTTTAAAAGCATTTCAGTGTTTTTGCTCAAGTTCTTCATTTATGGCAGATTATTGTGGGGTTTGTAATTACACCATTAGTGTTGCTCTGAAAGGGAAATGAAAGCCTTCAAGCCACAGAAATGGCATTAAAATGAAATAGCTAGAAATTTACATCACAAACAGACAGCTGAAAACACTGCACTGTTTCTAAAAGGCTTTGTCGAATTATAGTTTGCGATGTTAACAAAACTTCTCCTGTGGTTTTCGTTCCCTGGATTCAGCACGGGTTTATGATTTAGCTGTAGATTTGAGCCGATCTGCTGTCGTTATAACAGTGAACGCTCTAATACAAAACCAGCACAGATCCAGAAGAGACCCAGTTTCCCACACAGCAGAATCTGCCTGTTCTGATTACCGGTTCAGTCCGGAGAGCAGGTACGGAGCGGTTTTGACTGAGAGTTTATTCCCGAGAGCTCCGGCGCTGTCACACTCAGACCCGATCCTGGCATTTACATCTCCAGACAGCAGAACATCGCCCTGGGCCTGGAAAGTACCACTTCCAGTCTGGAGCTCGTGGAAAAATGTCCTTGTTATTCCAGCACTATCTGCACTGAATCAGAACAGGGTCATTATCAGCATATAAAATATTTGATTTCACATTTAAATTAAACAATCAGAGCATACCCATCAAAATATTTAAATACGACAGATGATATATCTAATTACGATTATAATGATTATATAATATATTAATATTAGGGATGTGACGAGATCCGATGTGTCCCGTGAGATCTGACTGGTCCCGCGAGAACATGACGATACATTTTGCAGTGTTTAGATTAGAGCTGCATGATTAATCGTTAAAATATCACGATCTCTATTCAAACACCCACGCGATCTTATTCCTGAATGGCAACGATTCAGCTTATGATGTGAAATGGGTATTAAATACATTCAAATCTGCATTTTTGTTGCTGCTGAGTCAGAAAGAGCAACACAAGGTCTTTTTAACCACATAATCATCATTATTTCTTTGTTACAGACATTTAAATATCATAAGTAGTGGGATAAAAGCTTATAGTTGGGGTATGAACACTTATTGTCTACGGTAGCGATCAAAACGAAAGTATCTTAACATCTATGTATTGTAACGCTTTTCCTCTTCTGCCAGGAGGTGGTGAAAACTGCACGTTTAAAAAAAGTATTTCTCACTGAACTATACATTCAAGAGATTCCAATAGTGAAAACAAGTCTTTATTAATTGAGACACTGACTCCTTCATTTTTTTAATTTTGTTCAAATATAGACTTAAGCAATGAAAATTCTGTCAGAACCACTAGTAAATCTACGTAATTTAGTTTAGATTTCTAATCCTTATTTTCTTCAGAATCTTGATCACCAAATTTTAAAAGAAAATTGTTTTTCAATTTATCTAGAATCATGCAGCTTTAGTTTGTTTATTTAAGCAATAAGGTACGAGAGGCCGTGCTGTATCATGAATAAATCACGGCTGAAGGGCGTTGTTAGGGGCCTGCAACCCCTTCAGCCGTGATTTATTCATGATACAACACGGCCTCAAGTACCTTATTGCTTTTATAAAACGGTTACCACACAATAAAAATATTAAAATCAAAAATATATATTAATTTATATATATTAAGTTGTACGTTTTCATAAAGTAAAATCATTAACTGCCTTCCGCTGTAAAAAGTAGTCCCTAACTGCTGCAGCTGTGTTTACGTTGCTAAGGGTGGTTGCTAAGGGGGTTCAATGATACACAAAACCGTTGAGTGAAGCGGTCATAGCAGTGCCGTATCATGAATACCACACAGCTGCTGACCAATCAGAATTGAGGAATGGAACTAACCGTTTTATAATACTGCATATAATGTATTGAAATAGAAGTTTAATTTCATAAAGTAAAAGCTCATATCAAAATGCACCTACATCTTTTTGCATTTTATGTTTTTTAGTTGAATAAAATACTATTTTTCCCAAGTTATTTCATTGAGGATTTCGTGTCTCATCTCGTCTCATGAGATAAGTGTCTTGTCACACCCCTAATTAATATAATTACATATTTTAACCATCTGGGCCATGTTTTGACATTTTTTAAATCATGACATGATTTGGATATGTTAAAGGGTCAAAAAAAATAATAAAAAAAGTCACACTTGGCTCCTTCGCAGTCAAAAATGACAGACATAGGAAATAAATAGGAAATACGAAAATGTAAAAGAAAAAATGATAATTAAAATTGTATAAATATTGTAAGTAGTGAATATCCTAGTGCTTGTGTCAAGAATGACCTAGTAACCTCTACTGACCTCGTTTTGATGGAATGACCAGGTGACACGTCAACTGATACCAGGTTTACCTGTTGTTGCGACAATTTATGATGGGGTTTACCAGGTGCAGGATTAACTTCTGACAGGTTTACCGGTGGTTGCAACAATTTATGATGGGGTTTACCAGGTGCAGGATTAATTTCTGACAGGTTTACCGGTGGTTACGTCAATTTATGATGGGGTTCACCAGGTGCCGTGTCAAGCTATATCCTCCGGGTAGTGAAATATGTTGTTTTTGTCCGGTAGTCCGGAGACAGGATGTCATAGGGTAGAGAAATATTGCATGTTTGCGTGACCGTCCGGACAACAGGTGAGGAAAGAAAGCTTTGAAGAATGTTTCAGCGATTTTACGGTTGAGGGCACGGGGATCAGGATGCATTCATGTTGCTCATTACAAAAAGATGGACAACAACATTTTTAAAATGAGTACCAGCATCAATAATAGTAAACTTATAACAAAATCAATATAAACATTTGCCCTTTTGCTCTCATAGTCCCTCCTCAGCATGCGTGTGTGCAGCAGGAGTTCACGTTACACAAACAACCATTTGAACATCTTATATGTAAAAGAACCCGTTCATGTATTTTGATGGCTGTATATAAAATACTTTTTCAACAATATAATAATAATAAGAAATATGTTTAAAAAAGTCTATTAACACAACAGTTACAAGTGCGGCTCTATTTAAGCGGGGTGTCTGTGTCTCACAGCCGTTCCTGTCATTTTTGCAGGGGAATTCTAACCTCGTTCTCACAGTATACAACTGTTTGAAGAAATCTGTGGATTGGATTACTGTGTGAAAGAGAGGGTTTAAACATCGCTTAAACATTCTTCAAAGCTTCCTTTCCTCACCTGTTGTCCGGATGGTCACGCAAACATGCAATATTTCTCTACCCTGATGTCACCCAACACCGGATGGTCACACAAACATGCCACCGGTAAACCTGGTAAACCCCATCATAAATTGTCGCAACCACCGGTAAACCTGTCAGAAGTTAATCCTGCACCTGGTAAACCCCATCATAAATTGTCGCAACAACAGGTAAACCTGGTATCAGTTGACGTGTCACCTGGTCATTCCATCAAAACGAGGTCAGTAGAGGTTACTAGGTCAGCGCTGGGTCAAACACGTGGTCAGGCTCTACGTGGGTGGTTCCCATGGGGGAGGGGAGCAGGGGAAAGGTCAAAAGGATCAAAGCCATTAATCATTCTTGACACAAGCACTAGGATATTCACTACTATTGTATAGTATCATAAAAACTCCTAGGGGGAAAAAAGTAACTTTTTAAGGCTTCGGGTACTTTTAACTGTGAAGGAGCCAAGTGTGACTCCTAAACGAAGAGGCCCAGAGGGTTGAATATATTAAATTACATATTTTAATGAAACAATAAGTATAAATCAGGGCTATTCAATTGGCGGCCCACCAATCATCTTCATCCGGCCCAAGGAAAAACAAGAAAGAAGAAAAAAGAATTAAATTGTAAAGGCCCCCTGGAAAGAGATATAAATATGGTATAAATATACAAACGCTAATTTTATTTAGAAACATGTTTATTATGCTAAACCTCACTCATGTCCTTTCAATATGTTGTTTTACTGTACATTTTTACAAAATCTCAAACTTACATTTGTCTTCCAATGTCTACATAGGCAAATCTTCCAAAACCACTCAAGAAGAGTCACATTTCACCTAAAATCAAATGACAGAAATTAGAAATTTATTTTTCATATATTAGGACTTACATTGTGACATTATTTCAATAACAATTAAACACATTTACCGAATAATTCACATTACTGTAATATGTTTTTACAATTATTATTTATTTTATACCACCTTTTAATTTATGCTCATTTAAACAAATTTATAAAAAATAAAAAAAAATAAAAAAATTGTATCACATTATTTACTTGTAGTGAAGGAAATAACATATTGCAGCAAATAAAATCACTGTTAACAATATTGAATTATTGAACAAAACAAAATAATTACAGTAATTGGACATTATTTTCATGGCAATTAAACAAATTTTCCCCTGAAATTCACATTACTGTAATAAGAAAACAATATTTTTTAATTATAATTTTTTGTTGTTGTACTCTCTTTAATTTAGCATCATTTAAATAGTTATTTATGCTAATGTAAAATCACAGTAGTGAAGAAACAAATGTATTGCAGTAATTAAAATCACCATTGACAATAATGGGAATTACAAAATAAAAATTGAAAAAGCACAATTAGAAACAAAAGATTTGGATGCATTACAGTAATGAGAATATAGAAGAAAAAGTGCTTAATTGCGATTAAAAATACAAGAAAAATGTACATTTCTCCATGTACTAGTTTTCTTAAGCAATCCAAACAAGAGAATGAAAAAAAAAAAAGAAAGAGCATATTTAACATCACAGATATTTGGACATCTCAGCAGCTCAGTACGCTTCAGAGAAGATAACCTGTCAAAACATTTCATTACGAATATGAAACTATAGAAATAACTGCTGCTTCAATATCATAACCTCATTTCCAGCTCTCTCTTTCTTTTCTCCGTGTGTCTCTGAGATCTGACATTCACTGGAACGCAGTGCTGCATATATATGCATGTGTGTGTGTGTTTCTGTGGATGTATGAACATGTATACATGTTTGACATCAAACTTCAGCCTTGAGGTCATCTATATATTCTATGCATATTAACAATTTGCATTCGGTGCCCGTAATAAAGAAATAATATGAGTATTCTGCCTTGCATCTGTGTCGTGCTGATGATGACCTTGTCTGTGGATCTGAGATTTGGCATGGATGTGTGTGTGTGTGAGTGAACTGGCGGTTCTCCTTCTGTTCACACTCCACCATCACTCAACAATCAGCCAACCATAACCATAAAGCTGACAGCAGAGCGGTCGGGAACGCGTCGGATGCTCTGGAAGTGTGTTTTCGAGTATGTGTGAGATATTCCTGCTGCTTTTCCCCCTCTCATCTCTGACAGGCAGGAAAGGGCCATCGGTCACACATGTGTCCGGTGGCTTTGAAGTGTTTTCTGCCGTGTTAGCGGTCAGGAGGGCTTCATCGCTGTGATTTTCCCCTCGAGAGCGAGACCGAGCAGGTACGCGGCCCCTGTGCCAAGAGCGCCGGCCTCGAATCACAGCGTATTCCTGGCGGAGAGCTTTCTGCTGATTTTAAAGTGCTTTATATGTGCCGTAATTAACCCGCAACATCTGTACCACTAACAGACTTTAATCAGACTTTAAAAGCCTGATTAAAATTTTAACTGTACAATATGTTTTTTTGTTCAAGTAGAGAGTCAACATGGAATGGCGTTCACAACCTATTTTACTTACGTAATGTGACATTAAAACTGGAAATTCAATGAGATTAAAATGTAGGGCAGGACTTTATCCATGGGGAACTGATTGGAAGAGCGTTTCATGGCAGAAATGTCTGCTGAAACAATGACTACATGGTGAATCTCATTAAAACAATCAAGAATATGTCCAGCTCAAACTATATATTTTGCACTGTGACAATAATTTTATAACAAATAAGCAAAAATAAAAAAAGTATTTAAACATTATGGGAATACTTACTGTACTGCTCTCAATTTATAAATACATAAATAAGTAAATAGTCACCGTTGAGAATAAGAGGAATTGCAAATGATCTTAAAAAGGTTAAATATCCAGATGCATAACAATAAAGAGAATTAGGGAAATTTGCTTAAATGCAATTAAAATAAACTCACATTATAAAAAATGTTTGTGTTATTTTCATATTAAGCAAAAAAAGTTATTTAAATTAAACACTAGTATTAAATTAAAAATGAATAAATGTAGTGTAAATAAATAAATGATCATAAATAATTCTTATTATATATCAAAAATTGAATTTGATATTTTTAAAGCCACTATTGAAAATAATGAATTTAATTTGTAGAACAAGTTTATAAATTGAATACTAGTATTATAAACAAATTAAAAGTTATAAAAAATAAATTTAATGTAAAAAAAAAAATATTATTCTGAATTAGATGCATTACAATAATAAGAATTTGGGGAAAATGAGGTTGAATGTCATTAAAATAAACTCTCAAAATAGGCTGCATTTTCTTTATTGTAATCAAACTAATTCTTATTTCTTTCCCTTAGATTTTAGTAAAATATGACCTTGACGTGTAATGAGATTCACCAAGTATTTACTTGACTGCTGCTTTTTATTATCGCAAAGCGGGAAAACAAAATTCAAAGGAAGTTCGTAACAAATAAAATTAAAGACATTTAATTTTTATTTTGGAAGAAGAAACATTAAACAAGCCCAGGAAAGTAAACAGGGTCAATTTAGATGTCATGCTGACTTGAAATGATTGTCACATCAGCTATAATGAGGCCCGACGCAGTAAATCACACACACTCCTCTCGAAACTTTAAAGATTTATAACATTCGTCGACTGACTTTACAGACCTGCAGCGGTTTTACATCACCACGTTACAGCCGCGTGTGCGTGAGACAACGCTTCGACTGTGGCGTTTGATTGAGAATGTCTGCTCTGCGTTTCGATGGCAGCCCCAGTGCATGCTGGGATTGATTGAGCTGTCCCGGCGCCCCCCAAACCTGTCAGCCGCTGGAGTTATGACATCATCAGGCCCCTCATAAGGCTCTCCATTGTTTTGAAATGAAAGAACATCAATTTCCTGCCCAGTGAAGCCTACGGGATGATTTGTGGCTGCTATTATCCTGCCAGAGTGTGGCGAGAGCGCAAAAATAAGGACTTTGAGAGAAAGAGAAAGAGAGAGGAGGAAAGTTCCTGTCCTACTCTCGTGTCTAATCACCTGAGACAGGTAACACCGCTGCATACCTGCGACATCCGCATACGCAGCGGCCCCTAAAGCAATTTAGACTCATAAGACACTTAATAATGAACTTTCTGTCATACTCACACTTCAGCCCGTATTGACTTCCTCTCTTCTGCGGACTACAAAAGCCACGCATTGCAGAGTCAGTGCTTATTCGTAATAGAGACAGATGCTGTCGAGCTCTGGAAAAGATATAAACATCATAAAAATGTCATTTCACAATGTCACATTTTCATTTTGGATTAAATTAGTACAAAGCCAATTAAATCCAGAATCATATTAATAATACAATAATTATACTAATAATACAATTGTGAGATATTATTACAATTTAAATGTACTGTTTTCTGTTGTAATATATTTAAAAAGCTAATTTACTCCTGTGATGAAAAGCTGAATTTTCAGCATTACTTGAGTCTTCAGTGTCAATTGATCCTTCAGAATCCATTATAATATGCTGATTTGCTGCTTATTGATTAGCATCAATGTTAAGTTGTGCTGCCCAATATTTTTGGGGAATAATCTGCAATTCAAATTAAATTTAAGTCTGGGTTATAAAATAAAAAAATAGCACTTTTATTCATCAAAGATGCATTAAATTGATCAAAAGTTATACAAGTAAGCATCACTGTTTGAAACGTTTGATTGGGAGTGTATATAAAAGTATCATATAGTTATGTTAAAGTGCATTTAAGATGCAGATGGTTGACCAGACAGTGCAAATAGTTAACAATATACAGGGAAGATGCTCTGGTTGTGATTTCATACTCCAAGTATTTTCCATTCTGCTGTAGCCAGAATTGACATCAATGTCAAACCTGGCTGAAGCACCATATTTGTCCCAGGAGGATTTTATTTTATTTTTTCAAATAATGACTTTTAATGAAATTTAGTATTTGGTGGTAACTTCTGAAGTCTTCTGAATCGTATAGATCACTTTCATTTGTCATTGTTGGATCTTGACAGGCCAATGTATAAAAACATCACACTGTACATTGTGCAGTATATCCTCTTTGCACAGAAGAAAGTAAGTCATGCAGTTTTGGAGTGACACGAGGGGGAGAAATGATGGCAGAATGTCATTTATGCTTGAAGTGTCCAGATATTTCTGGGTGCATTGTACCTCAACACCCACCTAGCTCTCAAACGGGCACCGACTGTCTGTCCGTGTTTCTCAACGGGCTTTAATCTATCAGCGCACCGTAGAAAGTGCTGAACGAGGCGGAAAGTTTCATCAGGGAAGTTGCTGTCTTGGTGATACAGTGAGATCAGCTTTTCATACCAAAATGAGAATTTCACTTTTTCAAAGGCACAGCCGTAAACTTTCACCCAGAGATTCACACACACACACACACACACACACACACACACACACGCTCCGCCATGCATCGGCGCACAATGGTCTCTAAAGAGTTCGTGCTTATATTAAGAGCGCACTTTCGCGGACCTTCGATGTTCTCCGGGCAGATTGGAGCCGTCACACCGCGTGAGGCCGGACAATAGCGCGAGTTATCAGACAGACGCAGAACGCTCTCGCACCTGAGTCTCCCGCCCGCCGCCGATAAACTCGCAGCACACAGGATTAATCCCGTCGCAGACACGCGACACGGCTCGAGAATCCGCCGTTTTGTTTGCTGGTCACCGCTGCTCCCTGCATACTGATGGGATATTGTTGTCTAGTTGATTAATTCGGAGGAAGTGGAGTATTAGCCGCTTCTGTGTGCATGAGAGCGTGTGTCATTGTGTTATCTGTATTTTAGCACTGTGTTCCGGCCCCAAGTCCTCAGTTTCCCAAAATGACTTGCAAACTGAATTACATCTAGGGAGCACAAAACACTGTGAGGGTTTCCAAGCAGTTTGATCAGAACGACAGGTGTGATGCTGGAGGAAACTCTGAGACGGCTCATATGTTTTGTGTTTGCATAATTTCTGTTGAGTTTAGGTTATTAAACAATGAAAATAGTCACTGATCATTATAAATATTTAATGTTTTTTAATTTAGCACCGATAATCCTTGCATTTTGGACAAGAAATTAAGAAAACACATTTCAAATGCAAGTACACAAGTGCAATTGTGTTAATAACTAGATGTGTTATTATTCAGGCACAGTTTAACCTTTTCATATTTTTTGGAAACTGTGATACATTTTTGTTTTAAGACTATTTGAAATAGACATCTTCTGCAACATTATATGTGTCTTTACTGTCACTTTTGATCAATTCAATGAGTCTTTGATGAATGAAAGTATTAATTTCCTTATTTAAATAAATCCATTTTTTGACTGGCACAACTGTTTTAAACAACAAATGTTTCATGAGCAGCAAATCGACATATTAGAGTGATTTCTGAAGGATTATGTGACACTGAAGACTGTAGTAATGATGCTGAAAATTCAGATTTGATCACAGGATTTACTATATGTTCATAAAGCAATAATATTTCACTAAAAAAACAGCAGGGTTGCACAAAAATGTATCAAAAGTTATAAAAGTAAGAATAACTGTTTGAAACTTTTGACTAGGAGAGTATACAAAAATATTATATAATTATGTTAAAGTGCATTTAAGATGCAGATGGCTGACCAGTTAGTGCAAATAGTTAACAATATACAGGGAAGATGATCTGGTTGTGATTTCATACTCCAAGTATTTTCCATTCTGCTGTAGCCAGGATTGACATCAATGTCAAACCAGGCTGAAGCACCATATTTGTCCCAAATAGGATTTGACAACAGGGGATTTATTCATTTATTTATTTATTTTATTTTTTTTTTCAAATAATGATTTGAATTTTGATGTTTGGTGGTTACTTTTTTAACCTCTGAATGAAAGTTAATTTTATTATTTAATTAAATCACATTTTTTGAATGGCACAACTGTTTTAAACATTGGTGATACGAAATGTTTCTTGAGAAGCAAATCGACATATTAGAGTGATTTCTGAAGGATCATGTGATACTGAAGACTGGAGTAATGATGCTGAAAATTCAGATTTGATCACAGGATACTATATATTCATAAATAAATAATATTTCACTAGATTTACTGTATTTTTTTAAGCAGCCTTGGTGAGAAGAAGAGACTTACTTTGTTTAGTTTAAATAACTTTACCTTACTCAGCAAGATGCTCTTCAAATTGTTGCTCCACCATGAAAGTAGTTGATCTGAAAGAAAAAATTGACAACAGAAAACAAAATATAAAAAATGTATGCAAATGTATGGCAATGCATTAGGTTATAAAAAAGCATATACAGTATCAGAGTCAGCTAGAACCATCTGCGTTCACTTACAAAGTATATTTCGTGCCAAAAAGGGAGTGTGCAATTTTGAATTGAGTTCAATGCTGAAATCTGACATGGGAAAGGGTCGTGGCAGGTCACAGATCTCATTAATAGGCAGAACGAACTCCGAATCACAGACACAATAAACTTCCTAAATAATTCAGCAAAATAATCAGAGATGTCAGACAGCAGCTTTAATCTGTCATCTCTTCCGGCTGTTAGTGTGCGGGGTCGTGCGTTGATTTTTAATTTTAGGATAATGTGGCGGTACATTACAATCTCGTTTATGCTCCAAAAAACATAGGAAAACGTTTGGACTCAGTTCTTGATTGAAAAATCTTTTGATGTGAAAGCTTCTGCTTAAATGCTTGAAATCAGTTCTGCAGACAAACTGTGTCTAAATTTTAATCAAAACAATCGTAATTGCTGTATAGTGAAAAAAAGGATCATCACATCTGCAGCATACCAGTTCTTCTTTAAATATTGTTATGAAAATATCCCACAATGCACCTGATGAATGTGAAGAGCAAGCAGTCATGAAATCTACACAAAAGCACAGAAGCAGCTCAAACATACGTTTTTATTTATATTGAATATTCTAATTACATAATTTTCCCACCACTATCGTTTAAGCATAATTGAGAATCTATTACAGTCTCCTAATATATTCAATCAGTTTTTATTTTGTATTCTCCATTTTCATTTTAAATAGTTTTGCTATGTACTTTTATCATTTTTATGTTATTTTTAAAATGTCTAAATAGTTGTTATTACTTAAGTTATTTAAATACTGTTTTAACACAAATGTTATGTTTTTGTTTTAGTTAACCACAGTATAATAACCCTTGCCCTAGATTTCTAATTGTGTTATTTCAGAGTTAACATTTTAATACTACTCTAACATGTGGAAATTAGTTATAATAAACAATGACTAAATGAGTCCAAACCTTTCACTGCTGGTGTAACTCAACATTAAACTGAACTAATAAACATTGTAACAGACCACAAATTTTCTAGGAGCGTTCAGACGTGCAGTTGTATTTGTCCGTCTGTTTATCCGAACAGAGTTGTTTGTTGTGAGTTAAACAGAAGGCCATTTCCTAGCGCTAACCTCTGGTTAACCCACATTTCTGCTCCGCCGTCTATCTGGGATCTTCCCTGCTGCGGAAAGTCTTGCAGAAGAAAATTAAATTTTAAAGGGCTGCTCCCTGCAAATCTTTCATTGTTGATTTAATTATGTCTCGCAGAGCAATCCCTCGACCCCGACCTCGCCCTCAAACACACACACACACACACACACACACACACACACACACACACACACACACACACACACACACACACACACACACGCTGAGCCGCTGGAGACCAGTCAAGGTTTCTCTAGCCGTTGGCTGACAATAGTGACACAATCATCCTGGTTCTTCACTACTGCCAACGATAAAGACCTCATGTCATGGGAAACAGATTTCCAATAAAGAGTGCATTCTACTCAGCGAAACATTTCGTAACTTCAGTCCTCAGTATCTCTTCTCCGGTTCAAAATGATAATTTATTCAAACTAAACAGCAAAAACATTCGTTCTGAAACTTTTAAAGCAATCTGTAGCACTGGGAAAATTTTTGATTTTTAAAAGAAGTCTCTTCTGCTTCTGCTCTTCCAAAGCTGCATTTATTTGATCAAAAATACAGTAAAAACTGTAAAAGTGTGAAATATTATTGCAATTTAAAATAACTGTTTTCTATTGTAATATAATGTAAAATATAATTTATTTCTGTACATTTTCAGCATCATTTCTCCAGTCTTCAGTGTCACATGATCCTTCAGAAATCATTTTAATATGCTGATTTGCTGCTAAAGAAACATTTCAGATTATTATCAATGTTGAAAACAGTTGTGCTGCCTGATATTTTTGTGGAAACTGCAATGCATTTTTATTTTTCAGGACTCTGTGATGAATAGAACAGCATTTATTTGAAACAAAATGTCTTTAGTGTCACTTTTGATCAATTTAATGCAGCCTTGGTGAATAAAAGTATTTATTTTCTTTTCTTTTCTTTCTTACTTACCCACACTTTTGAATGGCAGTAAAGTAGCACAACTGTTTTCAACATGATGATAATCAGACATGTTTTGAAAGCAACAAATCAACATATTAGAATGATTTCTGAAGGGTCATGTAACAAAAATTCAGGTTTGATCACAGAAATAAATGACATTTTAGAATATATTCACATAGAAAACAGCTACCCTAAAAAGTAATATTATTTCACAGTTTTCCTGTATTTTTGATCAATTCAATGCAGCCAAAATATTTAAAAAACATTTAAAAAAATCTTACAATTATGACTTTTCTCTGTGCAAAAAAAACTTACATTTACAAACCTGTTAATGTTCATGCTTTGTGTGGCGAACTGACTATAAGCTTGTTCGATAATAATCTTTCTGAGCTCTCAAATCTCACTCTTGACATCAAGGATGCCAAATCTCTCCTATCTAAACCATTTAAGTCATTTAACAAGTTCCTGTACAGAGTAGCACTAGCTGTCACGGACAGATGTCAAGGACTTCAGGCTATCATTTAGACTAATATGTTTCTAAATGGGTTTCATGGTCAAGTATGGAGTTTCCATCTTTATTTATCACCACTCGCCTAGGCAATGGCATCATAAAGCATATGCGATATCACCATACAGAGTATCGCGAAGGTTTCAACCGAGGTGAAGGGTCTCGCTCAAGGACACAGTGGCGATTGTTCATGGCTCGGCCCTCAAGGGGTCAAACCATTGACCTTTTAGTTACCAACGCATAGGTTTAACAATTACACCGCATCCCATAACCTGGCCCAGAGCAGATGTTGCCATGGTGATGCCCTGCACTGAAAACCGCGCCACTGTTGTGACATGCAAAATGCTAATGAAGCCCAAAGTCACCTCATTAACCCGCAAATGTTCCCGTGCTGAAAACAAGACAATGGTTTTCTTGGCAAGCCGTTTGGGCGGGATAATGGAATAATGGATCAAAGGATGATTTTTGTTCTTTTTTTAAAATAGAAATATTCAAATGTACTAGAGTATTTGAAACATTGTAACATTCGCAACAGAAAAACTCTCCCAAATCCATCCAGAACATCAACCTACAGTCCATTAGCATATGACCGCCCACATTTGCATATCAAGAACTATTGCATATTCAGCCACTTGACCTGCTGAAACAGGTTAGAGAGTAATAAAAGGGCTTATTTGCATATATAACTCTTAAAGGTACAGTTGTAAAAAAAGTCTGTTTAATTAAAAGGTTATTCCAAACCTCTGAGTTTTTTTCTCTTCTCAGAAGATATTTAGAAGTATGTTTGTAACCAAACAGCTGACTGTTATTGTTTTTTTTTCCATACTATGGAAGTCAATGGCTACCGCCAACTGTTTGGTTAGCAACATTCTTCAAAATATCTTCTTTTGTGTTCAGCAGAAGAAAGAAACTCACACAGATTTGGATCAAATTGAGGGTAAGATGACAGACTTTTCATTATTTAATTGTAAAGGCTTGCTCATACACTGTAAATATGATATTTTTCTAACATTACTGGAGTATGTTTTAAAGGAATTATGTTATACTCTTTCATGTTTAATTCAATGTGTTACTTGCCATTTCTTGGTAATTGCTCAGGGAAATTACTAGCAATTTCTGAGTGAAAATTGTTTCTACAGCAATTATTGTTTCTAATGCACTGAATTCTAGGACGCATAACCTAAGCCTATTTTAATGTGTAGAATATAGGTCTTTTAAGAAACACAAATCCTGCTGGTTATTATAGACACGTCAGGTGGGGAAACCAAATGACCTCTGACAATTCTTTCGCGTGAGTGATGAGAATATTCCCATTTAATTATTCCAGGCGTTGCATTGACTTCCTCACCTCATGCATACGAGCCGCTCCTCAAGAGGAAAGTCAAGGAGGGCAGTTTTAATTGAGTGATAAAATGGGCTGTATCTGTATCTTTTCAAATCCACTAATGATTCTTTTGCTCTGATTCAGTGAATCACTGAATTGTTTCAGACTGAGAACTCTTTTTAAATATGTATTACATAAGAATAATTTGTTCACAAATTGGACGATGCGAACCGCAGATGCAACCGAACATCTTGAAAAGCATTCAGGTCCAGTATTTATTTATTTTTCAGAAGTGGTTCAGAGTAACTAACATGTAATTGTGACACACGGCACGATCTGAGCGCGAGCGCCACGTCGAGAGGTTTGGTTTGGGATTTACAAAGCATTGAACGGCTGTCAACACGCGCATGCCATGCGCTCTCAAGGGAACTCGTGCAAATATCAACACACAAACACGCTTAAACACCTCTGAGGGATAAAGACAATATAAAGTTTCTCACAGGACGCGGTCTGCATTAATCTGAGCAACACAAACCATTACGCTCACATGTTTGTGTTTACCTTCTAAGACTTCAGGGAGAAATTTGTTCTCAAAAGCGAGCTAAATCTGACAAACCTCCCTTTGGGTACATACGGGAACGTCCTTCATAGGAAAAACATTTGTATTTATTTTGAAAAATGCATTTATTTTAGGGGAAAATGCAGCAAGCAATTTGTCTGTCTAATTGAATGTGAAAACTGGATTGGACTAATAAGTATGAAACCAAGAAACCAAAGCAGAAGGAAAAGATTGATTTTATAAGTAATCTATTATGGATAATAATGCGCTTTAAGAATGATGCACTATAAATGCCTCTCTTAATAATTTCTCATAGGCAGTTTTGCCCTGGCTAATGCATTTGTGCAAAGAGTGTGTGTTTGTGCATGTATCATGACAGACTGTTTATAGATGCAACATATTTCCGTCTCAAGGTCCAGCAACCTTCTTAAACGATTCCACAATCTCTCCATCCCAGAGAGAGAGGCTGAAAGAGAAACAGACGGTAGTGATCTGTTAGGTGGGAGTCGTCGGATCTAAACCTTGTGTAAACTTGCACTCAAGGGACGCGCTCTGCGAAGACGCAGGCTTTTTAATTGGTTTCATTTGAATAACTGTAAAAGCCACTGCGTTATTAGATTATATTTATCCCCGCAGCGCGGCTGCTTACATCAGCGCTGAAAGAGAGATTAATGTACAGAATTTTAAACCGTGCTTTAATATTCTATCCAGATTTATCCAAACAGCTGCGTTGAGCCACTCAGATTGAGCTCTGTGCAAAGAAGATTTACCGCCATTACATGCGAGAACCGCACCACGGCTCTTCAAGGGTTCAAAAACACCCTTCAATCTCTTGATTACCAGAGAAAACGACTTCAGCTTGTCACTTGGTTTGTAAAAACACAGAACAAATGCATTTTGATTAATGCAAGATGCTTAAAAGCTCAAATGTGCAGCTTCAAGCACTTACAATAATTGTTCCATACAAAACAAAGTGTGTTATTTGAGCTGCAAAGTGTCTAAACCATCTTTTTTAGCTGTAAACAAATTTGTTTTTAGAAATCATTTTCTGTGGAAATGAACATTACGCCACGAACGCTGCTCGCTCGGCTTAAGTTGCATTGAACCTGGAACATTCCTCCGCCAAAGCCTCAAACGCGAGGCGCTTTGAAACAGTGTTTACACAAAACAGCAACACTACCTGAAAGAAAACAGCCGACCTGCGTCATTTAAAGTCCCGCGGCCAACCGCGGTCACATGTTTCAGCTCCAGTAAAAACACTTCAGCGCTGACATTAACAAGAGCCCAATATTCCCAATATCAAATTCCACACGTTCGCCAAAAGACAGAGCTACATTTCTGAGCACATTCCTGGCAGACGTGTTACGTTAGAAGACAAATCGCAGATGAGATCTCATGTTCAATGAGATGTTTGCTATTTATGGTTTTAATGATCTTTCTCAACAATGTCTCAAACTGTGCTCAGATTTACCAAGACATTCTGCAATCAAACCTCAAAGACCGCCAGCTGAAGATAAACTTGTGCTATCCAATAGAAAAAATCATTCTTTAGAGTCAGTGAATTGGTTGGTTTGGTTCACCAAGCGATTTGTTCGTGGATTGGACTGAATCAGGCTGAGAAGTTAATGACTCCTCAACTCAATGAGTCAGTATAAGCGCTTCTCGACTGTCCGTTTCAGACACGTCTGACTCTAAATGAGCCGAAAACCATCTGTACGGGTGCTTTAGCTGCAAAACGGTAATGCAGCACGTCCAAGAGCTCATGAATATTTGTCACAGTCATCTTCAACATGCAGGGAAAGCCCAGGCCCGGGACATTATGTAGCATGAACATTAATCTCAATTAAGGTGCAAAAAACAAACTGGGACACATGAATTGCAATACCCAAAACACCCTATAATTAATATACTTTAATTACATAAAAACTTAATCAACAGAAATTGTGTGCCTACATATAGCTTTATTAAAACATGTTAGAGAATGTAATACGCCACAGTGGACATTAGCGACAAGCAATTAAATAAAGAAGAAAATTGTTTCTTTTTTTAACTGGTAATTGAAACAAAAGAACCAATTCATAGAAATGAGCCGGATTATTACTTACCTTTAAAAAAAAGCCTGGAGGTCACCTGATCCTGATTTTAAGTGTCTGGTACCTGAAATACAGAAACTATTATAACACAATTATTACCATTAACTAAAACTAAATCCATAAAAAAAGACATCCCTTACCAAAAAGAAGTATACTTCAAGTTTATTTAATTAAGTATAATTAAGTAAAGTTCAAGACTATTTTTTAGTATACTTTATGTAGTAAGTATACAAATATCAGTGTACTAGTAGTATACTTTTAAGTGTACAGTCGTGGCCAAAAGTTTTGAGAATTACATAAATACTGGAAATTGGAAAAGTTGCTGCTTAAGTTTTTATAATAGCAATTTGCATATACTCCAGAATGTTATGAAGAGTGACAGATGAATTGCATAGTCCTTCTTTGCCATGAAAATTAACTTAATCCCAAAAAATGTCCACTGCATTTCATTGCTGTCATTAAAGGACCTGCTGAGATCATTTCAGTAATCGTCTTGTTAACTCAGGTGAGAATGTTGACGAGCACAAGGCTGGAGATCATTATGTCAGGCTGATTGGGTTAGAATGGCAGACTTGACATGTTAAAAGGAGGGTGATGCTTGAAATCATTGTTCTTCCATTGTTAACCATGGTGACCTGCAAAGAAACGCGTGCAGCCATCATTGCGTTGCATAAAAATGGCTTCACAGGCAAGGATATTGTGGCTACTAATATTGCACCTAAATCAACAATTAATAGGATCATCAAGAACTTCAAGGAAAGAGGTTCAATTTTTGTTAAGAAGGCTTCAGGGCGTACAAGAAAGTCCAGCAAGCACCAGGATGGTCTCCTAAAGAGGATTCAGCTGCAGGATCGGAGTGCCACCAGTGCAGAGCTTGCTCAGGAATGGCAGCAGGCAGGTGTGAGCGCATCTGAACACACAGTGAGGCCAAGACTTTTGGAAGATGGACTGGTGTCAAGAAGGGCAGCAAAGAAGCCACTTTTCTCCAAAAAAAAAAAACATCAGGGACAGATTGATCTTCTGCAAAAAGTATGGCGAATGGACTTCTGAGGACTGGGGCAAAGGCATATTCTCCGATGAAGCCTCTTTCCGATTGTTTGGGGCATCTGGAAAAAGGCTTGTCCGGAGAAGAAAAGGTGAGCGCTGCCATCAGTCCTGTGTCATGCCAACAGTAAAGCATCCTGAGACCATTCGTGTGTGGGTTTGCTTCTCATCCAAGGGAGTGGGCTCACTCACAATTTTGCCCAAAAACACAGCCATGAATAAAGAATGGTACCAAAACACCCTCCAACACCAACTTCTTCCAACAATCCAACAACAGTTTGGTGAAGAACAATGCATTTTCCAGCACGATGGAGCACCGTGCCATAAGGCAAAAGTGATAACTAAGTGGCTCGGGGACCAAAACGTTGACATTTTGGGTCCATGGCCTGGAAACTCCCCAGATCTTAATCCCATTGAGAACTTGTGGTCAATCCTCAAGAGGCAGGTGGACAAACAAAAACCCACCAATTCTGACAAACTCCAAGAAGTGATTATGAAAGAATGGGTTGCTATCAGTCAGGATTTGGCCCAGAAGTTGATTGAGAGCATGCCCAGTCCAATTGCAGAGGTCCTGAAAAAGAAGGGCCAACACTGCAAATACTGACTCTTTGCATAAATGTCATGTAATTGTCGATAAAAGCCTTTGAAACGTATGAAGTGCTTGTAATTATATTTCAGTACATCACAGAAACAACTGAAACAAAGATCTAAAAGCAGTTTAGCAGCAAACTTTGTGAAAACTAATATTTGTGTCATTCTCAAAACTTTTGGCCACGACTGTACTATTTCATTACTCCTTGGGACTAAATTGGCCCACTTTCTAGCATTCAAAAGTTATACTTTACATATACAGTAACAGTAGTAAACTCATTTTAAGTATATTTCTGAGAAGTATATAAAGCCCATTTCTGAGAAGTACATAAAAAGTATACTGAAAGTATGCTTTTCTATTTTAGTTTAAAAGAAGTATACTAATAGCACACTTGAATAAACTCCTTCTGCATTACTTGAAATAAAATAAACATTAACTGAAATCAAATTAAATATTAAGGTATTTTAAAATATAAAATTATTTTATTTATCCAAGGCAACATTTCTTATTTTATTTCAGTTTAATACTACAAAAAAGTAATACAATTACTAAAACTATATAGACAAAACTTTAACAAAAATTAAAATAAAAAACATAAAATTTAAAATATAAATTCCAATTCAAAATATTCAAAATAATAGTATATCAATGCTACTAAAATAACATTGATTCTAAATGAACCATTCTATTTCTTCTTTGACTTTAAACCTTTAGATAAAAATATGTGTATTACTTCTCATACTAATGGCTTGTTTATGCAAAATGTCAAACTACTCAGTTAAAAATGCTACTTGCTTTTTATAGCATAAACAACGTTACATAATGTGTATTTTATGCATATAATACTTAAATAAGCAAAAGCTATATTAAAGAACAGTCAACCTTTTAAGTAGGAAAGTGAGAATGTATTGTGTAACAAATAATTGGCCTCTCTCCACAAATGCGCATTTTATGCATCTTTTGTGAGTGGTTTGTGAGCGTGAACAGCAGGGAGATTCATGTGAGAGTGTTTGTGTTTAATAAACCCAAAGGGACTGAATATTCCAAACTGGATGTTACCCAAGCCTCACTGTGCCCTTCACAATGTCACCGCTCGCACATCATTGTGTTAGAATCGCGCACACACAAATGTGCTTGTTAACTCTTGAGATATTGTAAAATGTGCATGTCATAAAAACCTCTTATTAACAAGGGAAAATCAGCTGCGTGAAAAAGTGAGGTAGGATGTTTCTCCTGAAGGCAGAGAGACTGTCATCTCACACACACCGACACACATGCCCACATACTCACCCGCTCCAGACCTGCTGCTCATGAGCGCCGGTGTTTGAGTAGCTCAGTCCAGGTGACAGTGTTTTCTCGGAGACATTCATAATGGATGAATTCTTCCACACTCACTTTACTGCGGGGAGAAAACTCTGAATTCAAGTATTTCATGACACACAATACTTTCACACACACACACACACACAATCACATGTTGGGAACATTAACAAGTCCTTCGGCATTACATCGCAAACTACATTATTTATTATTGGTAGTATAGTGGTTAAAATGTACTCTGTGTAGCCAGTTGTTTACTATTATTAAAACAAAACAATTTACTAAATGCAATATTCTAAAGAAAAAAAGTCATGTTTATAAGAAAGAAGATATGCATGCTAATTTGCATACTTCTACTATCCACTTTGCTGTTGATGGCAAAGTAGTAAGCATTAGCATATAACCAAATTCTCTACTTTATTGCTTATTGTTAAGCTTTCATGCATTCAACCTTACATTTTTACAACTAAATCACACTTCTCTCTGGTTGTAGGTATTATTCGCAGAAAAAGCACACTTGGGCTGCATCTGAAATTGAATACCTCCCTACTATATTGTTAATTAGAGCACATTTTACTATTAACAACATACTATATAAGTCTTTCTACTTTAATTTTTTTTGTAATTGTGCTATTTACTAGCAATTTCTATGTAAAATTGTTTTTATACCAAATTTTCTGCAGTGTAATAGATGAAAAACAGTATGTAAAGATTCTTAAGAAAACAAACTTTAATGCTTAGTGTTAGTACAAACCACTGCAATAGAGCCTCTTACAAGAAAATACCATATAAGTCTTTCTACTTTAAAATTTCTTTGTAATTAATTGTGCTATTTACTAGCAATGTTTCAGTTTAGTTGATGAAAAACAGTATGTAAAAAAGAGCAGCATGTCCAAATTTGCTGTATTCATAAACACAATTTTCTATCCCATGAGGCAACAGGAGAGGATTTGTGAAGGGCATTAAAGCAACGCCACTGATGCAGGTACAGAAGGTCATGTGACAATGACAAAATGACTATTGTAGCATGTGGGGATTACATTCGTACTACATACATTCATGCTATATCCAAAAAACTTGTTTAGTGGTTGTGAAGTAAAGGTGCGGTCATATTTACAGCATTTCACTGAACTTTTAGGGCAAAATACAATAATTTCAATTGGAAACTACCACCATTTTGGAATTTTGTGTGACTGCGAAAAAGTTCCTTATACAGATTTCGCTTGTGCTTTGTTTAAAGCTATTGACAATGGACAATGAGCTTTTTTTGGACTGTGAAAATTTGCTGAAATGTTGCTAATGCGAATAATTCATTATTTAAAAGAAATACCTACTAGAGAGTATGCGATTTTAGATGCAGCCCAAGTCTTTCGGCACACTATTATGATTTGAAATGCATTAATTTTTACTTCACATAGTATTTGAAGTGCAATGTATCTGTGGACTCTGAAGAACTCTCACTGAATGATCGAGAAATCTGCTGTAAAATCTGTAAGAACAAGTAAAAATAAAAACTTTCATTGAAAAGGCATTATACTGTATGCAACACTTTTATACGCACAAGTGACTACTTACCTCTGGACTGTTAATATGTTTGTGTGCATGTGTGTGTGTACTGGTATTTAGTACATTATTGGGACCAAATGTCCTCAAGGAAAAAACAAGCTACTAAATTAAGTTTTTTGAAAAACTAAAATGCATAAAGTTGTGTGTGAGGTGCAGGTTTAGCATAAGGGGATAGAAAATACAGTTTGTACAGTATAAAAACTATTATGCCTATGGAGAGTCCCCATAAAACAAGGAAACCAATGGATGGACTAATTAACAAAAGCTAAAGCTCAAATTTAGATCATTTTTACTGTTTTGTCTTCCTCTCCTGCAGACATCTTTATATTAGTAGAGCAATTGAGATGTTCTCCTGAATGTGTGTGTTTGTGTTTGTGTGTGTGTCGGGCAGTATTGATTTCTGTGACAGAAGTAGATTGAGGAGCTTGTAGTGACATGTTCCTCCTATTGCCGGCCTGATGGAAATGCTGCAGGACACGCGGCACAGCAAAAACACACCCACAGGTCACTTCACACACACTGATGGTCAGGGAACACCTGCAGCCTGTGTGCACAATTCAGACAGCTGTCAATCAGAGTCCAACACAACAGATCACGTACACAATACACAAACACGCACACACTCGCTTCACTTCGCCAGAAAAATCCTCATTCAGCTCACAAGGCTAGAGATATTCAATCTTATTGATGCGGCAAAGGAACCAGAGAGAGATGCGATAAGAGAACAGAAAAACTTACCCTGAGTTAAGGAAGCAAACTTTAATGCTCAGTGTTAGTATAAACAACTGCAATAGAGATACTTGCAATGGCAAACAGCACTCATTAGCACCGTTTTAGTCACGTGCATGTGACATTAAGCAAATGAAATATGCATGAAAGCCATTTTCACAGCAGTAAATAGATTATAAAGACATGAAATGAGAGCAAACACACAGGTAAATATAAATGCGCTGGTCTAAAAATAGATTATTCTTTGCAATTGAGCTCCCTGCTTGTTCATGCATCTAAATTTAGTGTGCGTACATCAGTGAATGACGTGGATGGGGTTTTTGTGTTGAAGAAAAGACTGTGTGAACGTCAGATTCTCGTTTTAGAGAGCAGAGGAGGAACAGCTTCTCTCTTGCTGCTAAATGAGTGTTTGGTGAATGAACGGCGTATGATACGCTCCTGATGGTGGCCGACTCACATTCACCAAACACATACACACTTAAAGGGGTTAAGAGGGTCCGGTAAGGTGGGTGTGTGAGGGTTTATTCAGGTATGAGGACAGATTTATCTCCGCAAGTGAGCTAAACCTGACAAAGTTTATCAATCTGACAACGATATCGTTTCCCAATGCCGTTATTGGTATACTTGTGTTGTTATCATTAGCTCTTGGTGTCAAGGGGCCTTTGTTAAAACTACAGCTCAAAAGTTTGAAATTATGATTGTTTTATGTTTTTAAGCTACATTTATTTAACTAAAAATACAGTAAAATTGTGAAATATTATTACAATTTAAAATTACTGTTTTCTATTTGAATATATTGTTAAATGTAATTTATTCCTGTGATGCAAAGCTGAATTTTCAGCATCAGTGTCACGTGATCCTTCAGAATCATTCTAATATGCTGATTTTCTGCTTAATTATTATCGGTGCTCAATTAATAATAATGGTTCTTATTACTATCCATTTTTAAAATTGAGCATTTTCTGCTGAATATTTTTGTGGAAACTGTGATACATTTTTTTCAAGTTCAAAAGATCTTTTGTTACATTATAAATGTCTTTACTGTCAGTTTTAATAAATTTTTGATCAATTTGATCAGCTTCTTTTTTTTTTCTAAATTTTAGACTTTAAAATGGCATTGTATCACGGTTTCCACAAAAATATGAACAATATTGATAATAACTGTTTCTTGAGCAGCAAATTAGTATATTATAATGATTTCTCAAAGATTATGTGACATTGAAGACTGGAGTAATTATGCTGAAAATTCAGCTTTGCATTACAGAAAGAAAAAAAAGTTTACTGTATTTTTCACCAAAAAGAAGAGACTTGTTCTAAAAACATTACAAAATCATAATTATTTCAAACTATGGACCGGTGGTGTATAAATAGCTTGCAGACAAAATTGCCAATGCAGAAGTGGACAGAAAGTCCCCATCATGACAGAAAAACAAACATGCGCATGTGTGTGATTGTAATGAGTTGCTGACCTCTCTTGGATCACTTCACTTTCTCTTTTAATTAGGTTTGAAATGTCAAGAAGAAACTTCTTTCTGTCTTGGTTATTCTTTATGTGAGTGTAATTGATGCTCAGTCTACCAAAGTCTTTGCTTGACCCAGTTCTAAATTAGTCACAAATATGAATGGACAAAAGATGAAAAATGAAACAAAGACAGAAGGACGAGAAACTTCAAGACAGTATGACCTCAGTGCTTCTGTCTTCTTAATTAATCCAGATTTTTGCATCCTAGCAACATCTCATTACGGTGTCACTGCAGTGTGTTTGTGTAAATGCACGTGTAGAGTAATTAAGACTAAAGAGGAACCAGTCACGAGTCATTAGTCATTACTGTTTAAGTCGGTATACAGAGTCCTGCATACAGTATCTCACACACACACACACACACACACACACACACACACACACACACACACACACACACACACACCTGAGGACGTGAGAGTATCTGCTGACTGCAGCAAAATTCAAAACCATTTAACACGAAGCCTGTCTGCAACCCATTTTACTTGACTTTATCACAACATGACATGTCCACTGGAATAAGACATTCAAGGAGAAAGAAAACTACAGCATGAAATAAAGAAATGTCATCCATTATAGAAACGTATTGCATGGTGAAGAGTGTCACTATATGAAAGTGTTTGAAAAATTAAAAAATATATCTAGTCAGCTGCATGTAGAAGTTAATAATTCAATAATCTTTTGTAATATTTCAAAAACTGTAACTGTAATGCAGTTAATATCAGAGTTATATTAGAATCAGTGTTAATTTAGTATCATTGAGATACTATTATAGCTTTTAAAATATGTTCAATTTAACTATTTTTTTTTTTGTTGTAATTGCGTGTGCTTGTAATTTTTATTTGTTAGTTATTTAAATGTCTTGTAAATCGATATCATTTTATTCATTTCTATTTCAGTTTTAGTTTAATTAAAAATGAGAATTCTTTCTTTAGTAACTAGCTGAAATTAAATGTTTGCTTTTTTATATTTTATTTCAGCTAACATTTCATAACGTTGAATGTAAAAATGTTTTTTTAGGGTTTTAGTTTATAATAACCTTGTTTTTTATTTTTTTATTTATAATTTTTTTTATTTTGTATTTTTGTCATTTATTAATTTTATTTTTTTATGTAAATATGTGTATGTAATTTTTTATTCTTTTTATTTTTATTTTCATTTTAGCTATTTAATATCTTAGAGATACTATTATAGTTTTAATTTTATATTTTAATTTTTCATATTTTCCTTTTCAATTTAAATTTAACTTCCGATTTAGTAACTTTGTGTTGTTTTTATTATAATTTTTCAAATGTCTAGTAAATAACTATATTTTTAAAATATTTTTTTAATTAGTTTTCACTTTTGGGTTTTTTGTCATTTATTTTTATTTATTTATTTTTTTTTAATTTAGTTTAAATGTATTCAGTTTCGCTCATTTTTTTTTCAAGTATCCCTCTTTCTTTTTTTTTTACGAATTTAGTTACCAATAACCTTGGCTAGAGTATCGTTGTATTAACTTTCTCAACATGCAATCGTTAAATCAGGGGTCACCACACTCGGTCCTGGAGGGCCGGTGTCCCTACAGAGTTTAGCTCCAACCCTAATCAAACACACCTGAACCAGCTAATCAAGGTCTTAATAGGTATACTTGAAACTTCCAGGCAGCTGTGTTGAGGCAAGTTGGAGCTAAACTCTGCAGGTCACCGGCCCTCCAGGATCAAGTTTGGTGACCCTTGCGTTAAATTCTCCTAAAATCGATTTGTGTTATGTGCACCACTTATCAATCACTTCTCAGGTTCCATCTAAGTTACGATGCTACCTAAGAAGGGAGCCAATTGTTTAGGCTCACTAGGTCACTGTGAAGTAATTCTGAAGAGTATAGAGGAGTTCTAAAAAGGGTCTGTAGGACCCTGAAGATGCTGCTTTTATGACATCATCACCTCCATCATCATCATCATCATCATCAGCTAATGGGAGGCTCATCACCATAGTAACCGGAGATCTATATGTTGGTAAAGAAAGATCACGACTCACACAGGCAAACAAAAGCGCACACACAAAAGGAGCGTTCTCACAGATTCTCCCCTGCTACGAGGGGCTTGTTTTTCATAAAATATGAAAGAGAGAGAAACACAGCAGCACGGTTGGATGCTTGCCGTACACACACGCGCATGTGTCTAAATCATTAACAGCCTTCTCTCTTTCAAACTGCGCTGACGCAAAATTAACTGAGCAGAAACAGCACAGAAAATGTAAGTATGGGTCAAAAGTAAATTATATACATACTACATCATTCTATATTGGTTATGTCTTAAGTGAACAATGAAACAGTTGAGAGTAAGATTGTTCTTACTTAATCACTGTCTGACTAGACAACAATTGTTAGTGTTTAGGCAAGTAGTTTTTTGCTGTGGCATCAATATTGGAATCAAAAGTTGTGAAATTTCTCTGCTATCTAAAATTATGCTGCTGCAACAACCATATTTATTGCATTACACAGTTACATCAAACTCATTTTATTTTTTTATTTCTGGCAGGGCCAATGAAAATTATAGCATGGCGTTTAAAAATCAAAATCAAAATCTAAAAAACCTTACCGTTGAGCTCTGACCTTGCTTTTCCAAATGAACAGTGCAGATTTGATTTACTGTATGTAAAATACGTGATTTATTATGACTTTGGCCTCATAAAATCTCACCGCTAGATTGCATCACACAAACCCTGAGGTTGCAAACGGTTTTAGTATAACGCATTACAGCATATAAACCATTGTGTATTTTAATGGGCTATAATATCTAAACAAATAAATATGAATAGACTCGAATTACTGTAGTTAATATTATTTGCAATACATGATGTGGCGTATAATAAGAAACTGTAAATGCCTTCAAAGCACCTTTATAATGTATAATATATGCACTGCTCGTAGAAATCCTTATTTTTCCACCCTCCTCTTTGAGTTATGTGGCCCGAGGGTCTGTTGAAATGATTTGGAGCGACCCGGCTCTGTGAGTGCAGAAAATACGACAGGAAAATGAGATCTGTAGGTCTGATGAAGGTGGCCAATGATTTCTAAGCTGATAGTATGTGATGGATTGAATCAAGGCTACGCTGCGAGAATAAAGAATGCGGGATTTTCCTGAGCTGGTGTTTTGGATGCCGGCTAGAGTTTCTAAAACAAAATTACAGCAATGTTTTTATGTGCACCACCAAAAATGTAATCTTATTGTTTAGGGGATTTCTGTATCGTGTTTTAGCTTGCTTGTTTTTAACGTGATTTGAATACAGAACGAGTTACATACAGAAGTTTAAAGGAAAAGTTCACTGAGAATTTATTCACCCTCAGGACATCTAAGATGTAGACAAGTTTGTTTCTTTATTGAAAGTGATTTGGAAAATTGCTCAGCGAATGGGTGCCGTCAGAATGAGAGTCCAAACAGCTGATAAAAACATCACAGTAATAATCAATTTTAACTTTAATCATCGCTTCAGGTCAAAATCAGTACATAATCAATAACAACGCCTCCTCCAGGGAAAAGTCCTTGATCTGTGAATTCTCTGATTCAGACAACAGCTTTTTCACTGGAGAGCATGAGAGCATAAAGCAATATTATGGATCACGGACTGGTATTTTAGCCGGGAGCAATGTATTTGCATCTTAATAATGGATTTGTTTCTTACAAACATGCCGCTTTTGATTTCACAAGATATTAACTGATAGACTTGTGGATTATTGAGATGCTTTTATCAGCTGTTTGGACTCTCATTCTGACGGCACCCATTCACTGCAGAGGATTCATTGGTGAGCAAGTGATTTGGTGAAACCTGATGAAGAAACAAATTCATCTAAATCTACTAAGGAACTATTAATTAATCCTTTTTTTGGGTTTGTCCAAATGCCTTAGCAAATGCTACTAATAACCAAATCAGACTCAGAAACCAGGTTAAAGGCACTGAGAGATTTTTCTGCAGTCTCAGTGATGACTGGGTTTCTATTTCTCTGTAACACAATCAGCCTCCCACAGGTTGATGTGTTTTAGGGTGCGAGTGCGCAGCTCGTTTTTTTTTTTTCCAAACGCTATCAAAATTGATTTGAGATTCAGCGCTGGATTGATCCTGCAGCAAGTTTAATCAAGCGGCAGAAAATTGAGAACGAAAAAAGAGCCAATCTGTCTCCCTTTTATGCATTTACGTAACTTACCACGGCTTTTCACGAACCGATGGATCAGGCTCAAGAACACACTCAGCATATTACCTAGAGCTCAGACCCTTTGACAAAGACACGATGGAGACATCGGACAAAAATAAAGAGAAAGCGCTCAGTCCTGCAGCGCTCAATGCGAGTTGTCAGCGCTTGATAAATGGGTGCCTTCACCACGCATGTGTGTGCGAGCGTGTGTGTGTGTTTGTGTGGTCCTCAGCTGACTGATACGGACTGAGTCGAGTGTACAGGGTGTCTGTCGGTGTCTATGATAAGGCACATCTCTCTCTGTTCAGGGACGGATATAGAAACCATAGATCTGTCTCTCTATCTTAGCTCCGGCTCTAATCAGAATCCCGTCCACCCACTCTATTTCCTGACACGCTGGAATAACACACATCTCCCAGAGGCTGCTCATCACACAAATCCATAATTCATCTCTACAGCCTTTAGTGATGACACACACATCCACATACACCTATGTACGTAAAGCAGAGTGAGATTTGGATTCCCTGCATCATTTACAAACATATATGTCGTTTGGCTGTGGCATGCGTGTGTGTTTGCTGGTTTACATGATGTTAGCTTTCAGCCTGAGGGACTAAACTAAACCTACCGGAATAATAGATAAAACACAACACACTCCGCCCCAGCTGGGCTAATAATAAAACAAACCTAACGCTAAATCTTTTAAGTGCATATAGATCACAAACACAAAGCGCCGGCTTGAAGTGAGAAAAGCAACACCAATCAATGTGCTGCTGACAATGCTAATAGCTGAAGTTATGTTGCACATTTTATTATTTACATTATTGTTTTGACCTTTTGGGAAAAAATAAATGTTGCACGACCATACTACAGATATAATATATAAACATTTATAATGTAATTTTATATATATTTGCATTGCTTTGCATTTTGCATTTAAACACTTTTAAGAAATGGAAACAAATTGTTCACTATACATTGCCAAGAGTGTAAGTACATTTTGGATCAAACACAAGGGGGAGGCAACGCTTCTGTTAATCCTGTTAACTACCCCTCCTCAAAACTTGTTCTGTCCCGCGGGCTTAGTAACAGTGTTAGTAATCCCAAGTAAGACTGATATTTGAAAAACACATTTAAATTCAGGATCCTCCAAAGTTTGTTTATCCTCTCAGAAACTAATTCCACCAGTTTTGCACGTATAAAACAATAATAAGGGAAATTAACGTAGTCACAACAAACGTGACTCAACCAATCAGAACTTGGAGTCCGAACTATCTACTTAAAAATAAAGATTCCTTTCTATTTCAGTAGACCTTCAGTCACAGTTGATTTAGTTTTATTTTAGCCCAAGATTTTGATCAAATTGACCAAATGAAGGCGGCGAGAGGAGCTGCATTAGACTGTCCACTTCAGTGCTGCGTAGGACGGGAGTGAAAAGATTTCTGGCCCTAGACAGACGAGCAGCTTTCATGTAAGATGACCACATGCTCTCTGACCTGCACTCTGTTCGCAGGTGTGTAATGAGTGCGTAATGATGCTCTAGAGTCAGGATGACTGTGCAGGTGACCTGCAGCTATGACACACGCGCATGTCGGAGTCAAACATACTGCAGTCGCAGCCTCGGATGGCACAGACCACCTGATGCATATTGGACTTAAAAATAGCAACAGAAATGTCATGCTCCAAACTCAGGGAATGGACTAATGCATTTTCTAGAGTCAGGATTCCCAGGTTTTTGTTCATCCAATGTCATGTAAAAAAGTAACCTACGATGGTTGTTTTACATACCTTTGTAGTGAAAGTGGCTTGTGGGATTTTCATAATAGAGCTTTTGGTGCAGACGTTATTCTGTCTGATGGTTCTTTGGTTGGTATTAAAGCTGTTCAATCAAACGTTAGCGGTTGTCTATCGGTCTCCTGGCGACTCGCCGACGACATGCAGAATGAAGATCTGAATGGAGAAACATAAAGTGCATTAGAAGAGGCATTTCAATTTTCTTTGTGTTGCTAGTTATACACAAATCTTCATATTTCAGAGCTTTTAGTCTGTTGAATTGGACTTACGAATGGCACAAGGCTTCTCAATGTCATGCTACAAACCCACTGGGTGGATTTTTACATACCTTGTGTAAGTGGCTTGTGGGATTTTCATAATAGCTTTTAGTGCAGTCACAAGACTGTTTGATGGTTGTTTGGTTGGTGTTAAAGCTGTTTTTTGAACTTGGATATGCATGCATGGGTCTGGGGTTGCTGTGGAATTTCAATATGGTTTACATTTAGCATTTTGGTTTGGCTTTGATTGGCTTGATTGTTTGCCAGTTACCCAGTGTATTTCTCCTTCCAACTCGTCTCTACAGAAATCATGTTCAACAAGCAGCTTGCATTGTTCTCAATTTCTGACATGCATCTGCAATGGAAATACGAGTGAAAAAGCATCCTCTCCTCAAGTAGCTTGGACTAGAATGAACTAACCAGCTGAGAAGCCAGATGAAGAAAACCCACTGAACTAATCCAGGAAATGAAGCCTGCGATACACTCAAATATTTACCCTGTTCCTTTCCATATATCTCTCATGCCTTAAAATAGGATGCGTTCTTTGAAGGTGCAGACCAGATGGGGAGGAAAAACAGCATTACCCCTGGAATGAACTTCATAGCAGGCAATCGTCGCAGGTATATGTTTTCAATCTGAGAGAACCGCACGCTCATATATATTTATATATGGCCGCAAATTCAACAGAGCGTCCTCCACAGGCCTCCCCTCAGGAATCAGACGGCCTGTCGGGAATACAGAGCCGTAAATGAGCAAAAGGGCGAAGCCATCGTGTCGGCAGACGAGTGCCAGTATGTGTATGACAGCAGAGAAATGAGAGAGGATGAAAGTCGTCGCTCAGGGGCGAGACAGCAGAGGGCTGGTAAGATGGAGGAATAACAGTTTACTGCCACATCATGTTGAGGGATAATTCAATCAAACGTTAGCGGTTGGCTATCGGCCTCCTGGCGGCTCGCTGACGAAAGGATGGGAATGAAGATCTGAAAGAGGAACTCAACGTCTGTTAGACAGAAACGTTTCACCTTTCTGTGGAAAGCGATCAGACTGAGTCTTCGTATTTCTGGAGAACAGAACTGATGTGTTTTCGGGAAAACAATCAGCTTGATGTTTCAGAGAAACCGTGTTGAGTGGCTTTACAATTTTTTTATTTAATTTGCCAATCAGTTTTGTGGCAAATTTATTCAAATGTTAACATTCCTGGATTCTGTTCTATAATAGAGATGTATCATCAAAAACAGTGGTAATCAAATTATTGCATAAACCTCCAACAATTAATTATTTAAAATGCAATCAAATGAAATACAACGCATTTTCTTCATCATGCACCAAAATTTCTGATGTATTATAATTATTACACACAGCTCTTTTGTTCTTCATTTTGGCCTCTTCTACCTTCGTAATCACGTCATCTTGTAATTCACGGCCAATATTCTCTCTCAGCTCCACACGTCTGATGTCGCTCCATCACAGACAAAAAGAAAATGCGAGCAGAAGGCAGACTCAAAACTGTGAAGAAAAAAGCTAGAAACCTCTTGAATCAGAGCTAAATGAATGGGCAGCGATTCAGCTGGAGTCAATCCGCATGTCCATTGATTTTCAGTATGGAACTGAAGCTGTGAGAAATCCTGTGTGGAAATACGTCGCGCTGATTTCACAAGACAAAAGACCACGTCCTAGAATAGTACAGAGATCTGAAATCCATAGTGGCACCAAAGCAGAATTTTGCAAAAATAATGACTGAAGCCCAGGGAGGCTGTGCATTATTATTGGTTTCTGTCTGTTTTTCATGAGATCACGACTTAGTGGTCTCATGATATCAACATAACAAAGTCAGAGAGAGCCTCAGAGTCCACAAAAAGTTTTGTTAATAAGCATGTTACATAATTTAACCTTGTAATTATGCCAACTATTAATGTTGATTTTTGTATCTTTAGAGCATTAAGAGGTCTTCTATATTTAGTGTTGTTAAAATATAACAATAATGTGAAAAATGTCAACTGATTTGGAGCACTATAGTACCTAACCATTACCTCAGACCTCATTTGGCATATATGTAAAGTTTGGGTTTGGGCGGCATATGTGGAGATGAGCTACAGTCCCATTCGCAAACATACATGCACACAAATGCTTGGCGGTGGAGAGCATGTTAACAGAGCGTATCTATCACAGCCTGCCACTCACCTGCATTAACCTTTCACACACACACCTTTCTCATTGAGGTGCAGTAATTACAACATGCATTCAGTGCAGCTGATTGTGAGACGCAGCTAATCGCATTAGCTAATCCTGCAGCCGCAGAATGCAGCTGCTGAGAGCGTGAGACCTCTTCATTTCCCCCTCGCTGAGCTCCAAACACCTCTGACTGCCCCTCACTGCGGATGATTACTGCACACCTCAAACGGATCAACACCAACCTTCAACACACGTTACGTATGAGAGGAACTGAGAGAACGACAGACAGAATGAATGAGACGACAGAATGACAGAACAATACAATAGAGAACAACAAACCAATAAAATAGATAAATAAATAAATAGTTTTTTATTTTACCTACTTGTCATTTGGATATTCGTGCTAGTAGATCCAGAGCCTAGCAGTTGCTTTTCCTTTCCAGCAATTGGTCCTTCAAGCCATGGAGTCATTCCTTGTACCATGGAGTCTGATGAGGATCATTGGAGCAACCAATGAAGAAAACAATGGTAACATGTCCATCAGTCCAACTCCAAGATCTGTACCTGAACATGTTATCTCACCTCCCTGTGAGGCACCTGTCCATGTGGCTCTTCTCCAGTCATCATGGGACAATCCTGACCACCTCTATGGTGATGCGTCTCCTTATACTGGCCCTCAGTTCCTCAGGTCCATTACATTTCAGTTATACAAAGCGCAGTGAAAACCTACCTCACTTTTCACATCAGCCCAGTTGAACACTGAATACTACAATGAAGTCCAAGGCATTTGCAGAGAGAATGCACAGCTTCTCCAGTCACACCAACTTTTTCGTACTGACCTGATGGAGTTGAAAGAAGTGAGTACTGAGTTTAAAGAACTGGTGAAAGGTGCCCAGACCTCAGCACAGCTAAAGGCCATGACAGTCCTTAAGTACAACCAGACTACCTACCACCATTCAGACCTTCTTGCTACACAGATCAGAATGGGTTGGCCACATCAGCTAACGATGAAGAGTGGCCTGAGCTTCCACCTTGGCCTGAGCACTGAGAACTGAACTGAGTCAAGTTCAGTTGGCTAGGTCAAATGATTTTTAGAGAATATTTTTAGAGAACCTGCTTCCTGCAGATGGAATTCTTTATATATCAAATGCTTGTGGACCACTTAAAGTTGGACAAGGCTAAGCGGATAGCAGATGCGTATTTGATTTTGCTTACCCTGTTTACTGATAGCATGTTGGCCCTCCAAAAGAAGTTTGGTCAGCCCCACCAGCTAGCTTCTAGGAAAACTGGACGAGTCTTAAAAACCCCTGATGTAAAGCGTAGAAAAACAGTTGGATTTTAGAAATTTGCTTTTCAGGTACAGTCATTGGTGGGTTTGCTAAAAACTTTATTGTGGGTCGCATGTCTTTTAAGCAAGCCTCCTTCCAACTAACAAGCTGAATTCGTCATACGTTACGTAATCCTGGAACTTCACCTACTTCATCTGACATCTCAGACTGGCTCCACTATGAAGCCTAGTATCATGAGACTGCCTCACGAGGAATGGATATGTACAGAGTAAAATGCAATTCTCTGTCACCTCAGAAGAGTATCACCAGCACACCCAGTCAAAGTACACGATTATGTTCCTTCTGCGATAGTACAGAACGCTACTTGAGACAATGCAAAACATTTGCTAAACTTACCACTGGGAGTAAGAGTGAGACTGGGAGAGAACAGGGGAGGGTAGGCGTGCAGCAGAAGAGTGTCTGGAGACAAAGGTTAAACAGGGAGCCAGGGTGGAGCTAGAGGAACTGTGACCAGGGCGGAGCTTAGGACCAAGGCAGAGCTGGAAACCAGGGTGGAGCCGGCAAAGCAGGAGGGTAGAGCTGATGGAACTGAAGACCCTACAGCGGAGCAGAGGACCACCACAGCAGAGCAGATGGGACTGAAGATCTCCACAGTGCAGCAGATGACCACCACAGCAAAGCAGATGGGACAGAAGATAGACGTCGCCCACCTCTGGAGGAGCTGTCTCGGGAGGATCTGGTGAGCAGTATGCGGGCCAAACACACAAGATGACATTGTCTATTGCAGGAAGCACTGCAGATAGTTCAGTTTAGAGACAATCAAACTCAAGGCCTCTGAACTTAGAACTTGGAGACCACTGGATTCAGGAGCGCTAAGGTTGCATTGCTTGGGAGCGCTGAGCCTGCAGAGCTTGAGAGCGCTGATACCAATGAATTAACCTTCACCGCTGCTCGTGCCGACATCATTGGAGGGTCCAAAACCTTTGATCCTACCATTCACCTTTTGCTGCAATGGTGCATGCAGGTACATCAGTAGGGTGGCCGCCATGGGTGAGGACCCTGGCGTGGCAGCCATGATGGGATGAGACTCCAGAGTCACAGCAATGAAAGACTGAGAACTGTAAAATTGATGACCTCACTAGTGGCAAATCCCTGAGTGCCCTTACCAAACTGAATAGATGGTCACAAAGGCCTCCCTTCTTAATCCAGGATCCAGCTACCAGAGCAGTAAAACCAAAAAGAGATATGACAGATGATCGCACCAACTTACAGAAGTCTGCTTTCTGCATCGCCACTGCAGTGTCCTTTCAATCCATCAGCCCTGTTGTTTGGAACCATAACACCTGCCAGAAAATAAACTATAAAGAAACTTACTTTGCCTTTGCAATGGAAATCCAGGTTCCCTTCCTGAAATGGAAGATTATCAAGCTGAGATCCTTATGATTAAGCGAGTTCAGCATGAGCCCTTCCCCAGTGAGAATCAATCTCCACAGTGCAGCAGATGACCATCACAGCAAAGCAGATGGGACAGAAGATCACCAGGGTAGAGCAGAAGACCACCACAGGAGAGCAGTTGGGGCTGAGGACCTCCAAGGTGGAGCTGAAGATGACCAGAACTGAAACTGGATAAGGCAGAACTGGAAACCACCACAGTGGATCGGGGGAAGCTAGAGATGACCACAACAGAGCAGAAAACCACCACAATGATGCAGCTTGACAGGACAGGCAGAGGATTCAGGGACGACCACCATGGCCACAACAGGATAGACTAGGAGTTCAGAGACAGCCTCTTTGGTCGTGACAGGACAAGCAAAGAGTTAGAAAACGACCTCTGTGGTTGCAACAAAGTGGGGAAAGGCCACCGTAGCTGTGACTAGGGAACTAAGAACAGCTGCCATGGTGAGGGAGCTTGAAATGGCCGACACCTCTGAAGGAGTTGTAGTGGACGTTACCACCTCTGGAGGAGCTGTAGTGGACACCACCTTCTCAGGAGGATCTGGCGAGCAGTATGTGGGCCAAACACACATGTGACAGTGTCTATTGCAGGAAGCACTGCAGATAGTTTGAGGATCTCAGAGACGATCAAACTCAGGGGCGCTGAACTTGGAACTTGGAGACCACCGGATTCAGGACCACAGGTTTTGAGAGCGCTGAGGTTGCATTGCTTGAGAGTGCTGATACCAGTGAATTAACCTTCAACGCTGCTCATGCCGACATCATTGGAGGGTCCAAAATCTTTGATGCTACCATTCGCATGCAGGTACATCAGTATGGTGGCCACCATGAGTGAGGACCCTGGCGTGGCAGCCACGATGGGACGAAACTACGGAATCACGGCACTGAAAGACTGAGAACTGTAAAATTGATGACCTCACTAGAGTGCCCTTACCAAACTGAATAGATGGTCACAAAGGCCTCCCTTCTTTCTCCAGGACCCAGCTACCAGTGCAGTAAAACCAAAAAGAGAGCTGAAAGATGACCACACTAAACTACAGAAGTCTGCCTTCTGCGGCGCCACTGCAGTGCCCTCTCAATCCATCAGCCCTGGTGTTTGGAATCATAACACCTGCCAGAAAATAAACTATAAACAAACTTACTTTGCCTTGCCAGGAACTTGTGCATGCCAGTGCAATGGAAATCCAGGTTCCCTTCCTGAAATGGAAGATTATCAAGCTGAGATCCTTATGATTAAGCGAGTTCAGCATGAGTCCTTCCCCAGTGACAATCAGTGTTAGGTAACTGAGAAAACTGCGTCATCATAGAGTCGCCTTCTTACCTTGGCTCCTGAAATTCTATAGATCTATTGGTTTAATCAGAATTGGGGGTCAATTAAAAAAAAGATATTTTGAAGAATTTCTCATAGATAGATAGATAGATAGATAGATAGATAGATAGATAGATAATCAAGTCAATCAAGTCTTTAGAGGTGAAAGAGGTGAAAACATTTTACACACACACAAAATCAAAGCGCATGAAGTTATGAGCACATCTATATTCTGATCACATCAGACTGCAATATTTTCTATCATCACATGCCCCATGCAGTCATGATGTGCTGTTTACAGTATTTAAATAATCTCTCATTTAGATCATGGCTTTTTTACATTACGGAAAGTAAATGCCATTCTAAACATCTACACTTGAATCTCCTTGACATGATCAGGTCATTTAAAATCAGTCCTTTCAAAGATGTTTCACATTTTCTCCTTCCAGCACAATGAACATGATGAACTATATATGTATCTGCGCAATAAAACGGAGCAAAAAAGAACAGCAGATGGTTCTGATGAAGATTGGCATTGTGCAGTGCTGTGAATAGGGAGATTCTTCCTGGATAAAGGGCCGACTCATAACAGGGACATTGAAAGGGCATATAAACATCTTATTCCACAAAATTACTCAATCAGTGGGAATAAATGGGATTTGAGAACTGAGATCTGGGGAATAATGTGGGATTATCCTTGGACATGTAATCACAGTCAGTCATGCAGGCTGGGTCGTGATATTCACATCCACAGGCATTAAAGGGATAGATCATCCAAAATGAAAATTCTGTCATGATTTACTCATCCTCATGTTGATTCAAACCCTGTGTGACTACAAAACACAAAAGATGATAGACAAAATGGAGATAATGAGAGCAGCATGCTATAAAAAGGCATGATGCAATTGCCAAACATCTGACAGTCATCTTAAAATGTATTGTTTAAGATGATGGATTTGCTACAAATGTGCTGCTTTAACGGATGAAATTAGAAATATAGTAATGCTAATGACATTGTGAGTATCATAATAACAATAAGTTTAATAATAAGTCTATGTAACGTCACAATGATTTTTATGTTCTTTTTATTTTATCAGTAAATTTCTTAAAACGTGTAATTAATTAGGCAGCCATCCGTTGTCTCACGCCATACATTTCAAGGCAAATACATAAACTCATTGTGTCATATTGTTTTTGGCAATACCATCCTAATTCTGACCCATTCCCAGTTTTGAGCACACAAGGGTGAGTAAATGACAGAATTGTCATTTTTGGGTGAACTAACCCTTTAATAATTTATAGAAACCTCTCAGAAATACAGCAGTCATGCCTCCAGCAGCTCTGCTTCTTTAAAACAGCTTATTTTCCACGCTTCACACCTCTGGCGCTCTAAAAATTACAGAGGAGACAGCAACTGGAGATGCTGAACAGCATCACCAACCCATCTTCTTCCTCCTCTGTCTTTGATTTCCCTCCGATTTGCACGTCACAGAGAGAGAGAAGAGGAGAGAGTTTTGAAAGCACTCTGCTAAAAGTGTGCAGTGACCCAGTGTAAACCCTGGAGCTGCTCATCACACACACACACACATACACACAATATGAAAACCACAGCCTGCAGCTGCCCACCAGCCCTGAGCCATCATTACTGCAAAGGTGACCATAATATGACTGCAAGTATGTATGTGAGAGCGTGCTAGCTCTACTGAGAAAGAAATGCATACAGTTGCTCTGTTCCAAAACCAAGTGTCCTGCCTTGTTGTCTACTGTCAACATAGGCAGCTGCCTTCTAAATTTATTCAGGATCATATCTGCCTGTCCCAAACCTTGTGGGCCTTATTCTTTACTCATTTTTACTTAGCCATCTCCTATAGTCCAGGGTCCAAACACATAAAGCTGCAGAAATTCCCTCCAATGAACCTGAACCCATCCTTCCATCATTACTGGTTGTCAGCACCATCAATTGGACCTTGCCGAGAGGGATGCTGCTACATACCTGCCACTCTCCATCTTACCCTCATGGGAGCTTAGTCAACTCCTCCCTACGCACTGGTGACCCCAGAATTACATAGAACCAGAACAACGGTACTGGGAGCCCAGTATGTCCCATAAAGCAGTGATTCTCAATCCTGGTCCTGGGGGACCCCTGCTCTGCACATTTTGCATGTTTCCCTTATTTACCTGATTGAGATCATCAGCTCATGAGGAGAGAGATCCATGAACTGAACTAATCAGCTAATGATCTCAGTCAGGTGTGTTAAATAAGTGAGACATGCAAAATGTGCAGAGCAGGGGTCCCCCAGGACCAAGATTGAGAACCACTGCCATAAAGGATGCCGTTTTGTGCAGGGCTTTTCTAAATGTGTCATCGCTAAGTCACCACACAACCTACTAGCTGGCAACACTGTCTTCACTACATCAACCATGATCACAGCTAGGAATGAATTTTGTCACAGACTTACTATATTTTGGAGGGCATAACTGTCTCCACTTTGCAGTCAACCAGTTTTCCAAAACCTGCCAAACTGTTCTCCTTTAAAAGGTGCCTATTTTATAGAAACGGATTGGAATTATGGGCTTCTGGATGACACAGTATTTGACCATGGACCCCAGTTTGTCTCCAGAGTCTGGTGTGCCGCCTTCTCCCTACTCACAGTGTACCTGAGCCTCGCAGCTGGTTATCACTTACAGACCAATGGGCAGACAAAGAAGATGATCCAGGAAATAGGATGCTTCCTGGGGACATACCAACAAACACAGCAGGTGCAGATACCTTTCCTGGTTCTAGTACACTCCCTCCAACACCATCACCAAACTCACCCCGTTTGAGTGTGTGCTTGTTTCCTTCTTTAGGGAAGCCTTCAGAGTTTCCAGCTGGACCACTGGTTCCTTAAGAGCGAGAGAGTTTGGGATACAGACCAAGTTCACCTTCAGAGGGTAGTACAGGACCAGACTGTACCTAGTCAGATACCACATACTCCCCTAGTCACATACCACATGCTCCCTGCCATCTTCCTTGATTCCTGTCGTTGGAGTCGTCATCTCAAATACTTGGTTCCCTGGGAAAAGTTTGGCTCAGAAGAACAGTCCTGGGTCCCTCAGATGACATCCTTTGATCTTCAGGAAGTTTTCTGTAACTACAGTAAACAACCTGTTTTCCCAGTACATTACCTATTCACCAACGATGATATTACATATACATAAAAGGAGTCAGAAAAGTCAGGCCAACACCCAAAGATCCTCCTCTCCCACCTACCAACCCAAGCGAAAGGTCTGGGTCTCCGTCTGGGACATCTGGCTCAGTCTGTCCAGCTGCAAGTCTGCAAAGTCCTCAATTCATTGGCCCCTTCACCATACTGAAGCTGTTATACCTAGTCACATACCAGTTATATCTCCTTAGCGTATGCTGTCATCTTCCTTGATTCCTGTCGTTGGAGTCGTCATCTCAAATACTTGGTTCCCTGGGAAAAGTTTGGCTCAGATGAACAGTCCTGGGTCCCTCAGATGACATCCTTTGATCTTCAGGAAGTTTTCTGTAACTACAGTAAACAACCTGTTTTCCCAGTACATTACCTATTCACCAACGATGATATTACATATACATAAAAGGAGTCAGAAAAGTCAGGCCAACACCCAAAGATCCTCCTCTCCCACCTACCAACCCAAGCGAAAGGTCTGGGTCTCCGTCTGGGACATCTGGCTCAGTCTGTCCAGCTGCAAGTCTGCAAAGTCCTCAATTCATTGGCCCCTTCACCATACTGAAGCTGTTATACCTAGTCACATACCAGTTATATCTCCTTAGCGTATGCTGTCATCTTCCTTGATTCCTGTCGTTGGAGTCGTCATCTCAGATACTTGATTGCCTGGGAAAAGTTTGGCTCAGATGAACAGTCCTGGGTCCCTCAGATGACATCCTTTGGTCTTCAGCAAGTCTTCTGTAACTTCAGCAAATTACCTGTTTTTCCAGTACATTACCTGTTCACCAGCGATGATATTACATATACATAAAAGGAGTCAGAAAAGTCAGGCCAACAGCCAGAGATCCTCCTCTCCCACCTACCAACCCAAGCGAAAGGTCTGGGTCATCTGGCTCAGTCTGTCCAGCTGCAATCTGCAAAGTCCTCATTTCATTGGCCACTTCACCATACCAAAGCTGTTATACCTGGTCACATACCAGTAATATCTCCCTAGCGTATGCTGTCATCTTCCTTGATTCCTGTCGTTGGAGTCGTCATCTCAAGTACTTGATTGCCTGGGAAAAGTTTGGCTCAGATGAACAGTCCTGGGTCCCTCAGATGACATCCTTTGGTCTTCAGCAAGTCTTCTGTAACTTCAGCAAATTACCTGTTTTTCCAGTACATTACCTGTTCACCAGCGATGATATTACATATACATAAAAGGAGTCAGAAAAGTCAGGCCAACACCCAGAGATCCTCCTCTCCCACCTACCAACCCAAGCGAAAGGTCTGGGTCTTCCTCTGGGACATCTGGCTCAGTCTGTCCAGCTGCAAGTCTGCAAAGTCCTCAATTCATTGGCCCCTTCACCATACTGAAGCTGTTATACCTAGTCACATACCAGTTATATCTCCCTAGCGTATGCTGTCATCTTCCTTGATTCCTGTTGTTGGAGTCGTCATCTCAGATACTTGGTTGCCTGGGAAAAGTTTGGCTCAGATGAACAGTCCTGGGTCCCTCAGATGACATCCTTTGATCTTCAGCAAGTCTTCTGTAACTTCAGCAAATAACCTGTTTTCCCAGTACATTACCTGTTCACCAGCGATGATCTTATATGTAAATAAGAGGAGTCAGAAGAGTCAGGCCAACATACAGAGATCCTCCTCTCCCACCTACCAACCCAAGCGAAAGGTCTGGGTCATCTGGCTCAGTCTGTCCAGCTGCAATCTGCAAAGTCCTCATTTCATTGGCCACTTCACCATACCAAAGCTGTTATACCTGGTCACATACCAGTAATATCTCCCTAGCGTATGCTGTCATCTTCCTTGATTCTTGTCGTTGGAGTCGTCATCTCAAATACTTGATTGCCTGGGAAAAGTTTGGCTCAGATGAACAGTCCTGGGTCCCTCAGATGACATCCTTTGGTCTTCAGCAAGTCTTCTGTAACTTCAGCAAATAACCTGTTTTTCCAGTACATTACCTGTTCACCAGCGATGATATTACATATACATAAAAGGAGTCAGAAAAGTCAGGCCAACACCCAGAGATCCTCCTCTCCCACCTACCAACCCAAGCGAAAGGTCTGGGTCTCCCTCTGGGACATCTGGCTCAGTCTGTCCAGCTGCAATCTGCAAAGTCCTCAATTCATTGGTCCCTTCACCATACCAAAGCTTTTATACCTAGTCACATACCAGTTGTATGTCTCTAACGTATGCTGTCATCTTCCTTGATTCCTGTCGTTGGAGTCGTCATCTCAAATATTTGGTTGCCTGGGAAAAGTTTGGCTCAGATGAACAGTCCTGGGTCCCTCAGATGACATCCTTTGATCTTCAGCAAGTCTTCTGTAACTTAAGCAAACAACCTGTTTTTCCAGTACATTATCTGTTCACCAGCGATGATATTATATGTAAATAAGAAGAGTAAGAAGAGTCAGGCCAACATCCAGAGATCCTTCTCTCCCACCTACCAACCCAACCAAAAAGTCTGGGTCTCCGTCTTTACCATACCTAAGCTGTTTTACCTAGTCTGTCCAGCCGCAGATCTGCAAAGTCCTCAATTCATTGGGCCCTTCAGCACACTGAAACAGTAAATCATAGTCATCACATACTAGTTATATCTCCCCGGCGTATGCTGTCATCATTCTTGATTCCTGTCGTTGGAGTCATCATCTCAAATACTGGGTTCACTGAGAAGAATATGACCCAGAAGAGCAGTCCTGGATCCCTCAGATGATCTGGATCTGGCTCTTCTCTTCAACTTTCATGTAAAACATCCTAACAGCCCGGTTGCAAGAGGCGTTTCAAATACTTGGTTGACTGGGAAGAATAGGGCTCAGAAGAACAGTCCTGGATCCTGCAGATGTCATCCTCAATCTGGCCATTCTCCACAACTTTCACGTAGAACACTCCAACAGCCCAGCTCCAGAACAGGGATAGCCACAACACTGGGGTCTCCAATCCTCAAGAGTGGTCCTTTTTCCAGCAACGCACCTATATCTCCAGCAAATCTCCTGTAACTTCAGCATCTTACCTGTAGCTCCAGCAAATAGGCTTTATGCCGAACGTCACATGACCAACCCCGGAAAACAGGTCTCATTGCTTCCGCTTGTCGGAGAACGTGTTAATAGCCGTAATAAATAATGGCGATATCGACGGACTTTTAAGGTAATCAGTTAAACAAGCCAGCTGTTTATTGTGGACGTTTCATTCGATATTTATATATAAATGTTAGTGAAAAGAATAAAAATTTAAAACTTTTATATATCAATCCACATATGTGATGGACATTGGTTATGATCATTTTTAGTGTCTACTTTGAATGAATCTTGAGTAAATCATGTTCATATTTAAAGAGGGATATGCAAAACGCGTGAACCGGAAGCAACGAGACCTGTTTAGCAGAAAACGGAAGCCTGTTGGGCATGAAGCCTATTACCCGTTTCTCCGGTGCATTAACTGATCTCCAGCGATGTAAATGCCACTTGCCATTGTCTTCCTGTGTTTGTTGCCTTCTTATTGAAAAAAGCTTATATTTAAGTTTAAACGTGTATATGTGTTTTCACTCAGTTAAGTGCAGTCTCTGATATATTGTGCTTGTTTGCTCACCTGTATCCATTCACACTACAAGTAGTCACAACAAAAGGTATTGGCCCCTTTTCTTTAAACAACAGGGGTTATTTTTTGTTATTTCTCATCTCTGACAAGCTGCAATAGAGATTTTATGTAACAACTTGACTCTTGTGTTTTTCATAGTGTTGATTTTTGACAAACTGCATGGAAACCAATGCGAAGCAATTTGACCCCCAACACAACAAGAACATGCAATGTAGTTAGATCATGTGACAACAACACAGCACGCTACAGTGTGACCCATTGTACATATTATTAAAACATATTATACAGCATAATGTTTCACAAACTATTAAAAATGAATGGCAGCACACAGTAAATACTGCACAATATGCAGTAGGCCGCATACTAGTATTACAGTTAGCATAAACAAACACATTGAGTAGGTTCAAACTGGCATACTACCACACAATATATCCAGAATGCAGCGTGTACGTGCACTTTCTGCATGGAATAGCCAGATGGTCTAATTCATTTGCCAAAATGTGGAGCATACTGCCAGAACAGACTGTGTAAAACACTCAGGATGATTTTTTAATTAGATCAAACCATTTTTTTCCCAGTTTTCATTATTGAATAAATGTATATTTGTAATCAATAATACACTCAGCTCATTGCAGTGCATACGGGGAGTTGCTTCTCCATGAAGTCATATGTGGAATTTGGCCAAAAGAAAGTATCCTAATTATGTTTGTAGTGCACCGTATAATGCTCCCTACATATGCAGCTCACTAGAGGCCAGCGAGTGACAGTAGTGCAGATATGCTAATGGCTGTGTAGGTCTGCACCTCTAGTAAGCGAGGTCTGTTCCTGCAGACCTGGTGTTGTAGTATCTGCCCCAGTGTGTGTGATGCCTGCACATTAAAGCAGCCTCTGTTCCAGCCTACAGCCATAACCCACCGTGCACTAATATATATGATAATCACAGCTGCACACAGCAGCGAAGGCTAATATCATTTTCCCTCCCATAAGAGATTTCCTGTCTCGCTTGGCCAGCGTTCCTGCTGTCAGAGTGAGCGCACGCCTCCTGAGGGTCCCGCTATACGCAATTTACACTAACAGCTTTATACAAATCATTCACACTCAGTCCCTCCCCGAGTGCACTTCATATGTACATTACCACATGGGCTGTGTTCCGACTGGCATACTAGCTGGCACATACTTGGTGCAGTATGCATAGTGTGCACAGCATCTGAATTTACTAGAGATTGCCTACTACATTCACCAAAAGTTGCAGTGCAGCAACTGTATGCCACATTGCAGAGCACTCAACCTGACTTTATATTTCCCCACAAATAATTAAAATCACACTATTAATTGCAATTTTTGCACTAGCCTAGTGCACACTTCAGATAAATGTAGCATGTAGCTGCACTAGTGTGAGAGATAGACAGGTCTCAGCTCCGCAGGCAGTCGGGTGCTACACAAACAAACAAGTCAAATGCTGAAAAGCAAACAAACACCACAAGGAAAGCCCTTAAAGCACCATTAATAGCTCATTACGCTGCTCAAATGAAACCCCACTCACGCTATCAGCCTCTCCGAGCATATGAGCTTTTATGAAGCATGCTGCCTGACTGCTTATTCACTGCCGCTTTAGTCTGAGAATTTGATTTTGCAAATCAAGACCTTGCTGCAATACAACTGCACTGACTAAAAACTGTTTCCTGCCAGGACGGTTTGTGGCATACAGATAATTTCCACTGATCTCTGATTTCTGTATTCTCAATCAGAGATATACGGTCATTAGAGGTTGAACAGGCATATAAATAATATATTTATACAAGATAAAAGTTTCAGGACTTCAGGTCAATGACTGAAAACACAGTCATCAAACCATGAAAAGTCATTACTTGAAATTAAATAAATGTTAAGTGAAATAAAAAATAAAAAACTTTAGTTTCATTTCAGCTAGTTGCCAAGGCAACATTTCTAATTTTTATTAAGTTTAAATAATAAAAAGGACAAAGGTAGGCTTTTAAAAAAGTGAAGATTCATAGGCAGAGCAAGTTATTACATTTTGATGAAAAATGATGGGGCCTAGCATTTTGTTCTTTGCATGCTGAACATAAATATTGCCAAATAAAGACCAGGACAGTGCAATGAAACAGTAAATAGTGAATTTTGAGTTCTTGTGGACTTTCAACACCACCCTTTAACACTGCCTGATTCCCAGAAGCCTATGAGTCTTGTTGTCCTGGTTTATTTGCGATTCCTAATGAGGATGTATTAGTGGGCTTATTTTGGCAACAGCTTTGAGAAATGACTTTATTTGCTGGACAGCTGCCAGTCCTCTTCTCAAACATTAGCGCTTGCTTTCTGTCTCTGCCTCAGTCGCATCTCAGGGGCGCAAAAATCGCTGCACGCTAATACTGGCATTAGAAAACCAGCGTGCTAGCTTTGTAATGCATCATCACTCTCAGTAGCTGATATAAAAGCAACACCTTTAAAGGCTCTGTTACAGCATGTCCTAATTAGGTGTGATGATAAAGGAAAAAAGTGATAAATCTGATCCCTTCCACATTAATTTTTGGTGACTAGTTTTCTATTCCTGGAAGCACGTGGGGGGAAATCCACCCAAAGTGAAATCTCACTGCTTTAAAATCATGCTTGAGCCAATAAGATTTGTTTGCACAGTCAAAACTCGCTGCCACAATGTTATGGTATTCTGAATGGTTGCCAGAGAATTGCTACGCAGTTGCTAAAGTGTTCTGAGTAGTTGTCACTGGGTGTTTTGGATGGTTGCCAGAGCAGCGCTTCAGTTTTGTTCAGGTGTTCAGGTGGTCGCTAGATGGTTGCTTACCTCCAGTCAATGATATTCTGTTCAATAGATTTGGCCCGGGTCCCTCCTTCAATGTAATTGGGATATTTTGCACCCAGGTAAAAATCTGTTTGACCACTTAGTAAAGTAGTGATTTAACATAAATGAGTTAACATAACACATACTTTGGATATTCTAATGATGCCTGACTAAGAAAACACCACTAAATGTATCCAAACTGGCTGTGATCTTGTTGCTTTGTACTGCATTTGTGCATTTGATCGACTTGTGATGGTTAGCACATGTGTCATACTCACCATGTTTAAGCATCCCCACATGTTCCCCATACCTCAGATCTCAGATGGATGGATGGTGGCGGAGGGATCCAGACAGGCTCCGGGCTGCACAGTACTCACTGGCTCAAACACATAGCAATATTTTAAAGCCATTACTCCTCCACACTTTCGCTGGGAGGAGAGAAAATGAAAACCAATCACCCTTGAGCACATTACAGACTTCAGTCAGCTCAGCCTCTCTTGTGTCCTCTTTATCTAACCAATAAATCTCTCTCGCTGCAGCACAATACTGTCATTCACACACAACACTGTCCTCATGTCAAGAGTTTATACAGAGTAATGTAATACTAAACCTCTCTCTGGACGTAAAACGGCAGCCACTGAATTCACAATCATACACAACATCAAAATAAAGGGAATATTCTGGGTTCAAGTCAACATGGAATAAAAACCAATCCGATAAACTTTCTTAAAACATGTTCCTGTGAACGATTCAAGTGAACGATTTGCATGTTTGACTTCAAATCCTGATTGATAAAATCAAGTCCTGTCCCATTTTCCCTTTAAATATCCTGTTTCGCTCACTTATGGAGTTAAAAGGGTTAAAAACACGGTTTCTTTTTGGTAGTCTAACAGTTTATCTACTATAAATTATGAATCGTTTGTGGCTTGGGAAGCTACACTTTCTGAGCCAACACTTGTAACGTGTCATAATTATACAATCAAAATACTGTGATAGTTGCATATCTCAAATGTTTATTTGCGCACTTGCCTGCCAGGCTTCTATTATAAGTGCATTTATGTCAATGTGTTTCCTCGTCGGTTTATTCGCACAGAGGGATCGTTGTCTACAGTACAAAATGCTGTACACAGACATATTCCTTCAAGACTAGGAAGAGGTGAAGGAAACAACAGAGCTCAGTGGCATCACCCTCTCACCCGGTTTCTGCTCTTCTGCCAACTGGGACGCTGGAAATTATGCAAATGAGCGGATGTGCAAATGTGAGGTATTTAATATACAGTATGCATAATTGATGAGGGCAGAGGAGGAGAGAGAGGATAATTGAGGTGCGGTTTGTGAATAGCTGAGAACTTCTTTATTTGGCATTTGATGAACAAAAAGATTTTCAAGGCTGATTTTCATACACCGCGAATACAGAGAGAGACACGCACGCATTAGAGGGACACCGGGAGCCGCGCGCAGAGCAAAAGCAGGCTATTAATTCATTACGGCTGACTCATTACTGACCTGCCCGCTTCCATTTGCGCTCCGCTATGTCAGACACGGGCCTGGTGGTAAAGGTTAAGCCACTCGAAATGTGATCTGTCCTGTAAGAGTGTGTTTGAGGAGGATGGGCGAGATGAGCTGGATAAGGTGTCAGGTTAATAGTGGATCAAGTGTGCCGTGTTATGACTGCTGCAGGTCATGCATACAATGATCAGCTCAAAACTCCATTCCAGGGATTAACTGTCATCAGGCCGGCCTGATCCCAGAACCCTCATCCGGGTTTTCTGAGGACACTGGCGATGGTCTGCGCGAGGCTTACTTTAAACAAAAGCATTTGTGAGTTACGATGCAAGCGTCAGAGCTGCTGTACACTTACACACAGTGGGAAAAACGTGGGGAGAGAAGTAGAAATTAAGGTTACGAGTGAGCCACTTACAATAAAAGCAAATTAGGCCAATTTCTGGAGGATTTTAAACCAGAGTTTACGACTATATAAATACTTCAAGCTGTTGGATCATCATTTTTACCAACGTTTTAGGGTTTTTAAGGCACTGCAATGGAAACCAAGTTAAATAAAACTGTATATAAGAAAAGGGTCAGAAAATGATTTTTATAAAAGGATGTGAACACATACATATTACGTACATCTTGGCACTACAGTCTTAAAAATAAAGGTGCTTCCAGATGCCATAGAAGAATTTTTTTTGTCTAAATGGTTCCATGAAGAACCTATTTCACAAAAGGATCTTTGTGGCGAAAGAAGGTTCTTCTGATTATAAAAAGGTAAGAAAGTGATGGTTCTTTAAAGAACCTTTGAGTGAATGGTTCTCCTATGGCATTGCTGTGAATAACTTTTTAAAGCACCTTTATTTTTAAGAGTGTATACTACTGAAACAGTGAGTTTTGTGATGTTCATGGATTGGCCCCATTCACTTCCATTTCAAATGCCGTACTGTAATTCAATTTTTTGAAAAGGGGTGGAAAAGAGAAAATAAATTTTGTACTAATCAACCTTTTTCTGTTGATTGAGCCTAACTTGTATGTGAACCCAGAATACTCCCTTAAGGCAGCCTCGTGCCACCTCCAAATTCTGTGTAAAGACAAAATGCCACAAAAAAAAAAAAAAAAAAGGTTTGCAATAAAAAAAATGTCACAAAATGTCAAAAAATGTCACAATAAAATAATGACAGATCATTTCTCAAGTATATCTGAGTGAATTATCAAAGAAAAAAAAACAAGTAGGGCAGGGCATTGGTTATTGGATGAAGGCAGATCTGAATGTGAGATTGCAGTCGATTGTAAGACAGTGGCGAGTTTTAAATGGACTAAATGACTGTAGAAGTCCGGCTTACGTAACCAGAGAGAAGTCTGACGTTATAACCGGAAGACTGAGTAATGATGTTTTGATTAGGAATTATAAGATCAAAAGTTTTTTAAATTAAATATACGTATAGATGGTTCGTTCACAATAACATCAATAGCGTGCATTTAGAAAATAGATGAATGGCCAGACTTTAAGGAGAGATTAAAAAGTGTAAAGGTATTAATGTTCAGTGTAAAGACAGCTTAAGTTACTTCCAATTAAGTGTGAGCTAAATGAATTGGCATTATTTATAAATGTTGGCATGAGCTCACAATGCAATGGCAAGAGTTTTCTTTACCTTTCCAGTGTCCTCTGAAATCTCATTTGGCACTGGACCCATTCAGCTTTAATGTGACGCCGCATCACATATTTATGCTGTAAGAAGAGAGAAAATGAGAAACACAGAGAAAGAGAGAAAGAGAATAAGAGGTCAGTGAAAATAATGAAGAGGAACAACTCCAAAAAGCAACTGCTTTATCTCCTTTCTGCTCTTTCTCTTTTCCCATTTTCTCTATCGCTCCCGATCTTAATGAGTACCACGATCGTCCATCCTACAGCGGCACACGGGCCGTACGTCACCACTCGACGAGGACGGGAGGGAGACGGGACACGGAAAACACAACTCAGCAACAATGACTAGACGAATCCACAAACACACACTTACTCTCGGCTCTATGCGGCTCTTTCTCAAGGGCACCGTTAAAAGAAACTCACTGCGTTTCTATCCTTCTTCTGACCTGATGCTGTGCAGCATAACTGGTGCTTTTGTGCAGCCGTCTGTTCTCTGGGAAGAAAGAAACACAGCATGAAAACACCCTCGGGAAAGGAAAATCACAAATGAGTTCTCTTTAACATCTCAGTGTATTCTCCAGGACAGAGATTTATACTTAAGCGGCCTGTTTCTCGGATGTTGCATAAGAAAAACACCCTCATAATCTCACGCATGTCTTTGCTGTTTAAGAAATCGAGACATTTAATGTAGAAAAAAACTGTTTCTTCCTCTCTTTCAACGTCTGACTCATGCGGTGTGATGTTGGTGCATGTGTGTGTATATATGCCGTCTAGACAGCAATGGTCTGCGGTGCATCTCAAACACAGATTTGTATTTTCGACGTGTTCGGAGTCAGCTCACAACACCACACCTCTGACCTTCTCAAACATAGAAGCAGAAGCCGAATATTCATCATCAGTGTCTGACAGCCAGATATACAGCAGCAGCCGCAACATACGTTATAGTCAGAGCAATAGTTAAAGCGTCAACATATTTATAGTAAAGTCAGATTTATTTGTATAGCGCTTTTCTTCATCATTTCAAAGCAGCTTTACAAAAAGTCATACTGTTATGTCTATAATGCCTTTGTGATTTACCATAGAGAAAGTGCTGGGCGATATATATCACATTTATCAGTTCAGCAGTAAACTGGGCACATCTGAGCATTTCAGAGATTTAAATATTTAAATACTGGTTGTTTTGTTCTATTGAGCAATTTAAATGTTGGTTGGTTTCGTTCTAATAATAGTTTTAAATATTGGTTGTTTGACATTCAAATGTTGGTCCGTTTTGTTCTATAAAGAGATCTACATATTTGCCAGTTTTGTTCCATCAAGATAACACGGGCCGCTTCTGCTTTTGTGTGCTTAAACACTGGTTACAGTAATAGGAGTGATAATTAACATTGTCGATGCGTTCATAGAAGTACCTAATGAGTTGGTAAAGTTATAGGTGGTGGGTGTAATATATATTAATGGAGTAGAACAAGAAGAAACAGGGCTATTTAAGCAGATTGTGTTTCCCATTTCAGATTGGACTCTCTATCACAGGTCGTGGGCAGTCGGAGACGATTAGACCCTGTGGACACAAATACACATGCGCTCGGGTCTGTGGACCTCATTGCCATGCATTATGTGGAGCCAGGCAGCAGCAGAAGCGAAACCCACTACTAACCAGCATGCTGTCAGGCTGTAATGGCTCAAACTAGAGCATTACCCCTCGAGACAAACACACACATAACCGCCGTAACACCCCACACACTCCTGATGTGATGTGCTTTTACATATGTCGCAGTGTTGAGATTATGACAATAGGCCAGATCTACATGATCAAATGAGTTACTCACCTTCACGGCAAAATGGATCTTATCCAGGCCATTATCCAGGAAGATGCTGGGAAAAATGGCATCTAACCTCATCAAATGACCTATCAAAAGCCTGTAACCATATAGAGAGGGTGGAAAATGGGTATGAAAAACTATATTGGCTCAAAAAAACATTTTAAGTGGACCTCAGGGGAAAAATTAAATAGAGTGCAACATTCGGGTCCGGAAGTAAAGACATTTTCTCCACAGGGAAATTGATTTATAGCTATAAACCTTTATAGACAGACCTGTTGTGAGTTCTAAGGTCATTAATCGATGGTATATGTTTTTCTGGAAGACATATGCATTATTTCCACTTATTTTTAAAATAATCATGTTTGTGAAAAATGACACTACCCATAATGCTATACAGAAAAGTACACCAATCGGATTGTCTCAGTGAGCAAATAATGCCCAAAAAGCTCCCATAAATTGTAATATTTCACATTAGCAGTTCTTTATATATAGTTTTTTAATGGATATAATTAACAATTTTAATTAGTAGTTTTTATATTATTTCTCCATTTTAAATTTGATTATGTCATACACAATGCATAATGGGATTGTCGTTCTCTCCCTCATTAAAGCTGTTGTCAGATTTTTAAACACTTATGCATCAAATCAAAGTTTGTAATGCTTTGATTCACCGTGTAGCTGGTTGGTTTGGTTCATATTGTACAAGTCTTTAAGGAAGACTTTTTTTTAAATATCCCTATGGGAAAAATGAATACTTCCGGAACTAAGAGTGCTAAAAAATTGGACGGGCACTAAGGCACTCAATAGCAAACTTTAAATCAGGACTGACTAACAGCTAAAATGATTTGGTCTAATGAAAGAAGCTGTAACAAAAAGCATATGTGCATGTGTGCTAATATTGCATCAGATGTCCTGAGCCGATATCCAGACCGCCAGATGTTTCCGTGTGTCCATAATGGGTTGTTTCAGGGGCAGTGCCAGCGTCCGCACAGCCCCACTGAGCACCATCTTCATCTGCCAACACTCACAGCTGAGGCCCCACGCCACAATCCAGCGCTGAGTTAACCTGTTCAAGAAACCGTAACACACACATGCACGCAACGTATGGAGCAAAACTCAATCGCCACACGTATATGAATGCCACAGCCTGAGCATTTGCGTACTTACTCAGCAGGACTGATACTCTCGGGTCAAACTTGACGGCTTCAGGTGTCAGAATGAAACGTTCGGGAGCCACTCACTCCAGTAAACGTCTTCCAGGGTGATTCAGAGACGTTAAGTGTGTTTGTCAGTGCGCTGTCATACACTAAAAGTCCAGAGTGACAGCAGCAGATGGAAGACGTCGCAAACACTACTGCTGCCTGTCAAACGCAATCAGGCATCTGTATCAGGGCACAAACACTCACTGCTGACTATAAACACTTGCATATTCACTTAATATTACCAAATGTTTCCAAAAAGCTTGTGTGGAATCTGTTGTTAGTCTGTTTTCATAGGTTTGAGTTCAAAGAGCCTCTCCTCAGTTTGTCATTAACCTTTCAGCCTGACCTACACACCTGCTACACACACCTGCTGTGAATTCACTTCATCTAACCGTGTCCATCTGTGTCAGATATCTGTAACTGGGTGGAAACGTCGCTCACACACCTAGAGAAAAGAAAAAACACAAAAGATCATATTAATAGCTTAGTTTTGCAAGACAAAGAAACAAACTTTAACTCCACAAAGTGCCTTGATCAATAAAATGTCAACCAAAAAAACCTAAAACACCCCTCTTTCTCTCTCTATCCACACCGCTGTCAGCTGCACAGGAAAGACAATCTCTGCACCAGAAGAACTACATCATTAAAATCGCATTGAGGAGCCATTCATCCATTTAGACTGAAATCTCATGCCACTATCTAATCAGAGACCGCTGCAGGACCGCCGCAGTCAATACAGCAGAGACAAGACACTGGTCCTGTACTCACTGATGCTGTGTGTGTGTCAGTCAACATCACTGTAAATTACTGGATGCTAATGGTCTGATTACACTGACCATAACAACATAATCCAGACCGAAGCCACAGGGGGTCCTGCTAGAGACAGCAATGAGCTGAGTCTGAGATGAAACCAAATTTAGGAAAGCGAACATCATATAAACTATAAACAATATTTTCAATCATCTTGAACTGAGATGCAGATACACAGATAAAAAGTCTCAATTATTTTTTATTCCATGGTGGGAACACTCTATCATAGTTACTTGCCATTTCTTTGTATTTATGAAAATTACTATCAATTTCTGAGTGAAAGTAGTTTCAAATTAATTTTTTTAGTTGTGATTAAGATTAGATGAACATGCTCTGACTAAAATCATAACAAAGGGCTCATAACAATTATATGATTGGCTCAGACTCATGAGCAATACGATCAGCAGTGTTTTTTTTTTTTTTTTGTGTGGCTCCCATCCAGAGAGCATTAATCCAGACAAACACTAGAGCTGATCTATTATACAGGTCAAGATGGCCGTTGTGCTTTGACTGTTTATGTAAATATATGCATCTGTGGTCAGACGCTGAGATTTATCACAGCGGCTGCACTGCAGACACAAGCCTCTCTCCAAATAGGAGGAAAACAGTAAGCAAAGCACAGAAAAGGGGAAAGAGAAAGGGGGTAAAAGTTGGAGATCAGTCCTCAGTGCGTCCCATAGGGCAAAGGCAATTTTCAGCTCTAGTGAGCCAATTCCACAAGGACTGAAGTCCGAAAGGCTGACAAAACTTATTCATAACGCCAAACTCCTCCATTCTGTCATTCAACATAAGGCTCCAGCCGGCTCAAATTTGGACCAGAGATCAGAGAACTCCATTAGTAAGCAGCGGTGGGATATGAATGCGGTATCGGGCAGAATAATTCTGAGCGGAAATTAGGGCAGTTTGTCATTATAAAACAAACAGCCGGCCTCTGAAGAACCGAATATATGGACGCTTAATGACTCGAATGCATTCCATTACACCTGATTAGTCAAGCAGGTCCGAGCTTTTATGACTCCAAAAGCTGAATATCACACATACGGTGAACGAAACGAGCCCTGAAAACACAGCCTGAAGAGGGGAGAGCTCAAAAGTAGATAAAAGGCAGAAGAAAGGATTTCTACTAAAATAGCCCTTCCAAAACATGCTGAGTTCTACACAGCAAAAATGTGTAGGATTTACTTTGAAATATTTTTCACTCCGTATTTGTTTCTGTATTTATAATTTCATGCCATATCAACACTAAAGGCTATAATTATGGCAAATTCAATAATAATAATAATATTTAGGTAACAATACTTCACTATATTGTACACAGCAATTTAACAATACTATTTTTACAAACATAAATATAATAAACAATAATATTAAAAATACATATAAATATTGTTTTAATTAGAGGTTTACTGAAATAAAAAAATTAAAGTAGAAACTTTCTTAAAAATGTCCATTAAAGTACTTGATGAGTAAAAATGTTTCATAGTATAATTTAAAGCCTAATTTTCAGTCAGAAATTGCTAGTCAAATTTACAAATAATTACAAAGAAATGGCAAAAATTTTGAAAAAGAAAGACTGAAATAATATTTTCTTACCGACATTTTTTTTCCCGTAAGAGTGGGCACAGCCATTTGTAAATTTTATGGGTCTGGCTTCTGGCCTCTTCTGCGTCCAGCTATTTTTAGCTGTACAAAACAACTTGTTTTGCTGCTTGATATTGCAAATTGGTGTCTATTACCATATTATTTAATGTATTATCTTAATTATGAGCACACTGGTTTGTAGTGCAAACAGTTTTACTATTTACTGCACGTTGTTATTCTTCTCGTTATTTCCCTATAGCGGATAATTAACCGGAAGTCTCACCCATAGGCTTACTTGCGCATTTAAAAAAAAAAGGTGAATAAAACATACTCCAATAATGTTTTCATTACAACTACAAAAGATCATTTTTTACAGTGTAGATGCAAAAGGTACCTGACATGAAAGGGTTTTTCGGACTAATCTGAAGCAGCATCGTAGGTCCTTCATGGATAGGATGATCCTAGAATGCACTCCAACAAGCTCTGTAAAATATGGCAGACAAAGTGAGAGAAATGTCGATTAAAATTTGTCATTTCATAATGAAAGATCAATAAAAAATAATTAAATTCAATTATAAATGCATTTGTGTGTGCTGTGTATTTTTATGAGTTTAAATTAAAAAAAGATAAACAGCTAAGCACTTTACAGCATTACATAAGTGTTTTTTGCTGTTAATCAATAACTTAACAAAGGTCTCTACTGGAGTCGATTGAGAGTCAATTGACTTGTGTGCGTCATGTTAGGAGTTATTTATATGATGCACACACATTTGCTGCCTACAGTACACACAGTGTCCCTAATCTTCTGTTCTAATTAGGATGCACTAGAAGGCAGCTGACTATATAGACAGCAAGGCTTTGGAACGGTGCCATTGTGTACACATAACTGTGCTTGTCTGAATGCACTGGAGTGCAGATAGCCTGTAGCGGGCAGTGATGTGTCGTGTTGCGGTTACTGACTCCTCCCCGCAGACACAGCGGTCTCCGTCTGCATTGTTGCTGTTCGCCTCTTCTAAAAACACAGATTGCTGGACACGAGCGTTTTTATAGGGATTAGTTTGGCTTAGTGCCGTGGCTAACGCCATGATTAGGGCTTTCTGGCACTGGAGATAAGTGAATTCTCTCTGGTTATTCAGGGGGAAAAGCAGCAAATAAGGCAGCGTTTTAATGGAGAAAAACAGAGTGAACTGTCGCTCCGTAAGACTGATAACCTCTTCCCTCTAATCACCATTACCGGACTCGTATCTATTCACATTCACACAGAGAGAGAGAGAGAGAGAGAGAGAGAGAGAGGGAGAGAGACAGACAAGCATTAGGTTAATTTTGCCCCCAGGCGCTCATATGGGAACCGTTCCTTTGCTCTAATCCTGATTTTTAATACAAAGAGGGAAGGCACAACTGAGCCAGAAGCGGGAGATTAAACTGACAGTCCCAATTTGTCGTTTTTCCTTATATCTTCAGTCTGAAGGATCAAACAGCTGTAAAGTTACAGAACCAGCTCTGAATTCATACAACCTGTTGTGTGCAGTCATCCATGATTCACAAATGTCAGCGGGTTCTATTTTTAGGACCATTAAGATTTTTTGCCCTCTGACATTATTTTCACGACAACTGAAAGGTTCTCAAGGTTTCTGCAGGTTTTATGAAAGTAAATTTCCCAGAAATCACATTTACTGTACCTTCAGATCACACTGATGTTCTTCCACAGTATTTTTATCAGTGTAAATGTCTACAGATTCTTAAGATACATTTACTTGCAAACTGACATAAGAAGTCTTGTTTGTGAGAAATTGATCAAAATGAAGGGAGTTTATGATTGAAACTAATTTTCATACCCCAGTTGATAGATATTTGTTCCTGTTTCCCAAAAAAACAAGACTCCATACCTTCATATTGCATCTTGATTTAAGTGTTTGGATATTTGCATAAGAAACCAGACAAAAATACTGAGGAAGAGTATTGCAGTGGATGCAACATTTACTGCTATGACTATGAATTTACGACTTTCTGTTCCAATTTAAAGCCTTTTTAAGAATTAAGACTTTTTAAAACCTGCACCTCCCTGAAAAATGAAGAAAACGTCTTTCATTATATATGATACAAAAAAATCTTACTGGCCATACATTTTCTTGACACAAAATATATTTCTAATACTTTTTCTTTTGAGTTTGGGCTGAAATGGAACCTGGACATCTTATATGAGATCCAGCATTTAGTTCACCTACACAGAACTCTTTTAATCGGTTCTGCTGCTGAAAAGAGCCCAGAAACAAAATACGCCAAGCTGAAAACATATGATGTAACATTTAATCTCAAAAGAGCCATGCAAGTCAACTCAAGAACCTTATACAGCCACAAATGCTTCTTGACATAAAGCAGGACTGAAGTGAACGCGCGGCGCGCGCGCGCCAGTGTAATTGAATGCTGGAGTTGGATCAGACAGCGCGCGTGCTGTTGACTTTAAAGCAGAAGTTGAAAGTCACGAACGCTTTCAAGTTCGAGCAGTGCTTAAAATTTCCCTTTCACTTATTTCATCCGTTTCATTATTCACATTAGTTGAAATGATACCCTTCACATTTTAATTGGCGTGATGTTGGAATCGGCACTCTAGATATTTCGATGCTTTACGAGTGTGTGATCATGGAAAATGTCCAAAAACACTCGGTTCAATGTTTATTTACATGAAGCCAACGATACTGAATCACATTAAACTACTTAGTTAAAGTATTCCGCTGTTTCCATGGAGACTAACCAGGTTAACTCATGTTTCCTTGACATACACAGTATGATAAAAATATTCGTTTCTTCGCTTCAAACTGTGATGTTGTGGTAAAATTTGGACGGACACTGTGTGAAATACACAGCTGGAACATATTAAAACACACTTACTGAAATAATTTCCGCGGAACAGGAAAATATGCAGCTTTTTCAGGGAGTAACGTTATCCATGAAGCGTTTCGAGTTCACCTCAGGTAAACGCTGTCTTCAAATACTCTGAATCATCTCACAACTTCGACCGGCAGATGTTCTAATGATGTTTATGCGTTATTTTGGTGGTTATTCGGTTATTTATGATTTTACAAATCAGAAATATCACCTTATAAACGTACTGTGAGGTAAACTCTACTCCGCGTTCGCCTCGCGCTTCCCACCGATTTTCTTGTCAGCTGCGCGCCATTATTTTGAGCGCGAAAAAATACTGTATTTTAACTTTTAAATTTTTGTTTTTACATAAAAAAACTATTATTGAAATAAAACTAGCGTAGAAACAGTACGTGTCATCAAATTAAATAAATTAATATTTAAAATGATTAATTATGAAGATTTCCAGGCTGCTTTTTTTAACTATTCCAAAACGTAAAAAAGTGATTGATGGTTTTATGAATATGTGTCCATGGTAATTATCTTACTGAATCATTCAAAAAATGTGACCCTGAACCACAAAAAAAGTAGGCCATATTTGTTGCATAAGCCAAAAATACATTGTATGGGTCAAAATTTTTCTTTTATGCCAAAAATCATTAGGATAATTAAGATCATGTTCCATGAAAATATTTTGTAAAAATACCATAAATATATCAAAACCTAATGTTTTATTAGTAATATGCTAACTTTAAAGGCGATTTTCTCAATATTTTGATTTTTTTTGCACCCTCAGATCCCTGATTTTCAAACAGTTGTATCTCGACCAAATATTGTCCTATCCTAACAAGCCATACATCAATAGAAAGCTTATTTATTCAGACAAAAAAGACCCTTATGACTGGTTTTGAGGTCCAGAGTGACAAATATCAAAGTACTATTATCTTTTAATACAATAATTTTACCATGGTACTGTCACAGTATCATTATTTTTTAAATGTTAATTACATAAAGTAGACTGTTTGTCTTGTTTGGTTTGGCGTATACTGTTGTCTCATGTAAAAGTTTTAAGAATCATTCATAATTCTTAATCTGCAACATACTAAATCTTATCTCTCTTATCTCTCTCCCATGTAGGTGTCAGAAGTCATTCGTCCTGCCCATAGTGAACTGACCAGCTGTAGTGTGGACGCAATGGATACAATAAACTTCACCTTCTGGAATGCCTCTGAGGGCAACGAGACCCTGGAGACGGTGGACGAGAGCCCGTATAAGACAGTGGAGGTGGTGTTCATTGTACTGGTGGCCGGCTCGCTTAGTCTGGTGACTGTTATCGGGAACATCTTGGTCATGCTCTCCATCAAAGTAAACAGGAGCCTGCAGACTGTCAACAACTACTTCCTGTTCAGCCTAGCCTGTGCTGACCTCATCATTGGCCTTTGCTCTATGAACTTGTACACGGTCTACATTGTGATTGGATACTGGCCACTAGGCCCAGTTGTGTGCGACTTGTGGTTGGCACTGGACTACGTAGTCAGCAACGCTTCCGTCATGAACCTGCTGATCATCAGCTTCGATCGCTACTTCTGTGTCACCAAGCCGCTCTCTTACCCGGTGAAGAGGACGACCAAGATGGCAGGCATGATGATTGCGGCAGCATGGGTTTTGTCCTTCATCCTCTGGGCTCCAGCTATCCTGTTCTGGCAGTTTATCGTTGGGGGACGCACGGTGCCAGAGAAGGAGTGCTACATTCAGTTCTTCTCCAACGCCGCGGTCACTTTCGGCACGGCCATAGCTGCTTTCTACCTGCCCGTCATCATCATGATGGTGCTGTACTGGCAGATATCCCGCGCCAGCAAGAGCCGCGTCAAGAAGGACAACCGCAAGCCGTCGGGCGGAAACCTCGACGTAGCCTCGTCCAATCAGATCCGTGAAAACACGGCCAGCAAACCCACCAACAACAACCTAACAGCTGAAGAAACAGATCGAGGACAGACCCATCTAACAGATGATGCCGCCAACCAACACGATGCCAAACTCCAAAACGGCAAAGCGCCATCTACGGCGAGCGGAGAAGCAGAGGCAGAAGATGGAGGACGAGGAAACTGTCTTCCCCCGGAGGAGAAAGAAAGTTCCAACGACTCCACCTCTGGCAGCGGCGCCGTAACCAATCAAAAGGACGAGGCGGCGCCATCCAACGCCAACGACAACCAGGCTCCCACGCGGCACCGCGCCAAAGCTGGAGGCTCCAAACTGACGTGCATCAAGATCATCACCAAATCGCCAAAGGGCGACTGCTACGCATCTTCGAACGCGACGGTGGAGATCGTCCCAGCGACCGAGAGGCAGAACCACGTGGCGAGGAAGATTGTCAAGATGACCAAGCAGCCACCCAAAAAGAAAAAAGCTCCAGCCTCTCGGGAAAAGAAGGTGACGCGCACCATCATGGCCATCCTGGTGGCGTTCGTGGCTACTTGGACGCCTTACAACGTGATGGTCCTCATCAACACCTTCTGCTCCAGCTGCATTCCCAACACCGTGTGGACCATCGGATACTGGCTCTGCTACATCAACAGCACGATCAACCCCGCTTGCTACGCCCTCTGCAACATCACCTTCAAAAAGACCTTCAAACAGCTGCTGCTCTGCCAGTACAAGAACATACGCTCCACCCGATGAGCAGCGACGTATAGTGTGTGTGTGCATGCGTTATTATTTTACATGTGCGTTCTGGTGACAAAAGGTATATGTGTGGATGTGTTTGTATGTGCGGAAAGACAGGAAAACGGGATCCATCAACACTAGTCATACTCAAACGTTTTAAGAATCCACTGTAACTTGGACATTTCACCATGTTTAAGTCACAGATTACTCTTGAAGTAAGTGTAATAGGTGTGTCTGGGCAGTGTGATTGCATTTGTTGTTTTTATATACATATATATATATATACATAGATAGATAATCTGTTGTAGCACTTTACACACACATAGAGGTGATGCATGTCACAAAAGATGGAAAAGAAGTGCTCAAATATTTGATTTTTAAACAAAAATGTTAAAAGTACACAAAAAAACCCTATACGAGCATATAGATGGTCAGATTAGAGTCTGTACTATTCAATAATACACAAATAAGGGGACAACAGGGCTGACTGAAGATCCAAACCAAACGCGTTTGAGCTTCAGTATAAAATCACACCTGTATATACGTGTATATAATCATGTACTGTATCCGTGTAGTGTGTGTGTGTGTGTGTGTGTGTGTGTGTGTGTGTGTGTGGTTGCATGCTGGATGACGGAGCGTAAGTTTGTAGCTAAAGTCATCATGAAATCTGTTCACTTCTGTAACCAGAGTGAAATTCATCCATTTTATTTAGATTGCAAAGACAATTGTAATACGGTGCACCAAATAAGACCAGAAACATGCATTAAGGAAGTAAACAGTTTCATATTGACTTTAAAGCTTTATTAACTGCAAGCATCTACGATGACAGTTTGACAGGTAGCTGGTTGCAGGGTTTGTGTGTTTGTCGCATGTGTGTGTGTGTGTGTGCTCTCCGAGAGCAATAAGAGGGTTGAAGAGGCTCTCCGGTGTGCCCGTATGTTAAAGTGGATGAGTTTTGAGTGCTCGGGGTCTCCAGGGATGCAAATCTAAACCTTTTAAAGTGAACAGACGCGCAGGATGAAGAGGCTCTCACAGGCACGCAGCCATTAGCATCCACCTCACCTCTGCTTTGCATTTACACAAAACAGTTCACTCACGCTTGGGTGAAAATAGGAAAATACCAGCTATGTGAGCACTAATTCAGCAGATACTCCAAAAGCAGCTTGTGAAACTGAAAAAATCCTTATCGAAAGGCCAAAACGCTTGCTCTCGCCTCATTGTAAATGACATTCGGCATGCCTTGCACATGCACGTCCAGATGACCTGATCTGCTCTCTGGGTTCATGATCCGCCTGCAGGCGACGTGTTTGAAAGTGCGTCTGTGTGTGTGTGTGTGTGTGTGTTTGATCACCCCGGCAAGGGGTTTAATATAACTCACAGGTTCTTGCCTTGTGAATTTAAAGGGCTAAAGTACATAAGCTTCCTCATCTCATTATGAGACGCTAAGTCGACATTAGTTGTTTTTTGATTCATTAAAATAGATTAACAGAATCCCCGCTCAGAGCAGAGGATCATGGGAAATGTCAGTCAATCGATGACAGAGCAGCAGCTCATAAATTTGACAGTGATGCATGCTGAGGGAATAGAGCTGGTGTGCGGTAGATGAGCTCGATCGCACTGACTTTGCACCGGAAACTGCGGCGGCAATGTTAATTCATGTAATTAATGAAGTTTCACTTAAAATACCATAGCTACTGTTGTAAAAACACAGTGAAGTAAACTGAATCGCATGCAAACATTCTCATTTTCCTTTGGGAATCACAATCTGTGGGATATTGGAAAACTCTGGTTACCATGGTAAATTTTTTGTAGGAGGTCGCAGAGGTTTCTACTGCAATATATATGAACATCAATCATCTGATTCACACATAGACACATTCATTCTCATCCCATCTGTTATGTCCATATCTCATGACATATTTAAAGTTTGACAATAATCCGTTTCCAAATAACGCACGTTTACTTTTAGCACAGCCTCTCTTTCATATATACAGTTTTATCCATACATATGCATGATCATGCATAATGATGTTTTGTTGTTCTTCTGCAGATTATAACACCACAGATACATTGTTTGATTTTGTCTTGGCTACTGTAGTTTATGTCCTTGCACTGACAAGGTTATAAAATACAGAGGAATTATATTTCAAGTAAACAATTTACTCAACTTAAAGTATTCAGCCTAAAAAAAGGCATCCACATTTGATAATTTTATAGTTGTTTGACACTTGAATGCAGTCATTTACAGACTGTTTGTCAGACACGTTCACACTCAGTAAACATTCAGCTTGAGAAGATTACGTTGTGCTGACTGATGAGACGTCTCTTCGTTTTACAAGGAAATGCATTTTAAATGGGTTTAAAGTCACTATGAAATCAAAATGGAAAGTGTGTTTTTATGGAATATTGCAGCAGGGTTATTATCATTAACTAAAATTAAAACAATAAAAAAAAATTCTGTTCTTTAAAACAAAATAAACATTGACTGAAATAAAAACCTTAGTTCAGCTAGTTGCAGGATTTCTCATTTTGATTTAGTTCAACTTGGTGTACTAAAATAAATAAAACTAAATTAAGACTAATATATACTTTTTTTATTAATATAAACTATATAAAATATAGATATATTACACACAATAAAATAACTAAAACTTTATCTAAAATCAAAGTAAAAAATATACTTTAAAATATTAACAAAATGCAATTTTTCTCATTCAACAACCTGTTTGACACAGATATATGACAAAAGACTTCTGTTTAGTGATTAAATGATTAAATTTACAGGAGAGCAATCTAAATAACTTGTTAACACATTTAGATGGATAAGAATATGTAATACATATGCAAAGTACATATTTCACAAGTCATCATGATGACCAGAATATGTGTTGGGAAAACATTTAAGTCATGGTGACCTGTAAAATAAGCACTCTGTATTTTGAAAATCCAACCAAAATGGTAAAAAAGTAAGATTTTGCTTTGAAAAATGTAATTGACTTGTGTGTACAAGTACAAATTCCCAAAATAAAATGTGCTAACTAAGTATAGTATTGAAGTACAGTTACCCTAGTACTTTACATCATGAAGAGTAGTGTGTTTGTGTGTTTGTGTGTGTGTGTGTGTGTGTGTGTGTGCTGGAGGTCAGAGGTCGTGAGAGATGTGTGCCGGTACCGTGTGTTAATAGTTGTGAGCGGGGCAGATAGCGCAGGTGTCAGTGAGCATTCGGAGCGTCCCGTCCTGCGACCCCGGCCATAAATGGGGCGGCACTGGTGTGACACACTCAGTCGTCCTCCAGCGAGGGATAAGACTGAGAGTGTGTGACGCCAGATAAGATGATCTTTACAGAAGCACAGGCAGTCTAAAAGCTCCACAGGGAACACAAACGCACGGACAGCATCTGTAAAAAGCCACCGCCATCCCAGGGGTCAGTGACGCCGCCAGTGCCCTGCTGGGATTTGTTTAGCAGACACACACACAAACACATTTATCCAGCTCTGTAAATATCTGGACACAGTGCAGACCTCTACAGTTTGTATATAAAATGAATTGTAGTGACCATAAATAAATCCAAACCTTACAAGTTGAAAGATAACTGTTTTGTCTCCAAATAACACGTCTGAGTGAAACGGCTTCTTGAATGAAAAGTTATATCCATGAAATGGATATGTACAAATATATCCATTTGGGAGTAAAAATCTGATTTATTATAATAATTTTTCAAATGTCTTTATTAGTAACATACCATAGACTATAATTTTCATGAAGGTTAATCATAGTGGCCACAGACTAATTCAAACCTAAACTACAATAATAAAAAAAAAAAAATTATTTTTAAAATAATAAAAGTAATATTTATCAGATTTTGGTGAATTATGATCATACACTAGCTTAGAGTGCACTAAACACACATAAACAAGTGATTGTTATGAAAACATGGTCACATTTTGCAATCTGTACTCTTGACTGTAGATTTAAGCTGTACGATTCATCTTATCTGGGTTTAAGACTCTAATAAAAGCTGTTATTTAGAAAGGGGTCAGGTGTTCAAATACATTAGGCCATATATAGACCATGTAAGTGCACTAGCAAGATATTTAGACAGGGTGCTCAAACTTCACCAACACAGAGAAACGGCTATTTGTAGGTTATATAAAAAATATACTCACATTTTTAACTTTGGATGGCTAAAATCAATTTAATCCACTCAACTGACTCATTTCAGGACACTTCCTGCTAATCAAAGAAGTTCTACCTGGTTTACTAAAGGTCCTTCCTCTGATTGTAAAGAGAGCCAATCACAGTTTAGAATTTTGGAGTGACACCTGGAGTGGCCAATCAAATTCTTAGGCCAGCATTCAGTCATAAATGTGTAGGTTCATCTTCATGCAGTCATCATCATCCTTATAACAGCACAATTAATACTAAAGGGCTTAAATGTATTTTGTAATCTGTTTAGATTTATGAAATATAATCAAATCTCTATTCTAGTATTCTGTGTGGGTGTTCTCAGTTTGTTTATAGAAACACGTCCGTATTTTTAAAACTTCTGTTTAAAAAGGTGTTTTTTAAATGTTGTTTGTGTGCATGTTATTGTTTGATGTTAGTTTTGTAAAAGACAAAGCACAAGTGTGTGTGTGTGTGTGTGTGTGTGTTTGTGTGTAGGCGCGCGAGATCTGCAGGCTCGTGACCCATAGGTCAGTGCAGGAATGTAAAGCGCATGCTCGTTCACGTCGACCAACGGACTAACGCGCGCCCCTGGAGCACCTCAAGCCTCTTGTGTGTGTTTGTAATATTGTATGTAACGTTAACTATAATATGTGTGAGCTTTATGAATTCAGTCTGTGTGTGTGTGTGTGTGTGTGTGTGTGTGTGTGTGTGTGTGTGTGTGTGAGTGAGAAACTTAAATCTAGCGCGTGATTGATGTCGGTCACACACGCGCACCCGCGCCGTTTCACAGCAGAACGGCTGCCAAAGACACACGATTACCGAACAATCGAGACAAACGAACACACACAGAAACACCGAAGCGCAGGCTTGATCAACTCACAGAGGCTTTTCTATAACGTTTTTTAATCCGTATGTAAACTGATTCTATATAACAGACGGTGGATTCAGAGCAGAAGAATCAAGCCATACACGGACATCAACCACAGAGACTCCAGACAGAAAAGCGGGAGGACTTTATGGAAGTTGTTGGTGGCCATAGCAACTGAAACAGACGTCTGCACACTCGCGAACTTCAAAGTTGTTGTTTTTTCCTTTTTTTTTGGTTTATTAATGGCGAGTTTGAAAGGAAGAGATCTAAGAACTGAGACCGCGAACATACTTCACACAAGTACACAAACCGCGATTCCTCTGCCAACAATGAGTCTCACTGACTGAACGTAAACCTCAGTCCTCAAGGGGGCGATAGAGTTTCCTTTAAATGTCTGTAATTTGGCAGACGCTTTTCATTCATATTAGTTATTGCTTCCCCTGGGAGTCGAACCCATGACATTGTGTTTGAGCTGAACATGCTGACCATTTCATTTGGTGCCATTCTCTTCAAATTGTTCCACCACGACAGTAGTTGATCTGAAAGAGAAAATTCTGACACATTTCACAAAGCACAGAGTCAGGTTTGCATATCAAACCATAGTAAGACAGTCAAAAGTTTAGACCCAGCTAATGGGGAATGTGTTTGAAACATTATGTTCCAGTAACGTTTAAGGACTGTTTGTTCATAGTTATCTGGTCTTTAATAATGGTCTCAAAGCGTTATAGCACAAAAACATCATTTATACATCAGTCATGGAACTTTTCTTTTTTAAATGTATCAGTTGGAATGTTCATCAAACATTTTTTAAATGTTACTAGTTTTAGAACATTCAAAAGTAACAGTAACAGGAAAATGGAATGTTCACGCAACATATATTATACAAAGAAGAAACATTTAAAGAACTGGGTGTTTTGAACAGTCAGAGAACATTCACAATTGACGTTTTCATTACCAGATGGGACCCTGGACCACAAACCCAGTCATAAGGGTCAATTCTTTTGAAATTGAGATTTATTCATCATCAAAAAGCTGAATAAATAGAAGGATATGAGAATATTTGGCAACTATTTGAGAATCTAGAATCTGAAGGCCAAATCTGATTTGTCCAAATGAATTTCTTAGCAAGGCATGTTACTAATCAAATATGAAGTTTTGATATATTTACGGTAGGAAATTTGCAAAATATCTTCATTGAACATGATCTAAAATCCTAATGATTTTTGGCATAAAGCAAAAATCAATAATTTTCAATGTATTTTTGGCTACTGCTACAAATATAACAGTGCTACTTAAGACTGGTTTTGTGGTTCAGGGTCACAAACTTTAGCAAAACGTTGTTGATCCTGGGGAATTAAGATTTGTTTAAGTCTCATCTGCTCACCAAGGCTGCATTTATTTGATCAAAAATACAGTAAAAACAGTAATATCGTGAAATATTATTACAACTTTAAAGGACAAAAGTTTTCATTTGAATATTTTTTAAATATTATTTCTCCTAGTGATGCAAAGCTCAGTTTTCATCATCATTACTCCAGTCTTTAGCATTTTTAAAAATACTTTTATTCAGAGAGGATGCAATAAATTGCTTACAAGTGACATTTATAATGTTCTAAAAGTTTTCTATTTGAAATAAAAAGTTGCTCTTTTGAACTTTAAAAATAAAATGTATCATGCTTTCCTCTAAAATATGAATGTTTTCAACGTTGCTAATAATCAGAAACGTTTCTTGAGCAGCAAATCAGCATATTAGAGTGATTTCTGAAGGATCAGTGACCACTGAAGACTGGAGAAATGATGCTGAAAATTCAGCTTTATGTTATATTCAGACAGAAAACACATTTCACAATATCACTGTATTTTTTTGTGAGCAGAAGGGCCTTTTTGAATATGTACTTGTGTCAAGTATGTTTGTGGTCTAAGGCAGTTAGCCAGAGCACAATGGACTTGAGCAAAACACAAGAGTCTCTCAATGTAATATTCCATCTTAAAGCGGTAGCACTGATGGCGAGAGACTCTGAAAAAACAGCGAAGGGCGACGCAGCAGCCAAAGACGTCCGTCAGACGCATTTGTACATAGACTGAACACAAACAGCTGTGTGTACGTGTGTTTGTTTTTACCGGTATACCAAAAAACAAGGCTGATATGGAGGTGTGTTTGTGGTGTACAGAAGACGCTGTAAATACTCAGTATGGTTTCTTTTCATGGCTGCCGTGCGTCACGTGCTTCCGTTCACTGTGAGTCGTGGCTTCCATCAGTAGACCAGTGTGGTTTGTTATCAGCTTAACATTTGTATTATACTATATAGTCTATATGTGTAGCACAGATGACGTGTAAATACATGTGTTTATTAATGAATATGAATGTTATCGATCTTCATTAGGGCAACGGACGGCATTCTGCATCGCTGATGGAACAAGAGCTGGATTTATAAGATTTGCTGTATCGTATGATATACTTTTGGAGAAGAGTTCTAGCAAATAAAGGTGTTCTGATGATTAACTCAGCTCTTCTGCTCATTTGACAAAACCACAAACACACGGATGGGAAGGAATAATTAACATCTTTATTTACTGCTACATTCATGACTTGATTTCATTTAGAAAGCATTAGTTTAACTTTAGTTCCGTTTTTATCGCATTCTCCAAGAATTTTAATTTTTGAATTGGAATTCCGCATTTAAACAGGATTTGAATTTTGAAACGATACATTTCTTTCTCACTATGAATTATTTATAAATGTATGGGATATTTCAGAAAGAGATATTAATGATCAATTTTTAAATATTTTTGTATTTAGTAACTTAAAAAAATATTGATTTTGTGTTCAGTTAAATCCAATTCCAATTCTAACTTAACAAATTGTTTGATGGGGCCAATTCAATCCAGTTCAGACTTTAATTTCACATTTTGTGCGCAGCTGACAGTAAACATTCTCAGAATGTTCTGGCAAAGTTATCAACAAACGTTCTTCATATAACATTAATAGAATGTTCATTCAGAGTTTTCTAGTTTTTTAAACATCGTAGAACATTTTTCAAATGTTACTTGTTTCAGAACATTCAGAGAACGTTTAAAAGTAACATTCCCATCATGTTTTCAAAATTCTAAAATGGAACATTTTGGACTTCTGGAACATTCAGAAATAATGTTTTCATAACCTAATGGTTAAGATATTTCTGCCAGCTCTGATATTGCTGGTACGAGCAGCAGATTTTAGTATTTTATTGGTTTCTTTTATCATTTGTGTATTATTGTGTGAGCTGTAAATTAAAGCTACAAACAATCTAAAAATATTCTATTAGAAATAAGGAGCAGCATCATCTCTTCGGCTCTGCCTGAGGAGCAGACGGAGAGCAGATTCAGGATGCAGGTGGAGTTCCTTCTCTCTAGTCCAGCGGGTTTCGCTCCTTCTTCTTTCCTTCCCGTTTTGGTTTCTGTGAATCTGTGGGGAGATGAACAAACATCAGTCACACACACACACACACACACACACACACACACACACACACACACACACACACACACACACACACACACACACACACACACACACACACACACACACAAATCCCAAGAAAACACATCCACCACACATTAGCCCCAAAAAACATTCCCTTAAAGAAAATTAAGCCTTTTTTATGTACATTAAAACAGTTTTCCATTGTGATATTATTTTAATGGTAATTAAAAAAAAAATCACTTTGTATTCTGTGCCATTAGTTATGGATAATAAGTCTTGTTATGATTTTTAATGTATTACAGTATTTAAATTTTATTTAAAATATAAAATTGTATAATATTTATTTTTAAATAAATCAGTGTGGGTTTTTTTTAAATCAGCATAAAATGCATTTGTGATCTATAAATATTTTACCATTCAACTATTTTTTTCATCCCTTTTTTGCATGATAATGAGAATTTAGATTTAAAAATGTCAACATGAAAGTTTGGGATCAGTAAGATTTTAAAGGTTTTTAAAGACATCAAGGCTGCATTTATTTGATTAAAAATACAGAAAAAAGTGTAATATTGTGAAATATTATTTCAATTTATGAATATATTTTAAAATGTAATTTATTCCTGTGATACAAAGCTGAATTTTCAGCATCATTACTCCAGTCTTTAGTGTCACATGATCCTTCAGAAATCATTCTATTATTCTGATTTATTATCAATGTTGAAAACACTTGTGCTGCTTAGTATTTTAGCTACTATATACCATTTTAGCCAAAAAAAAAAAAAAAGAAACATTCACTTAAAGAAAATTAAGCCTTTTTTATGTACATTAAAACAGTTTTCCATTGTGATGTTATTTTAATGGCAATTAAAGAAATGTAACCTTGTAATCTGTGACTTTGGTTATGGATTATATCTCTTGTTATGATTTATTAATGTATTGCAGTATTTAATTTTTATTCAAATTATTTATAATATTTATTTTAAAATAAATTAATATTTTGTTTTTAAATCAGCATAAAATGCATTTGCAATATAGAAATATTTTACCATTCAACTAATTCTTTTTTCCATCCTTTTTTTTTTTTTTGCATGATAATAAGAATTTGGATTTAAAAATGTCAAATAAAATTAATTTAGTATTTTACATGAAAGTTTGGGATCAGTAAGATTTTAAAGTTTTTTAAAGACATTAAGGCTGCATTTATTTGATTAAAAATACAGAAAAAAGTGTAATATTGTGAAATTTTATTTCAATTTAAAATAACTGTTTTCTATGTGAATATATTTTAAAATGCAACTTATTCCTGTGATCAAAGCTGACATTTTTATTTCATCTTTATTCAAATTATTGAAATGTTTTATTTTAAAAATGATATTTATCTTTAAATAAATTAATGTATATATTGTTTTTAAATCAGCATAAAATGCATTTGTGATTTATAAATATTTTACCATTCAACTATTTTTTTTCATCTCTTTTTTTGCATGATAAGATTTTGGATTTAAAAAATGTCAAATAAACTTAACTTAGTATTTTACAAGAAAGTTTGGGATCAGTAAGATTTTACAGTTTTTTTAAAGACATTAAGGCTGCATTTATTTGATTAAAAATACAGAAAAAAGTGTAATATTGTGAAATATTATTTCAATTTAAAATAACAGTTTGCTATGTGAATATATTTTAAAATGCAATTTATTCCTGTGATCAAAGGTGAATTTTCAACATTAAAATTTTATTTAATTTTCATTCAAATTATTTAAATCTTTGGATTTTAAAAATAATATTCATTTTTAAATAAATTAATGTATATACTTTTTTTTAATAAGCATAAAATGCATTTGTAATCTATAAATATTTTACCATTAATTTTTTTTCCATTTTGCATTATAATAAGAATTTGGATTTAAAAATGTCAAATAAAATTCATGTAGTATTTCAAATGAAATAAAAAATACATTAAAATAATTTTAAAATCAGCATAAAATTCTATTCTTGAGCTACGAATAATTTATAATTCACCATTTTTTATTATTAATTTTTTAAGTGTTTTTTTATGACAATGAAAATTTGGATTAAATAAGTAAATAAAAAAAATTGTATTTATTACTTTTTATTTCAAACTGTACAAAATGCTGTGGCTTTACTATTCAACATAACTTTAAAAAAATGATTATTGCATGCTGATTTGGAGGACAATGTGACAGCAGAAATGCAGATAATGAGGCTGAATGCTTCTATTGTTGCGTGAGGATATTTGTAAAGGTTCCTCTGCATAAATCTCATCTCAGATATGAAATGAACCTTGACTTGGTTTAATTAACATCCTTCTGGATTTAGCGCGAGCGAGAGCCGGTGGACGTCACCTGTTGATCAGAGTTTATCAAGTGTAAAAGTTCCCGTTGTCATCAACACCTGGCGTCTGCAGTCGTGTCTGAACTCGCCACACAAATACCTTTTCACACAAAACAATCAAAATGTGCCGAAAATCTTCATTAGACTGACTGATGATGATTACATGTCCAATAACGCCATCCAAGCGTTCATAGCATTAGCATCTCATTAGCATAAAGATTAAACCCATTCAAATCAAACACGAAAACAACCCGAAGACCCTCAGCAGAACAACTGCTAATTATAGAAGAAAAGCATCTTCAGATCAACTCTTCCAGATCACAACGAGACTGAAGTTTCTCAGGCGAGTCTCCTCTAAAACTTCAGAAAAGATCTCAATGTCTCAAAATGTGTTCAGATTTGATACGATTACAAAAAGACTGCAATCAAACACCAGAGATCTCAATATGAGCTCAAACATTCATCTACACACTGCAAATAAATAAATAAATACACAAAGATTTGATCACCAAGGTTGCGCTTATTTGGAAAAAGTTAAAACAGTCATTTAGTGAAATATTACATTTTAAAGGCATTGATTTCTATTAAAAATAAAACTTTTTAAATGACATTTAAATTACATTAAAATAGTTTGGGATCAGTAATCAGTAATTTTATCAGTAATGAATTGATAAAAAGTGATAGCAAAGACTTATATTGTTAGAAACATTTTATATTTTGAATAAATGCTGTTCTTTTTAACTTTTTATTCATCAAGAATAAGAATCACAGGTTGTATAAAAAATATTAAGCAGCAGTAATAACAGTAATTAATCTGCATATTAAAATGAGTTTTGAAGAACCACTGAAAACTGAAGTAATGGCTGATAAAAATTCAGCTTTGCATCACAGGAATAAATTATTTTTTAATATATTAATATAGAACACCATTATTTTAAACTGTAATAATATTTCAGAATATCAATTTTTCTTGTGTTTTGATCAAGTAAATGCAGCCTTGTTGACCATATAAGAATTCTTTAAAAAACATTACAAATCTTACTGATCCCAGTAAAATGCTATGCCATCACAGGAATAACATTATTTATGTTTTATTTTTTTAATAGAAATAGAAACAGAAAACACTAATATTGTGAAATATTGCTACAATTTAAAAGCACTGATTTCTATTAAAAATAAAAAATGATGTTATTCTTGTGATGGCAAAGTTTAAATTACATTTAAAATAACATTAAACTGGACTAATGTTCGACTAATGTTAGAACTGTGGATTAACTGTTATTAAAATGCTGTTATTGCTCAGATGTTGCTCTTTTAAAACGGCATCAGCTTGATTTCAGATGTTTCTCATTAAACTCATGTGGAGAAATAAATTAAACACACAAATTAAAGTTATATTATAAATATATTTTAATAAAGCCTCTACAGTTTGAAAAGAGCGACATCTGAGCAATAACATTAGTCCAGTTATGATCAGACTGTCCATGATAGAGAAACTGCCCAGTTATCCACAAACACACACACACACAAACACACACACACACACACACAAACACACACACACACACACACACACACACACACACACACACACACACACACACACACACACACACACACACACACACACACACACACACACACACATTAGCATCTGCGTCTCATGAGCTGGACGGTCTGCAGTCTGTTATTAGACAATCAGCCTTTAACACGAGCCAAATCATGTGACCTGACAGACACACATCCAGCCAATCAGAGGCTCTGAGAATCCTCATGGCTTCACCATCAACATCAGTGTGAGTGATGTGACGCCCACCGTACCGCAGGATGCCCAGGTGAGACAGTGTGTGTGTGTGTGTGTGTGTGTGTGTGTGTGTGTGTGTGTGTGTGTTTGCCTGTTTACCAGCCTCCGTTCATCCATCTGTGACAGCGGCACCCGCTCCCAAACCCCCACAATCCTCTCTGCTGCTGCTCTTATCACCTCAAACAGACCCCGGCGAAAACGCCCCTGTGTGTGTGTGTGTGTGTGTGTGTGTGTGTGTGTGTGTGTGTGTGTGTGTGTGTGTGTGTGTGTGTGTGTGTGTGTGTGTGTGTGTGTGTGTGTGTGTGTGTGTGTGTGTGTGTGTGTGTGTGTGTGTGTGTGTGTGAGAATGTGTGTGTTTCCAGTCTATCTGTAGTACAGTATCACACACACACACACACACACACACACACACACACACACACACACACACACACACACACACACACACACACACACACACACACACACACACACACACACACACACACATGCAGTTCTAGAGGAATGTTTGATTTGCTCAGATATTGCTTTTATAGTTTTCATTTATACAGGTGCATCTCAATAAATTAGAATGTGGTGGAAAAGTTCATCTATTTCAGTAATTCAACTCAAATTGTGAAACTCATGTATTAAATTCAATGCACACAGACTGAAGTAGTTTAAAGGTGCCATAGAATGTAAAAGTGTATTTACCTTGGCATAGTTGAATAATAACAGTTGTGTACATGGACATGACATACCATGAGTCTCAAACACCATTGTTTTCTTCTTATGATATAATACTGGTGTTTGCAAAAGACCACTGAAAAACAGGCCAATTTCAACATAACACAGACTATGACGTTATAGTCTCACGATCATTAATAGTCACGCCCCCAACATTTGCACGGACGATGGCGAATGATTTGCAGATCCTGAGCATCACTAAAAGCTTCTAAACTTGTCAAATATGTGGTAAGTATTACCGCTGTAGTATAGTTACACAGAACACGTGTGATCACAAATCTTAAAAGTGAAAGTAATAAGTTATCGTGGATTCAAAACGGCAGTTTCAATGCCCCGCATATTAACAGCGGCTCGAGCTCTGTGATTAAATACATATTTTCCTCCATATGTTTCATTCCTGCTGTGTGAGAGCGAGCCGCTCTGTGAAACAGCCAATCAGAGCAGAGCTCATCATTACTATTCATGAACCTTCCAAATAAGGTAATAAGAGACCATTTCATTCTAGGGACAAATCCTAGGGTTGTAAATGGACTTGGAGAATTGTTGCCCTTACCTAAGGCATATACCTTATATGTAGATATCAGAGAACAATTTAAAATATTGTATCAATGCATTCTATGGCACATTTTAGTCTTAGTTTCTTGTAACTGTAATGATTTGGCTCACATTTAACAAAAACCCACCAACAAATTAGAATATGGTGACATGCCAATCAACTAATCAACTCAAAACACCTGCAAATGTTTCCTAAACCTTCAAAACAGTCTCTCAGTTTGGTTCACTAGGCTACAAAATCGTGGGGAAGACTGCTGATCTGACAGTTGTCAGAAGACAATTATTGACACCCTTCACAAGGAGGGTATGCCACAAACATTCACTGCCAAAGAAGCTGGCTGTTCACAGAGTGCTGCATCCAAGCATGTTAACAGAAAGTTGAGTGGAAGGAAAAAGTGTGGAAGAAAAAGATGCACAACCAACCTAGAGAACCACTTGAGAGGCTTGTCAAGCAAAATCCATTCAAGAATTTGGGTGAACTTCACAAGGACTGGACATAAAGACTTAAACTACTTCAGTCGGTGTGCATTAAATTTATTTAATACATGAGTTTCACAATTTGAGTTGAATTACTGAAATAAATCAGTAACTTTTCCACAACATTCTAATTTGAGATGCACCTGCATACTGTATGCCAGTCAAAAGTCTGGAATAATTAGGATTTTGTAATGTTTTTGAAGTCTTATCTGCTCACAAAGGTGATGTTGATTTGCTTAAAAATACAGTAAAAATGTAAAATGTTATTACTATTTAAAATAGCTGTTTTCTACATGAATGCATGTTAAAATGTAATTTATTCCTGTGATGCAAAGATGAATTTTCATCATCATTACTCCAGTCTTCAGTGTCACATGATCCTTCAGAAATCATTCTAATTATTATCAGTGTTGACAAAACAGTTGCGATGGCCAATGTTTTTGTGAAGTTTGTGGTAAGATTTTAAAATAGAGAAATCGACACTTTTATTCCTCAAGGACATAATTTATCAAAAGTGACAGTAAAATACTTTTTTATTTATAACGTTACAAATGTTAGATTTCTATTTCATATAAATGCTCTTTTGAACTTTCTATTCATCAAAGAATCCTGAAAAATAAAAATGTATCACAGTTTACACAAAAATATCAGGCAGCACAACTGTTTTCAAATCAGCATAATAGAATGATTTCCGAAGGGTTAGGGTTAGGGTTAGGACACTGAAGACTGGAGTAATGATGCTAAAAATTCAGCTTTGATCACAGAAATAAATTATAGTTAACAATATATTCACATAGAAAACAGCTTTCTTAAACTGTAATAATATTTCAGATTTTATTAACTGTATTTTTGGCCAAAGAAATGTAACTTTGATGAGCAGAAGAGACTTTTTTTAAAAGCCCCCCCCCCAAAAAAAAAAAAAAACTTTCAAAGAGTACTTCATCTCATATGTGTCCATGGACCACAAAACCAGTCATGAGGGTCAATTTTGTGAAACTGAGATTGATACAACATCTATAAGCTGTTCTGAATAAGTTTGCCATTAATTGTTAGGATAGGACAACTATTTGAAAATCTGCAATCTGAGGGTGGAAAAAAATCAAAATATTGAGAAAATCGTTTTTGTCCAAAATAAATATAAAGTTCTTAGCAATGCATATCACTAATCAGAAATTAAATTTTGATATATATATGGTAGGAAATGTACAAAATATCTCCATGGAACATGATCTTAATATCCTAATGATTTTTGGCACGAAAGAAAACTTGATCATTTTGACCCATACAATGTATTTTTGGCTGTTTTTGTGGTCCAATGTTACATACGTTTAAAACAGACACAAATTAGTCATGTCAAGTTGAACTATTTCTAAGAAATGTTTGAGATGGCATTGAGACATGTTTCATTCATGATTTGTCTTTCTATCCTGCGGTCAGTTGTTCATCTCTGGTGTTTGATGATGGATTCGGCTCTTTAAGCTCTTTCAGGGTGGCAGCAGCACTTGAGCTGGAGTCCAAATCCTGATAAATGAGACGAGCACACGAGACCCGTCACATCCATTACAGACAAATCCATCTCCCCTGCACTTCCTCATCCATCCTGTCTTTTTCTGATCCAGCAGCTTTATCCAGACATTCACAACCATTTCTACAGCACTTTAATGCTGCTTAATAACATTTACAGCAACGATGAGGTTTAGAAAAGCTGCTCTTGACCTGGATGTCATCTGTTTCATCCGAACACAATCATATCAAGACGTAATTAAACTTTTCTTTATCAGTTAAATAAATGCATATGCAACTGTCTGTTTGTGTGTTTTCTGTCGTGGTGCAAAATTAAATCTGCGACTTTCAGATTGAAAAACAACGCTCTTGGTAGATTAAGACAAATTCTGTTGATTAGCCCAAATTGTTGCCAAGATGTACATTTGCATTTATTCATTTAGCAGATGCTTTTATCCAAAGCGACTTACAAATGAGGAATATTACAGCGCGAGGGATTCATCAGCGGGAGACATACTGCGCTAGCCATGAATCTCAGCATATTCACTTCATAATAATATGAAGCACAGACAACAATGATAATAGCTACACAATCCTGTACAAACCAGCGGTCTGTGGCCTTTAACACAGATACATTGAGAAACGATCACATTTATTAAACTTTAATAGAGTCTTTAGAAACTTCCTGAGCTGGAGAAAGAGAGAAAGACCTTATTGATCAATATTTCAGCGTAACCTTACGATCTCACAGTCCTGCGCGTCACAACACAGACCTGTTTACTGTTTAGAAAAATATAATGAGAGCAGTCTGGAGTATATGATAATGTCAAACATTAGCACATTACCGCATGCTTCATTTAAAGATGCATCCAGAAATAAGTGGGATTACTAATAAATATGGGTCATTTGGATTCTCAAGCGTTTTTAAGGTATTACTGACAGTTGTTATTTTAATCCGCTAGTCATTTTTGGAAAATGTATTTGGGAAATACACATTTAAGTATTTATTTTATTCAGATTTGCGCCTGCACTGGAAAAAATGCTTTTCTTACTTAGATTTTTTTGTCTTGTTTCTAGCCAAAATATCTTAAGAAGGATTGTCTAGACAAGCAGAAATTATATTCTTATATTCAGTCAAAATTAGGAGTGTTTTTGCCTGAAACAAGCAAAATAATCTGCCAGTGGGGTAAGAAAAATAATCTTGTTTTCAGTTTGAAATAAGATTTTTTTGTTTACCCCATTGGCAGATTATTTTGCATTTTGACTTGGTTTTTTTTCCCCCGAAAATAAGAAAATAATTTTTACTTGTCTGGAAAATCCTTTTTGATTTAAGAATTTTTAGATATTTTGGCTGGAAACAAGACAAAAAATCTAAGTAAGAAAATTTCTATTTCAATGCATATCTTTAAAGGCTGTGTGTTTTCTCCACTTCAGCAGTACTTACAGACAGTAAACTTTCATTGTATGCCAGTTTTATATTCTAAAGTGTGTTACAAAGGGATTTGTATGTTGTTTAGGGTTTTATGCAACATCTTATTCCTAAAAACATGATGAAATCTCATTTTTTTTTCTGGCTGTTGACAGCATTTTTTGATTTATGGAGTGCTAAAAAGAGATATCAAAATTGCCCTCTATAAAAACCTTTAATATGTCAACAAAACGTTGAGTCTGGCTTTAATCGGTGTTTGGATTTCTGCTCTGGAAATGTATGCAAATGAGTGTATATTTAATTAGATAAAACATTGTTTGCATCTATAAACATAATGCTGAAGTAAGTAACAATAGTCATAATGTAGTGTAATTAATCAACTATAGAAGCATGGTAATTATAATTTCCCCCCTGTTCACCTGTGGTGTTTCACCTTAATGTAAAAAATTGCATGTGTAGATTTCAATTATTATCCATATCTTTAAAGCCTGTGAGATTTTTATCCCTTTCAGAGGGGTTTATATATCTTTTGCCTGGTTTATATCATATATATGTATAGTCTGTGTTACGGAAGCAGACCAAACAAGAGAGGTAAGTGATCAATATAACAATGTTTATTATCAGCAGAGCGTTGTGGATAAGATGACGTGCAGAACCGGGTAAGTATAACAGTCCAAGTATGATATTCGTTGACTAGAGATGAATACTGAATACAGATCCTTTTCCTTTCCAGGAACGACGGGAGGAGGACTCCGACCCACACACACACACACACACCGTTGGTGATCGACGAACAGGCTTATGGCTGACCACAGCTGACTGGAACAGAGAACAGACTTCGTACTGGAATAGACGAGACAAGAGGTAAGTTTCAACAGGTAAATAGCGAGGTAAGTATGTCTTTGAGGTTTGTGAACTCGACAGAGAAACACAATGAGTCCGCTTCGTGCAAACGAGCCCGGACACTGAGTGAGGTGTGTGGTGTGCTTATATGTGGTGCTGGTGATTGGATTCAGGTGCGTATGATTAGTAATCAGGTGACTGTGATCGTTGAGTGAGTGAGGGAGTAGAACCTGGCCAATCCGTGACATTACCCCCCTCCCCAGGGCCCGCTCCTGAGGGCCGAGGCCTCCGACGTCGTGGTGGTCTACCTCGTCCTCGAGGGGCTGGACATTCAGGATGGTTACGATGGAATTCCTCCATGAGGGCTGGATCTAGAATGTCAACTCTGGGTACCCATGACCTCTCCTCTGGCCCGTAGCCTTCCCAGTCGACGAGATATTCCAGATTACCACCACGACGTCGGGACAGAAGGATTTCTCGGACCGAGTAGATGGATCCCTCTTCCAGGACCAAGGGGGGAGGGGGTTCCTCTTCCTGACCAGGTTCTGTGGAGGGAATCACAGGTGGGTGAAAGGGTTTGAGTAATGAGACGTGAAATGTGGGGTGGATACGGTACTGTGGTGGTAATTGGAGTCTGTAGGTGACGGGGTTGACCTGTTCCACGATGGTGAAGGGGCCAACAAACCTGGGACTCAATTTCTTCGAGGGCAGGCGCAGACGGATGTCTCTTGTGGAGAGCCAGACTTTTTGCCCAGGAGTGTATGTGGGACCAGGAATCCTCTTCTTATCGGCAGTGGACTTGGTTCTGCGCACTGCCCTTTGAAGATGATGGTGAGCCTCGTCCCAGACTCTCTCGCTCTCCCGGAACCAGTAATCCACTGCGGGCACCTGTGATGGTTCGCCATTCCAGGGGAAGAGAGGTGGTTGGAAGCCGAGCACACACTGGAATGGCGTGAGTCCTGTGGTGGGTTGCCGCAGTGAATTTTGGGCGTATTCTGCCCAACCCAGGAACTGGTTCCAGGAGTCCTGGTGACCATGACAGAATGTCCGGAGGAACCGCCCCACCTCCTGGATTTTCCTCTCCGTCTGCCCGTTGGTCTCAGGGTGGTATCCAGAGGAGAGGCTAACGGTCACACCTAGGAGTTTGAGAAAAGACTTCCACACCCGTGAAATAAACTGTGGACCCCTGTCTGAGACGATGTCTTCCGGAATGCCATAGTACCTAAAGACTTTGTTGAAGAGCAGTTCGGCAGACTCTAAGGCTGTGGGAAGACCTTTCAGAGGTATCAGTCGGCAGAATTTTGAAAATCGATCAACTATAACAAAGATGCAGGTGTTACCGTCAGATGAGGGGAGATCTGTCATGAAGTCAACTCCTAGGTGTGACCAGGGGCGGTTCGGCACAGGCAAGGGATGGAGTTTCCCAGCAGGCAGATGACGTGGACTCTTGGACATTGCGCACTCCTTACATCCTTGGACATACCTCCTCACATCCCTTGCCATGTGCGGCCACCAGAAGCGGTCCGTCAGCAGCGAGAGAGTGTTGTTGGCCCCTGGATGCCCAGTGCCCAGAGAGGTATGTGTTGAATGGATTAGATCTACCCGCTGGGTCCTAGGGATGAATCTGCGACCAGGTGGACAGCCCGGCGGAGATCTGGGTTCCGGAGTGGCGACAGCTGGCGGGTTGGTCCATTCAATGGGTTGAACGATGATGTTTTCGGGGATTATGGTCGTGGGTGTGTCAGGCAAGTCGTGAGAATCATGGATGCGAGACAGAGCATCAGCTCGGGTATTCTTGGATCCTGGCCGGTAGGTTATGGTGAAGTTGAATCGTGAAAAGAACAGGGACCATCTTGCCTGACGGGGACAGAGCCGTTTGGCGTCTCGGAGGTACTGTAGGTTCTTGTGATCTGTTATCACCTGGAACGTGTGGTTGGATCCCTCTAACCAATGTCGCCACTCCTCCAGAGCGAGCTTGATGGCAAGAAGCTCGCGGTTGCCGATGTCATAGTTCCTCTCCGCAGGGCTGAGCTTCCGGGAATAGTAGGCACAGGGATGAAGCAATGGAGGAGTACCGTGATACTGTGACAGAATCCCTCCCACGCCGGTAGTAGAAGCGTCTACCTCTACCACGAAAGGGAGATCAGGGTCAGGATGGGTTAGAAGAGGTGCCTGTGTAAATGCTTCCTTGAGGTTATGGAAGGCTGCGGCCGAGTCAGGGTTCCAGAGTAGGGTTCGTGGTTTTCCTTTGAGTAGACTGGTAAGCGGAGCGGTGATGATGCTGTAGTTCTTGATAAACCGGCGGTAGAAATTGGCGAAACCTAAGAATCGTTGAAGCTCTTTGATAGTGGTGGGTTCTGGCCAGGACACAACTGCAGATACCTTCCTCTCGTCCATACGGACCCCCTTCTGGTCGATGACGTATCCAAGGAAGTGCACTGCTGGTAGGTGAAATGAACATTTCTCCGCCTTGAGATATAGGTGATGATCCCGTAATCTTTGAAGGACCTCCGCAACGTGGAGGCGATGTTCGGCCTCACTCCGGGAGTAAATCAGAATATCGTCTATGTAGACAACGACAAAGTGGTGCAGAAACTCCCGGAGTACCTCGTGAATGAAGTTCTGAAATACGGAGGGGGCGTTGACCAAACCATAGGGCATGACCAAATACTCGTAGTGGCCAGTAGGGGTCACGAAGGCAGTCTTCCACTCGTCCCCCTCACGTATCCTCACGAGGTTGTACGCGCTGCGGAGGTCCAACTTCGTAAACACCCTGGCAGTGCGTAGTTGTTCGAGGGCCGCAGGGACGAGAGGAAGGGGATACCGGAACTTGATGGTGCCTTGATTGAGTATACGGTAATCGATGCATGGCCGCAGCCCTCCATCCTTCTTTGCCACGAAGAAAAAACTGGATGCTGCGGGTGATGTTGATGGTCGGATGTAACCCTGATCGAGAGCCTCCTGTATGTACTCCTCCATTGCCTTGGTCTCCGGAAGCGACAGCGGGTAGATCTTACCTCTGGGCATTGGAGCATCCGGAACTAGGTCAATGGCACAGTCCCATGGCCGATGTGGAGGTAGCTGGGAAGCTCTCTTGGGGCAGAAGACGTCTTGAAACGACGAGTAAATGGCAGGAATCTGGACTGACTGCTTCTCAACAGGACTTTCGACGGAGGTGACGTTGACAGGTAGTATCTTGTGTCTAGGACGTGGAAGATCTGGAAAACATTGGTTGGTACATTCTTTTCCCCATTTTATCACCTCTCCTGTGCCCCAAGAGAGGATGGGATCATGCTTCACCAGCCACGGGCGCCCCAAGATGATGTCCATAGTAGCTCCCTCCAGAACCAGAAACTGAATCTCCTCACGGTGCAAAACTCCAATCTGTAGGATGATGGGTTCACTTTTCCGGTGAATACGGGTCCGTGAGTTTATCCGGTTAGTTATCGGTTGAATCTGGTAGATGGTGGTTGATGCTTGGGTGCGTAGCTGGAGCTGGCGACAGAGGGTGTTGGAGATGAAGTTTCCCGCTGACCCGGAGTCGATGAGGGCTGCGACTGTAACACAGGAAGTGTGGGTGGTTAACTGAACATTGGTAGTCAGAGGATGCATGTTATCCAATTCAGAACGTATTACACTCACCAAAGATCGTATAGGACGCATAGGACAGTTGAGTCGTACGTGTCCCGCAGCCCCACAGTACATGCAAAGACCCCGGGTCAGTCTTCTCTGTCGCTCAGCTGCAGAGATTTTCCCTGATTCCAGGATCATTGGTTCTGGTTCTGGAGGGCTGGCGGATGTAACTGGTCGGAGGAGTGCAGTAGTGACGGACTGGTCTTGGTAGGATCTTAGACGATCTGAACAACGAAGTGACTGCTGAATGAACTTCTCCAATCCCATGGAGTCGTCCAAAGCAGCTAACTGCATCCGGAGATTGGGTTCTAGGCCGAGCCGGTACGTGGTCAGTAACGATCGCTCATTCCATCCGCTGGCAGCGGCCAAAGTTCGGAAACGCAGGGAGTAATCTTGTGTCGTCATACTTCCCTGCTTAAGATGATACAATTGCTCTCCTGCGGATACTTCTGCATCAGAACGTCCGAAAACCTTTTTAAAATGAGCGACGAAAGCCTGGATCGAATGGGTTGCCGGCCCGGCCTGCTGATATAACGTGTTCGCCCATTTGAGAGCTGGTCCGGTAAGCAGAGACGTGATGAAGGCTATTTTCGAAGAATCTGTGGGATAGAGAGCAGGTTGCATTGTGAATATCAATGAACATTGTAACAGGAATCCGCTGCACTCCTCCGCCCCGCCAGAGTAGGGCGCTGGTCGGGCCATGGGACTGGAAGGGACGTTTACGGGAGCCGAAGAAGTGCTGGGTGCCGGTGGTGCGGTGGGATGAGCTGAAGTTGGTGTGGTGGCATGACTAGCCAACAAAACCTTCCTGAGCGAGTCCACCAGCTCTTGAAACGGGTCCCGATTGCTCATGCTGATACTGTGTTGGTCCGGGCTAACTGTTACGGAAGCAGACCAAACAAGAGAGGTAAGTGATCAATATAACAATGTTTATTATCAGCAGAGCGTTGTGGATAAGATGACGTGCAGAACCGGGTAAGTATAACAGTCCAAGTATGATATTCGTTGACTAGAGATGAATACTGAATACAGATCCTTTTCCTTTCCAGGAACGACGGGAGGAGGACTCCGACCCACACACACACACACACACCGTTGGTGATCGACGAACAGGCTTATGGCTGACCACAGCTGACTGGAACAGAGAACAGACTTCGTACTGGAATAGACGAGACAAGAGGTAAGTTTCAACAGGTAAATAGCGAGGTAAGTATGTCTTTGAGGTTTGTGAACTCGACAGAGAAACACAATGAGTCCGCTTCGTGCAAACGAGCCCGGACACTGAGTGAGGTGTGTGGTGTGCTTATATGTGGTGCTGGTGATTGGATTCAGGTGCGTATGATTAGTAATCAGGTGACTGTGATCGTTGAGTGAGTGAGGGAGTAGAACCTGGCCAATCCGTGACAGTCTGTCTGTCTTGACAGTATTTTCAGATTCATGGAGTGATAAAAAAAGAAACCCTAAAAATCAAACAAAAAGTTCTGTTCTGGAAATGTATGCAAATGAGTGCATATTTAATTAGATAATGCCCTGTTTGCAGGGAATGCAGGGAACTTTTAATATAAAACAATTGTCATAATGTACTGTGATTAATCAACTAGAAAAGTATGCAATTATCATTTTTACCCTATTTACCTGCGGTGTCTCGCCTTAATGTAAAAATGTTTTTAGTACTCTAATCAAATCAGTTAGTACTGCTTCTGAATTAATTCAAGTTGAGCACATTGCATGCTCGATATGTTTTTGTGTTTGTTCTTGTACCTTGTATCTTGGACTTGGGTTTGCCGCAGGGTTTGGTGGCGCTGACGTTGTTCGGGCAGCTAGCGTCCATCAGCGCTCGCTTTAGCACACCGCTGCGTGTCTTCAATCCTGTGGTCGAGTCACACTCTCCCCACGCCTGAAAATCATACTTACACTCGCCTGCGAAAGACACAAACCCACAGCTTGATTTTAATGCAACAAATACAAATGCAAAAGCAAAACAAACAAACATGCATAAACAGGCTTGATGTACCGTCTTAATACATCTTCCTGGTGTTATTGTGAAGGATTCACCATTGCATGTTATTCTGAAAAATAAATGTTTGTCTTCATAATCTTGAGCAAGTTTACAGCTGACGTCTCCAATCCCTTTTCAACCATCTGTCATAGAGAGAAACTTTTCACCACGCAATAACTGCCAAAGTTTAAAACCACATTTTTTTTCTTGTCGAATATCCTATTTCACTTGGAAAAACATCAGATTGTGGAAGTAAAACGGGTTGCGGCCTACACGAGGGAGAAGGAAACACAACCCAGACTGCATTACATGTAAATGCATCGAGGTTTGTTTTGAGAGCTGAATTATTGGCTGCCGAGAGCACAGGACCATCGGAATGCAATTTTACACGATAAACAGTTTAGATACCGTGTTGGGTTGGCACTTGATGGCTAATGTAAAATCTGGATCTTGAAGCAAAACCAGTTGAGAAGCTCTGATCTATCCTCTCGTTCCTTTATCTCTCGTCTCATTTCATCTTTCATTCTTTCTGTCCGTGCGTCGGAGCGATTTCTCTCGGTCTCTGCCGGAATGGATGGGGGTTAAACTGCTTCAATCAAGCACAAAATTGTCTCTAATGACATATTTAAAGGCAGAGAGAATGTAATTACATGCAGCAGCCCTCCGGCTGAACGGCCGCTGTCCTGAACCGAGACCCTCAAAAATGAGGCCGGTGTGAAATAGAGCCCTTATAACTCAAGAGGAAAAATTCTGCACCAGACATCAGCATTTCGACACTAAACTACACTGACACGGCTGCTGAACTACACAGAAATACACAGAGGATTCATCACTCAACGTTTAGTGTGATCATGTTTTATTAAGTCTGTGATTTCTGATGTTCTTTCAGAGTGAGACGGTCTTGCACATTTCCCAGAGAGAGACTTCTTAGAGAAAACACCCTACAGTTTCAGTGTTTGTTGATAGTTTATGTGCATACCTACAAATCCCGAGGGAAGGTGGCATATGCTCTCTCACACACACACACACACACACACACACACACACACACACACACACACTGGTACATTCTGCCAGCTTGTTTTTGGCTCTCACTGCAGTCCTGTCATTTCTGAGGACAGAATTCTGTGAGAATCTCCATCTTGTTACTCCACAGTGCAGGCTTATTTACCCTGAGCCCTGTGTGTGTGTGTGTGTGTGTGTGTGTGTGTGTAAAACCTGTGTTTGCGTGGATCCTCACCTCCAAACTGCTTTTTCCAGTTGCAGGGGATTTTGCAGCGCTGGGTTTTGATGGTCTGTTTACAGTCGGTGCCGGTGCGCGTGCCCTCTCTGGTGCCCAGGCCGCAGTCACCCTCGTTAGCCACACACACGCTCCACTGCCACTCGCCACAGTCCGATTTACGCTCTTTCTTACCTGTCAGAGTGGGAGCACACACACAGACTTTCATACTGCACCTTACAATTGTATGTAAGAGAGCCAGAGACTGTGTGTGGGTTGATTTAGAGCAGCGTGAGGTGATACAGAGCAGTGTGTGTGTGTGTGTGTGTGTGTGTGTGGAAATATAGAGCACTGTGGGGTAATATAGAGGAGCGTGGGGAAATATAGAGTACTGAGAGGTAATTCAGAGCAGAATGAGGTTATACAGAGCAGCTTTGGTAATACAGAGCAGCAGAAGGTAATCTATAATGATGCGGCTGATATAGAGCTGTATGGGATAATATAGAGCAGTGTGAGTTATATAGATCAGTTCTGGCTAATATAGAGCGACACGGGTTATAGATAGACGTATGGAGTAATATGTGACCCTGGACCACAAAACCGGTCTTAAGTCGCTGGGGTATATTTGTAGCAATAGCCAAAAATACATTGTATGGGTCAAAATTATTGATTTTTCTTTTATGTCAAAAATCATTAGGAAATTAAGTAAAGATCATGTTCCATGAAGATTTTTTGTAAAATTCCTACTGTAAACCTATCAAAATGTAATTTTTGTTTAGTAATATGCATTGTTAAGAACTTAATTTGGACAACTTTAAAGGTGATTTTCTCAGTATTTAGATTTTTTGCACCCTTAGATTTCAGATTTTCAAATAGATGTATCTCGGCCAAATATTGTCCTATCCTAACAAACCATACATCAATAGAAAGCTTATTTATTGAGCTTTCATATGACGTATATATCTCAGTTTTGTCAAATTTAACCTTATGACTGGTTATGTGGTCCAGGGTCACATAAAGATTTGCATGTGTTATTTAGAGCAGTATGGGATAATATAGAGAGGTGTAGGTTATATAGAGAAGTATGGGGTAATATAGAGCTCTGTGGGTTATATAGATCAGTACTGGCTAATATAGAACGGCATGGGTTATAGATAGAAGTATGGGGTAATATAGAGCTCTGTGGGTTATATAGAGCAGTACAGTGTAATATAGAGTAGTGTGGGTTATAAAGAGCAGTATGAAGTAATATAGAGAGGTGTGGGTTATAAAGAGCAGTATGGAGTAATATAGAGAGGTGTGGGTTACATAGAGCAGTATGGAGTAATATAGAGCACCGATATAGAGCAGAGTGGGTTATTTAGAGCAGTATAAAGTAATATAGAGTAGTGTGGGGTCATTTAGAGTAGTATGGGGTAATAGAGAGAGGCATTGGGTTATATAGAGTAGTATGGGTTAGTATAGAGCAGTGTGCATTATATAAAGCAGTATGGAATAATATATAGCAGTGGGGGTTATTTAGAGCAGTATGGAGAGGTGTGGCTGATATAGAGCAGTACTGGTTAATATAGAGTGGGGTAAGTGATATAGAACAGCTTGAGGCATTATAGAGCAGTATAGGGTAATATAAAATGACATAGGTCATACATAGCGCTGTGGGTTATATAGATCAGTTTGGGGCGACACAGAGTGACTATTGTAGCGCATTGAGAGGTAATATGGGCAATGTGGGCTAATAGGGTAATACAGACAAGTATGGAGTTATATAGAGTAAAATATTGAAATATGTGACAATACAGTAAGGGTGATATAGAAAAGTGTGAGATAAAGCAGTATGTGGTAATGTTCTGCTACCTTGTTTCTCTGATTTTCCACCATCTGCCAGCGTCGCTGTGACAGTCAGGAGGGCCAATAAAGCCACACACACCCACTGCTGCTGCATTCTGGGAAAAAATAAATGTACATTAAGTGTACGGCTAATAATACAACAAAAACAGCATGCAAATATCAAATGCTTCATCAAAATACATGTAGAGACTATGTTTCTCTCTCTTTCTTTCAGTCATTCTCTCTCTGTCTCTCAGGAGGAAAAGTAAAGGTGGATTGAATAATTAGAAAGCAATTTTATCCCAAACGCCTGGCTGCACTTCAGTTATAGTAGCGGTGCAGCCCATCGGCGACATCACCTCCATTTCAATTACTTATGAGCCTCCCTCTCTCTCCTTTTCTCTTCCTATTTCTGGTTGGCTGATTTCCTGCTGTGCCCATAAGCATTGGCTTGCTGGACTTTTTTCCCCAGTTCTGCCTCATGTTAAAGACGCTCAGCCATTTTCTCTCAACGGGGGAATCTCAGGAAATCTGTGAATTACATGTCCAGGTCAAATCCAAGTAAAATGAAGCCTATATTCAGAAAGACGTATTGTTTTCAAGCTGGTTAAGCACATTTCCTCCAATTTTCTAGAGTCAGTTGAGACAAAATGTGCTGAATTGTCATTAAAAATTCACAAAAATAAAGCAGGTGATGTTTCTGAGAGATTCGTCCCATCATTTCTGTCTCTATCAGTGCTAATCACGGAGGACGTCTCTCTGCCGGGCCGCACACACCTGAGCTGTTCCACTTGAGTCAGACTGTGAAATCATCAGCGCCACATAATAACCGTGATTTCAGTCAGATGGGCAAAAACCTGCCAATCAAAGACTCATGAGTCATGACATATAAAGCGGTTCGGATCGTTAAAACATAATCTGCCCTCCAAACCCTGATTAGCAACACTGCTAGTGAATCTGTGTGATATGGGATGAGAGAGAGGATTATCCTGGAGTGATGTGACAGGAGCAGTGAGATTTGAGGACTAGACAGGAGGGTTAGGGTGCCGTGTAGAGACTAATTCAATACTCCAATGTCAATCCAACCGATTTAGCAAACAAGATGCAGAACAGTCATTTGCATTTAAAATTAAAGTCGAATTAGTGGGATGAATTTACAGAAACTGCTGCTTTTAGTAATACATTACATTTCCTAAACATGTTGTCAAATTCATGGAATTTATGTTTATAGAAAGCACATTAAATATTGGTAAAGTATCTACTTTTAAGGTTTCAACTACGTTTTTGGAGAATAAAATACACAATATTTATGTAAAAATTCCAACAAAATGCTTATTCTGACATATTAAAATATATAAAAGAGTAAGGGATCATATGCAATTTTATTGTGTTTTGAATGAGTAAAACATTCTTACTGACAAATGGGCAAAAGCAAAATGGCAAATTAAAAAAAAAGTAAAATTACAACTAATTAGTTTTGGGGGGGAAAGTAATTTGTCTTTCAATATGTCATAAAAAAGACTTTTGTTGTAAACATGCCTGACAAGATTGTTACACTAAATTACATTTTAGTGGGCATCTTCTGTAAATTAGGGGAAAATGTATGATATTTATTTTTTGCTCAGAAAAGCAAAAACAAAAATGCAATTAAATTAAACAGAAAACTATTTATTTATTTATTTTTGAAAAACAACAAAAATTTAAAGCAGTAGTACACTTACTGTTTTTTTTACTTAAAGCTTTTTTCGTTTATGACCCATTTTTACGGTAAAAAAAGTTAATTGTACAAAAAATATATTTAAAAAAATCAACATTAAATTGCATATAAGTATATAATGTTATAAATTACATTTTTATAAATTGCTATGTCATTGCTAAGGTGTTTAATACAAAATTACTATAAAAATATTTATACATACAAAAAAATAAAAACAACAACAACAATTAAAAAGAAATTATTAATATATGTATTCATTGAGTTGGAAATTAAATTGTATTTAAGCATTTCTACATTTCACTTAAAATTAAATTAACTTTAAAAATAAAATTATAAAACACTTCCATTTCCTATGAAATGAAGCAGGGAATGGACAAAAATAAAATACAGAGCTTGAAACAACTATAAGTCTCTTTGAATAAGAGCATCTGCGGATCCCATAATACAAATCTATTCTCAGCCATTTTTATTGTTGTCTCTGACTAATGATATTCCTCCTTCAAGCACCTCTTTGATTCCTTCAGTAAATTCATCTTCCAGTCGTTCCGATTTAATTCCAGCTCATATATTGACTCAAGTTAGAATTTTTCCCAATCCTACCAGACAGACATCATGAATATCTCCACGTTTAACCTCCGCAGACCCTAAAGGAAGTCCACTAGTGTCACAAGACAAATGGCTTGTGCTTTCTTACAAACCCCTACAGAATGAAGAGCTGAGGGGGGTCGGCCGCACACGTGTGTGTGTGTGTGTGTGTGTGTGTGTGTGTGTGTGTGTGTGTGCGTGCGTGCACCGAGGTAAAGCTGTTATCCTGCTCTAACACTCCATTAGCTCATTGATCAGTGTAAAAGCAGGAGGGAGAGAGTGACAACGTGATCCATCAGAGTGAAACACACACGCATGCACACACACACACACACACACACACACACAGAAGAAAGCTGTACTCGTCATTCGCAATTGACAGATTTCTGTAAGCCTGGTGCACTGACTCTTAAAGGGACGGCGCACCCAGACAGCCAAAAATACTGTTATCATCTACTCACCTTCATGTCACACGAAATCTGTGTGATTTTCTTCTGTGGAACGTAAGAGTTATTCTATTTCTTTCTTCACAGAATGAAAGTGGACGGGCAGCCAAAAAGCGTCATCAAAATTTAGGCCGGTTTCTCACATAAAGCTGTCATATATATAGTGTAAATCTCACAGATGCTCTTCTAAAACCTCTCTGTAGCATGGCATGTTTTCATATGCGCTGTGATTGACAGGGTTTTATCCGCACTGAGTCTGAAAGCTTCATGCTTGATCCAGCTACTCTGACTCAGACCCAAACCCGGATTTGTTGGGTTCTGGGTGTTTGTTTTTAGTGATCGGGGGCGGAGCTTAGCCCAATCGGTTAGAATGCAGACAAACAATAAGATGATCTGGAGAAGCAGGATAAAAGACAAACCTAGAAAGGATGAAATGTGATCTTTTGAGGAATGAAACTGACAAAACGGTGTCAGCATTCAGTCTATTGCTATAATAAACCTGCTTCTGCCATTATCAGGATTCACACAAAACTTTCAAAGACTTCTCAAGCACTACTTTTTTGATTTTCAAGGACTTCAATCAGAGATCTCTCTCATCAAACAATGTGTTCCATTTCAAATTCGTAAAAAAAGAGAAATAGATAAATAAAAATATACTAATAAAAAAAGGCAAAAATAAAGTGAAGCACATGCAAAGCATTACTACTAAACAGTGTTTGGGTTAACGCATTACAAGTAACGCAAGTAAGATGTTACTTTAGTTCTAGAATAAATGTGAACGTGCATTAATTCATCTCACTCATTGAAAAAACAGATGCAGTGTTCCTCAAAATGATTAAAAACAGTGTACTTCAACGCAAACCTGCAATAATTAAATATTTAAAATAATACAAATATCCTTTATGTATTTAATCCCATTTTATTAAACGATGTCTTTGCTGCCGACCTTCGATGATCCAATTCATCATTTTGGTGTGAAAAGGCTTACATTTGCCAAAGATAAAGCTTTTTATATTAAAAACCAACAAGCAAGCCCTGCCCAGCTATATAAAGTAACGCAAAAGTAACATAACGCATTACTTTTCATAAAAAGTAACCTACACTTACTGACTTTCTTTCTTTCTTTTTTGTTTTTACAATTGTACTGCATTAATGGTTTGATCGTTTAAGAAAAAAAATCATTTCAAAGAAAAAAGATTCACGAAACTGCTTCAAAATCATGATCTGAATCAAATGATTCGCAATCCATGCTCTGAAGTTCCGATATATAGCAAATGATTCGCAAACCCGCTCTGAAGTTCTGATCTGAATCAAACGATTTGTGATTCAGCTGGAGCGCTTCGAAATAGCGAATCATTTTGTGATGCATTGGTTTCACTGATTCAAAGTTTCGAAAAGCTTCATTTCATCCATCACTACATGCTTTTATAAATTGTTACAAGTAATGTCGAAATTCAAATTTTAATTTGACCTGTTTTTTGCTAGCGAATCGTTGAAATGAATGATTAAAGTCATGAGTTTGAATCAATCGGATCGGTTCCAGTGTAAATGACTCAATTGATTTGGTTCATCTGTTTCTCTTTTTGCATCTTCAGCCATGCTTACACGACACTGCCATACTTTCTTAGCTCGATTGTTTTCTGACATTAACTTAAATAAGTGAAAAAGGTATGACATTTTTTTTAACTGTGTGAATTTTTCATGAAAACATATGTGCTTATTGACAAAACTATTATTGCCAACACTTATTTCATAGATACACTGTCTTTCAATAACTCAAGCACTTTTCAAGTACCTCGTCAGGAATATTGCTATTTTTAAAGGTTTTTCATGCCTTACATTTCAAAAAGTCAAAATCAAGCACTTTAAGCACCTTGTACGAACCCTGCATTATTTAATTTGGACACCCCTCTTTATCGTTCTTAGAACAGTCTGGCAAAGTTTCCTCAAAGTAATGAACAAACATTTTTCCAGGAATGTTAACAGAACTTTAATTCAGAGTTATCTGGTCTTTAATAATGTTCTCAAAACATTAAAACAAAAACATTATTTATAAATTGTGCATGAAATGTTTTAGTTGGACATTCATCTAATGTTTTTTGAACATTACTACCCGTTTCAAAACATACAGAGAACATTCAAACGTAACATTCGCATATTTCCATATAAATGCGTGGCTAATTCGTTGTTTTTCACTTGCGACAAAACAATATTAACATTCTAGTTGTAAAAAGAGCCTCATATAAGCCTAATATTTCGTCCTCCCGTTCACCGGCCATTGACCACAAAACGAAATCACGGCCAATCTCAAAAACGGCTCGTTTGTCGCAATTATGCTTTTAGATATAGGTTTGTCTCGTTTACAGTAAAAAAAAAAACAGCCCAGGTTGCATTTTGGCAATAGTTATCCTTTAATGTTCATACAACCAAGAACCATCTTAGAATATTTTTGTTATAGCTGGGCCTGAGCTCAAAGAAAAAACACAGTTTCCTGCTGGTAATTATGACATAGCTGTATTCATGTGCGCTCATCTCATAAAAAAATCATTGCGACATGACTTGAAGGCGGCGTGTGCCAGGACGGGAGGAAATGTGAATTGTTAACAGCTTCTCTACACTCAAAAACTTGTGTTTACACAGAGTTCCTGTCAACAGGTCAGCTTTTAGAGAACAAGAAAACTGACAGCGCTTATCACAACATTGCGTGTGAATTTCTGGTTGTATTCAGCTGCTTTATTAAGCGATATTTACAGTAGAAGAATCAGGGATGTGCTGCGAGCTGCTCTGAGATTCACTATTTATGGGCCGAAATTCAGTTTGCTGTGAATCTATAAAACAATATAAATATTAAAGAAGCATCAGAGACTGATAGACAGACAGCGAGAGAGACACTGACATGAATCTCACTGACATGAACATAAACTAGAAGACAGACAAATTCATAGCTACAGATTTGATGTGCATTACTGGACTGACATTGATTGTTTACTCTTTCTCAGACGGAGGATATAATCAGATTGCACCGCTCACATTACAACATTTCAATTTCAAGAAATGTTTTCCTAACGTGTCAACATTGCATAAACTACTGATAAACACATTCATATTTTTTGGAATTATCATTCAGTGATTTATTTAACCATGCATTATTATTTCTTTGGAAGGCTTATGTCTTTCAAAAGGGTTTCTGAGGGTACATTTAAGACATCTTAAAGACCTTTTTAAGACCAACTAAAAAAAAAATTAAGGAAAAAAAAATGAAAGGAAAGTCAAAGTGAAAATACAAACTCATCTAACATACTTTTTAATTCATTGAAAAAAAATTGAATAAAAAAAATCAAATTGTAAGACTTTTTAAAGACCTAACTAAAGAAAATGTAAAAAAAAACATTTTTTTTTAATTGAATTGTATGACTTTAAGGCCAACTAAAAAAATGGAATGAAAAAATGGAAAGGAAATCAATACAGCAATATGTTCTCTAAGTATAATGTCAAGGGAGCACATGAAGAGTTGTGTTTATAGCAACATGTCAAAGTAAACTCATCTAACATACTTTTTAATTAATTAAAAAAAATCTAATTAAAAAAAAAGATAAAACAAAATTAAATTTTTTTAAGACCAACTAAAGAAAATTTAAGGGGAAAAAATCGAAAGGAAAAAGTAACTTACTTTTTAATTAATTTTAAAAAAATCTAATTGATTTTTTTTTAATTCACATTTTTTTAAATACGAATTTTTTTTTAATTGTGACTTTAAGACCTTTTTAAGACAAACTAAAAGAAAATTAAGGAAAAAAAAAATCTAAAGGAAAACAATACAGCAATATGTTCTCTAAGTATAATGTCAAAAAAGCACACGAAGAGTTGTGTTTATAGCACCCTGTTCAAACACAATTTAATGCACATCTTTATCTTTTATTTTTAAATCAATATGGTACACAATTATCCTATTTCAATCAATGTTACAAACGAGTTAGGTCAAAAGTAATCTAAAAGTAATCTGATTACATTACCTAAAATGTGTAATGTAATGGATAACAGTATTGTCCTGTAGCAGTCTACAATTTGTGCGTAATCTACCCAGCACTGGTACCACACACACTCAACTTTAACACTTTAAAGTGTCTTGAAATCCCTGACCCGTGTGCAGCGAGCAGTCAGTACTAATAAATCCAGAAGATATTCCCCTGTAGCGTTAATGCTGCAGGTCAGAGCGTCAGCGAGGCGTCTGATCTCAGTAAACACAAGCCACAAGACACAAATCAAACAATCAGATTCATGCGAGAGAAACCCTGTGCAGAGCAACACTAAGCCTGGAGACTTACACACACTCAGACAGATGGAACCGCCCCGGATAAAGCCGCTGGGTCTCCGATAAACCTGCCAGGCACCTGTAATCCCAAATCACTTTCACACACAGTTATACACACACACTCACACACACAAACAGCTCATAGCCAGCAAAACCCTCTCAAATGGAAAATAAATGGGATGTGTGTTGCAAATCGACTTTTTTGACATTTGTGTCTGTCCATGAATTTCACTCCAGAGAAAAGTTCAGCCCGAGGGATGGAGCATTAGCGCACACACGCCAAAAACATCTATCAGGATATTTCAGGAAGTACAACGCCACCGAAGATGAGCCGCCTCACCTCACTCGACCCCGAGACACACAGGATACTACACTCATATGCAGCATGAAGCACATATTATCTGGATAAAAGTTTTGTGTGTTTTTGAAAGAAGTCTCTTTTGCTTGATCAAAAATTCTGAAATATTTTTAGAATTTCAATGAGCTGTTTTCTAGTTGAATCTTTTGTAAAATGTAATTTATTCTAGTGACGCAAACCAGATTTTTAACATCATTACTCCAGTCTACAAAGTCACATGATCACATGAAATCATTTGTGGAAACCATGCTTAAAGGATAACTATTGCCAAAATGCAACCTGGGCTGTTTTTTTTTTTACTGTAAACGAGACAAACTTATATCTAAAAGCATAATTACGACAAACGAGCCGTTTTTGAGAGTGACTGATTTCGCTTTGTGGTCAGTGGCCGGTGAATGGGAATACTAGGGGCATACATCTGAGCGCATCAAAATCGATATTTTGACAACACTAAGAAGGCTCGACACACCATGACACTTTGCTCAAAGTATCGCCTGGGTCTCTACACATGAACTCCAGCATTGAGAACATTGTGTACACAGAGTTTACTAAAAAGAAAGGTTTTGAACAACTCACTTACACTGTTTGAGTTTCCGCTCGCGGCCGTCTTGCCAGTCAAGAAGTGTCCATCTCCGAATGCGAGGAGAGTAAAGATGGATAGCTCCTAAAGCATATTTCCATATAAATGCACGGCTAATTCGTTGTTTTGTCGCAAGTGAAAAACAATATTAACCTTCTAGTTGTAAAAAGAGCCTCATATAAGCCTAATATTTCGTCCTATGGAGTCCATTCGCATTCGGAGATGGACACTTCTTGACTGGCAAGACGGCCGCGAGCGGAAACTCAAACAGTGAAAGTGAGTTGTTCAAAGCCTTTCTTTTTAGTAAACTCTGTGTACACAAACAATGTTCTCAATGCTGGAGTTCATGTAAAGAGACCCAGGCCACACTTCGAGCAAAGTTTCATGATGTGTCGAGCCTTCTTAGTGTTGTAAAAATATCGATTTTGATGCGCTCAAAGTAATGCCTCTAGTATTCCCATTCACCGGCCATTGTCCACAAAACTAAATCAGTCAATCTCAAAAACGGCTCGTTTGTCGTAATTATGCTTTTAGATATATGTTTGTCTCGTTTACAGTAAAAAAACAGCCCAGGTTGCATTTTGGCAATAGTTCTCCTTTAATTTTACTTTTCAGGATTCTTGGATGAATAAGTAAAAAAAAAACTGCATTTATTTAAACTGAAATGCTTTGCAATATTATAAATGTTTTTTCTGTCACTTTTGATCCTGTGTTGCTGAATAAAAAAATTTTGTTCCATCGATTACCATTCATTCCCAAACATTTGAATGGCAGGGAATCACAGTTTCCACAAAAAAATATTGTGCATTACAACTGTTTTCAATTGCAAATAATCAAATCAGAATATTAGAATGATTTCTGAAGGATCATGTGACATTGAAGAAGAGTAATGATGCTAAAAATTCAGCTTTGATCAGAGAAATAAATTATAGTTTACAATATATTCACATAGAAAACAACTTTCTTAAACTGTAATAATATTTTAGATTTTTTCTACTGTATTTTTGGCCAAATAAATGTAGCTTTGATGAGCAGAAGATACATTTTTTTGGTTCGTTAGAATAGGACAATATTTGGCTGAGAAACAACTATTTGAAAATCTGTAATCTGAGGGTAATGAAGTTAAAAATTCGGCGTTGCATCACAGGAATAAATTACATTTTACAATATATTCTCATAGAAAACCACAAAAAAATTACAAAAATAAAACAAAATTTCTAACATTATGAACCAGGATTATTTTTGGAAACCATTAAAAAAGTATTTTTAATTACTTAGAATAAAATAAATTAAAAAATAAAAATAGAAATGTATTTTATTTCTGCAGTTAAAGCAACATTTCTCATTTTTATTAATTTTAGGTTAAAATAAGCAAAACCACTAATTTTGTAATACTATTTCACAATTGCACAGTTTTTACTGTGTCAAATAAATGCAGCCTTGGTGAGATTAAAAAACTTTTTTTTTTTTTTTTTCGTCCAGTAGGAAAAAGTAACAACAATGCACTGTTGCATAATGCAAACGGCTTCGTTTACTCTATTTAAAACCAACAGGAAGTATGCCATGCAGTACTCTTGTTTTTCACAATGACACCAACACAACAACAACTACTTTAATAATAGCCTTCAGCAGTGCCATCTTCACCGTCTCCGTATCCCACACTACGATTCTCAGCAGCATTATTTAGATGTTACATGTTGGATCGTCTTGTGAGTTTTTCTCGGGCTGATGACAGATGGTGCATTTGGAAGCAGGTGCGTGAACAAAGCAATTACATCCAAAATAGAGCAACGGCTCCATCATTAACACCCCCACCCACATCCCTCACCTCTTCATCTTTAAAACACGGCCTGAGTTCGGGGCTTCTGAAAGTTTTATCCTGCATATGTAAAATGATTCATGCCCATCCCTGTAGTGTTCATCAGTCAATAGAAAACAAAGCGAACAGTAAACTTGCAAACATGAGGCCAATTTAGTGCACACCTGCACTAGATGAGTATTTACAGCTGTTTTAGATTGAGAACACCTGTGTTTATTCAATAAATATGAAATATTTGGTTAATTTTGTTAATATTAAATATTTTGTTAAAAAACAGATACAGCATTCCTCAAAATGAGTAAAAACAGTGAAACTGGTTTGTTTCCTTGCATAAGATGAAACCTATGCACCAGGGTTATTTTCTGAAACCATCAAAAAATTATTTTCATGACTTAAAAATAAAAATATATTTTATTTCAGCAGCCAAAGCAACACTACTTATTTTTATAAATTTTAGGTTAAAGTGCTAAAATAAGCAAAACTAAATAAATTCAAACTGATAATTAAAAAACTAAAAATATATACTATACAGATTTTACTATGCAGATACAGAAACATATTAAAAAACTAAGAAAAATTACAAAAATACAACAACATTTCTAACATTATGAACCAGGAATATTTTTTGGAAACCATTAAAAAAGTATTTTAAATATATAAAATAAAATAAATAAAATAAATAAAATTAGAAATGTATTTTATTACTGCAGTTAAAGCAACATTTCTCATTTTTATTTATTTTAGGTTAAAATAAGCAAAAATAAATAAATAAATTAAAACTAATAATTAAAAATGTGAATATAGATTTTTACTATACAGACATAGAAACATATTTTGTTACTAAAAAAAACACATTAAATGACAAAAATACAACAAAATAACTAACATTTTAAATAAAATCAAAGTGAAAATAATAAAATATAAAAATAAAATTTGATCTAATTGGGTTTTATTACTAATAGATTCCAGCTGTTTTATTTTTGTTATATGAAGGTCATCTAAAAACATTTATTTGTTCTATTATTCTAATGTGTTTATGTATATATTTTAATATTTTACTTTCAATTTTTTACTTTTTTATATTTATTGTGCAATAATTAAATATGGTAAATAATACAAATATCCTTTACGTATTTAATCCCATTTTATTAACCGATGTCTTCCTTGGCTGCCAACCTTCGATGATCCAATTCATCCGTACTAATCAGCAAAAATTACTCAAGATAATCTAACATTTGTTTTCCTTTTTTTTTTATTGCTGAAGAGCCTGAAGCTTTTGGTCTGAAAAGGCTTTTACATTTGACAAAAATAGAACATTTTATATTTAAAAACAAACAAACAAGCAAACACTGCCCAGATTTAAAATCTAACGCAAAAGTAACACAACGCATTACTTTCCATAAAAAGTAACGTAATTAGTTACTTTTTTCAGGGAGTAACTCAATATTGTAATGCATTACTTTTAAAAGTAACTTTTCCCAACACTGTCTGCAGGCGCAGTAAGTCCTCAAAGATGGGCAAAAAGAGTCGCCTGTCTGTTTTTAACATACTATATCCACAGCAACACTGAAAGCGAGGATTTTAGGGCTAAACGCAAGGCCTCTCAGACAGTTTCCTTAATTCAAGCAGAAACAGTCAGCTCAAGACCAACCTTCATCACAAAGCCACAATCTACGAAGAAACAAAGAGCAAGAGAAATGCAATTCCTGAAATTCAGAGAACTGCATCTCTTATTAGAGTTTATTGAGCTTGTCGGGCTTTCTACGGCTGCTGCTGACAGCTCTGATCAGCTTCTAGCCCACACACACAAACACACACAAACACACATCTCCAGACGTAAGAGATCGGCTCACCAGTATTTTTATGTTTGATTGCACTCAGAAACGTCAGAAGAGTTTTTCTCAGCAGCCTTGGTAGAGTTTTATTTAGCTCAATTAGCAATTCAACAATCTCAACGTCTACAATACCAACACACACACACTTGATAAAGCATGCCATGACATTTACATCTGTTTACTGCAATAAAATAAAAAGTACTTGGAGAACGCTATCTGGCATGTGCACAAAACATGGTTTTAGTGTGGTGTATATATATATATATATATATATAAATGCACACTGTAGAGCTTCTATATACATTGCATAGTCTCTTCTACTTCTTTCTAGGGGTGCACTGAAATTAAAATATTATTCATAATCATATAATATTCATATTTATCTATTTATTTTAATCTAAAATATATGTTTTTTAATTTATGTTTTTTTTCATTGTTCATTTTAAATGTAATATTTATTTATTCATTTAATTAATTATTATTATATTTATTTATTTTTATTTTATAATTATTATTATTTTTATTAATAAAAAGTTCTACAATTTGTACGCATTTTTAGGTTATAATTTTTAGATTTTTAGAATACAACTAGAATACAAGATTGCCTTTTTAAAATCATATTTATCTATTTAATTTAATCCAAATTAT